>NC_034177.2:25870948-26175948 GCF_002021735.2 Oncorhynchus kisutch | reverse complement strand
AGCTAGGGGTCGGCAGCCAGGGTCGTGTGTGCCTGCTGCCCTGCTCTTCCCATTGTGTTGTTCCTTATTCATTAGAACACCAACCCAGTCTTTGGTCGGCTGGTTGAGAATTATCTGGCCACCAAGGGAGAATAAAATATGAGGAAGCAGCAGGATGCTAATAATGCACCTCCAGTTGTTCAAGTGAACCTGCAAATGTGCCCATCTGTAGAGAGAGAGAGGAGAGGAGAGAGAGGAGAGAGAGGAGACAGAGAGGAGAGAGAGAGAATAGAGAGGAGAGAGGAGAGAGGAGAGAGAGAGGAGAGAGAGGAGAGCGAGAGAATAGAGAGGAGAGAGGAGAGAGAGAGGAGAGAGATGAGAGAGAGGAGAGAGGAGAGAGAGGAGAGAGAGAGGAGAGAGAGGAGAGAGAGAGGAGAGAGAGGGGAGAGAGAGAGGAGAGAGGAGAGAGAGGAGAGAGAGAATAGAGAGGGGAGAGAGAGAGGAGAGAGGAGAGAGAGGAGAGAGAGAGGAGAGAGGAGAGAATAGAGAGGAGAAAGGAGAGAGAGAGGACAGAGAGAGGAGAGAGGTGGAGAGAGGAGAGAGAGACTCATGGCTGTGCTAAGGGCCCCCACGCCCTTCCCTTGAGGCATCTTTCGTACTCCTCTGGAACTCATTCTCCCAGAATTCTTCACTCTACATTGGGCCTTTCTCTGCTAGAATGCCGCATTGACTTCTACAGTAGCGTAGTCCTCACTGTCCCTATATGCACCACTACTATGCCACTCTGTCCCTGGTTGCCTCTCTGTGGATGAGGCATGGGTCAGAGAAAGAGACTGCACAGAGAGGAATTGCCATGGGCCCTCAAGCCCCACCCCCTGCTGCTACCACCACATTGAAATACAAACAAGTAAATAACAACTTCCCCATTCATTATTCTGAGGCAGGAATCAAATATACATATGTTGGGAGATTTGTTTGTGAGTAAGTGTAGGGCAGTAGAGACTTTTAAAAGGGCCTCATCGTGACCAGAATTCACAAATGATGCTGGGATTCCCCACTGATACAAGACGAGATAATTAAAGCCTAACTAGCTTCAGTGTGGAGCGGGGGAGGACAGAACAGAACAAAGGCCATCACTCTGCAGAGATATTGCAACCTCTGTCGGCAGAATCCACACACGGGCCACAGAATGAGACTGCACCAGTGATCCACACACAGCTTACTACCCAGCCCCCCAGCATGCCTCGCCAGGCGCTGTGTACTAACGGCACCACTTAGCCGCCAGACAGGGCCTCCTAATCCAATGCCAGGGCTGTTTGAAGGTTAGCAGGGGTAAAGCAACACACTAATATTAATATCAGTGTGTGAAGGATGGGAGTTATTAAAGATGACTGGGCATGTGTGGAGGGAGGCCTCTCCCCGGGGCTGACACCAAACAAGATGTTCAAAGACCCGCAGTCAAAATAAATCAATATTAATGCACACACATCCACAACAAAGGACGAGATGTCAGCAACCCTGTTTAGAGGACGCTTTTTCATCTTAACTTTGCCCCCCTCTCTCTCCCCATAGAAGGAGGGAGGAGGAGGTGGCTGTTTATCCCCCTAAGCAAGCTCATCTGTCCCAGCTAGGAGTCCCTCAGTCAAATCAAAGGCTCTCCCGTCAGGGCAAATGTGGTCTATCACCTACACACTGTGGCTGATGCCAGGTAGAGGTAGGGAGGCCGTGGGCGGAGAGGTTCCTATCCTCCTCATCCTCCTACTTCCTTCCTCTACTTGCCTCTGTTCTACTGGGTCTGTCTGGGTCTGTCTTCACAGCTGCACAGTGACTGCAGACAGGGAGAGAGGAGAGTAAGTGGGCTGGAAAATGGCAGAAGGGATTTGGAGTCTTTTAATTGTGACTGGGGGAATCAGTGACACTGGCACCAAATCCCATCTGAAAGCCTCCATCCTGTTCTGTTGGATTCTGGGACTTTGGACTGGAGTGACAGAGGTTCCTTGAAAAATGCCTGGATTACAGTTGCCATGGTGTACCTACAGAAGCTGCTCACTTGACCTTCTGATGACCTGGCAAGTGAAGAGAGGAACAACTTGACGGGTACAGACACAGCCGTGACAGAAAGGACCTGTATAAAAAACGTCTTTGGTGTGTCTGTCCAACAGTGTGTGCATTTCACAAATGACACACATTAACATACATTACACACACATGACCACAGACACATTATGCACAGACAACAGCTGGATCTGCAGTTAACGTGAGGGCAGAGAGGGAGCCTGTTCATCCATCCCAGTGTGTATGATTACTCTTTAAACGCCATCGGATGGTTCAACAATTGTCACGGCTGAGTTCAGAACATGTCGTTGCTTTGTTCTTTGTCTCTCTCCCCTGCCTCTCAGTCCCTCGTCAAAATAACATCTGTTTGCATCATACAGACACCTGACAGGCAGCTGATGTCACCCCCCTGCTACACTGCCCAAAAAGGGAGCTTTGTGTGTGTGTTTGTCAGAGCACATCTGGGTACAGAGCGCTCAACCTCATCCAGATGTGTGTTTCCATCCTCTGCAGCCTAACGCCCACCTGGACACCGTCAGCAGCCAGACACAACGAGGGGGGAACTACACCCCCCCCCCCCCTCTAAAACAACAACAAAACACACACAATTAACCAAATACATGGGAGAGGAGCTTTGTATTTCATGGACGGTGAACGTAACAAATAGATTGTGTATGTTTGTGTGTGTGTGTGTGTGTATGTTTGTGTGTGTGTGTGTGTGTTTGTGTGTGTGTGTGTGTGTGTGTGTGTTTCTGTGTGTGTGTGTTTGTGTGTGTGTGTGTGTTTGTGTGTGTGTGTTTGTGTGTGTGTGTGTGTGTTTGTGTGTGTGTGTGTTTGTGTGTGTGTGTGTGCGTGCGTGCGTTTGTTTGTGTGTGTGTGTGTGTGTGTTTGTGTGTTTGTGTGCGTGTGTGTTTGTGTGTGTGTGTGTGTGTTTGTTTGTGTGTGTGTGTTTGTGTGTGTGTGTGTGTGTTTGTGTGTGTGTGCGTGCGTGGGTGCGTGCGTTTGTTTGTGTGTGTGTGTGTGTGTGTGTGTTTGTGTGTGTGTTTGTGTGTGTGTGTGTTTGTGTGTGTGTGTGTGTGTGTGTGTGCGTGCGTGCGTGTGTGTGTGGGTGTGTGTGTGTTTGTGTGTGTGTGTGTGTGTGTGTGTGTGTGGGTGTGTGTGTGTTTGTGTGTGTGTGTGTGTGTTTGTGTGTGTGTGTGTGTGTGTGTGTGTGTGTGTGTGTGTGTGTGTGTGTGTGTGTGTGTGTGTGTGTGTGTGTGTGTGTGTGTGTGTGTGTGTGCATGGGTTGGTGAGCTGGTGGTTTTCTGCAAGGTGTGTGCTGATTGCAGGACGTTGATGGGACACAGATCTCTCCCTCTCAATTCAATTAAAAGGGCTTTATTGGCATTGGGAAACATATGTTATTGCCAAAGCAAGTGAAATAGTTCAAACAAAAGTGAAATAAACAATTAGAAATTAACAGTAATATTACACTCACAAAAGTTTTACAATAATAGAGTGATTTCAAATGTTCTATAATGCCAGGTACAGTGTTGTGAAAATAGTTGAAGTGCAAAAGGGAAGATAAATAAATATAAATATGTTTACAATGGTGTTCGTGTTTCACTGGTTGTCTTTTCCAGGTCAGAAATATTGCTGCTATGATGGCACACTGTTGTCACCTAATATATATGGGAGTTTAACAAAATGTGATATTTTTGAATTTTTATTTGTGGGTCGGTCTTGGCAATCTGAGGGGAAAATGTGTCTCTAATATGGTCATACATTTCGCAGGAGATTAGAAAGTGCAGTTTAGTTTCCATCTCTCCCTCTCTCCCGCTTGCTCTCTCTCTCTCTCGCTCTCTCGCTATGCAGTGTTGGGTGAGGTGAGGTGGGACTCAAAAGGAGGGAGAGTTGGCCTGCCTGTTCTCCTCTCCAATCCCCACACACAGCAGCCCCAGCCTAATCCCCCATGATACACCAGGGCACTTTCAGAACCACAAAGACCCATGCTGCAGCTAGGGGCTAGCACACATACAGACATCCAGATGCTGAAGGTAATTAACTTACCTATCTGTGTGTGTGTGTGTTTGTGTGTGTGCATGAGATTTCAGTATCTCACTATCTTGCAGGAAACAAAAGCATAATAGGCTTCCTTTAGAACACACACACCTACTGGTGAACAGAGATTGCAGGCAGCCCTTGCAGAGTGAGAGAGGGAGATCAGGGATGGATACCTGCTGTGGCACAGAGGAGGCAGTTCTGGGCTAGGCTATGCCCAGGGTCTTAATGACTTAATTGAGGTAATTATTTGGATAAGAAGTCCAATCACCTGGTTCTTTTGCTGAAGGTCCTCATCAGGATCTAATTAAAGAGCTGGTCCCAGTATGAGCCCTCACTGCCAACCAGGCCTGATGCGTCAGAACAGAACACAGGCTTAGGACTAATGTATAACACAGGGTAGGTAAACCAAAGGCAACTCAGGGACTGACTGTCTATTCCTCTTCACCTCTCCGTAACCTCTGCTTCTTCCTGTCCTCTCTATCTATACTCTCATTTCCCTCCCGCTGTCAATCTCCCATTCACTCACTCCATCTGCACTCCCCCATTCATTACTCTCTCAATCATGCTCTCCTCCCTCCCTCTCTCTCTCTCTCTCTCTCTCTCTCTCTCTCTATCTCTGTCTCTCTTCCCTCTCTCTCTATCTCTGTCTCTCCTCCCACTCTTTCTTTCTCTCTCTCTCTCCTCTCTCCCTCTGTCTCTCTTCCCTCTCTCTCTCTGTCTCTCTTCCCTCTCTCTCTCTGTCTCTCCTCCCTCTCTTTCTTTCTTTCTCTCTCTCTCTCCTCTCTCTCTCTGTCTCTCTTCCCTCTCTCTCTCTGTCTCTCTTCCCTCTCTCTCTCTGTCTCAATTCCTCTATGTATGCCTTTCTCTCTCTAGCTCCATACTTTTTCCCTTGCCTCTTTATGCATCTCCCTCCCTTCCTCCCTCCCTCCCGGCGGTGGGGCCAGGGTGCGTGTGGAGAGGAGGCTCTCCTCTCCTGTAGGAGCTCTGCTGTGCTGGTTTAATTGCGACAGCACCCTCATGAGCCAGCAGAGCACGGGGCGCGTCAACACCTCCACAGAGTGCTCAAGGGTATTCAGCGGGAGTGCAGAGTCCCCCCCATCCTCTCCCATCCTTGGTTCCACCCCCCAACCCGAATCCTGAAACAGGCGCCCAGAGAGCGCCCGTCAAGAGCTCACTCCTCACATCTCATTAATCAGCTGCCAACATCAAACAGCAACTCTCCCCACTTCCCAGGGGCCGCCGGCCCGCCCGCCTGCCTCCCTGCCTAGCTTGCACAGGCTGTTGTGTGTTGGCAGCTATGTTGTGTGCCATTTGTTGTGTCTCTTGTGTTATGTGTTGTGTTTGCTATGTAGTTGTAAGTTATAGAATTGTGTCTGTTGTATGTGTGTGGTCAATTGTATATTGTGTACATTGTGAGTGTCATGAGTACGTAGTGTCCATTGTGTCCGTAGTGTCCATTGTGTCTAACATATTGTGTCTGCAGCATGGATGTGTTGTGCCATTTGTCTCATGATGTTTTTTACTGTGCATAATCAGACTACAAAACATGTCTGTGTGTATGAGGAATTCTGAATAATCTGAATATTGATCTTAGCATGATTTATTAAAACATATTGTACCCCCGCACACTGACTCAGTAATGGTGCCCCCTGTATATAGCCTTGTTACTGTTATTCTTATTGTGTTACTTCTTATTTTAACCTACTTGATAAATGTGTTCTACTTCTTGAACTGCACTGCATTGGGTAAGGGCTTGTAAATAAGCATTTCGCGGTAGAATCTACACCTGTTGTATTCGGCGCATGTGGCAAACAAAGTTTGATTTCATTATTTGATATCGATCATCTTTTGTGCCACTGAAATCCGACTCCACTGACAGCAACCTGACACAATTACCACACACCACACACTCAATGAAGCCCATTAACTCACTCCCACATGGGAATCCACACACATGATCACACAGAGAGACCCATACAGACAGTGGTATACATGAGTCTATCACTCAACTGCTCCTTGTGTGATGAATAGCTAGGAATGCACTTCCTTAATGACGACAACACATTGTCCTCCTCACTCCATCTATTATGAACGGGCCGGGACAAAGGCAGGGGTGATTACACAGCGTATAAACGTTCTATTATAGGAGTGGACCCTCACGTAAGATCAGCACAAACAAGTTCTACCGGACAGGGGCCCATCAACCCGCTTCAGACCAGGAACCCTGGTTGACCCCACTGGCCAGAAGAAGTCCCTTTGAAGTGGCGCGTTTCACCAGCAGGGCCTGGGCCCCAATCAGCCTGCTATATTACGTACTCGAAACAAAGCAGAAACGTCCAAGCTGGAAGCTTTTTGCTCCAGTACACGACAGGGCAATAAAACATACCTCCTCTTCAACACAGAAAGTGTCAATCCTTTTCTATGAAAATAGGCCTACTCATTCAACAATGGACCAAGATGTCAACCAAAACACCTTTCCTAACAGCAAATCAAAAATGGAGGACTCATCAAATGTTGGGGTTAGTGTAAAGTATGCTGTGTGATATTATTCTGTTTTGCCTATGCTATTACAAGGTATAATATGCTATTACAAGGTATAATATGCTATTACAAGGTATAATATGCTATTACAAGGTATAATATGCTATTACAAGGTATAATATGCTATTACAAGGTATAATATGCTATTACAAGGTATAATATGCTATTACAAGGTATAATATGCTATTACAAGGTATAATAGGCTATTACAAGGTATAATATGCTATTACAAGGTATAATATGCTATTACAAGGTATAATATGCTTATTACAAGGTATAATATGCTATTACAAGGTATAATATGCTATTACAAGGTATAATATGCTTATTACAAGGTATAATATGCTATTACAAGGTATAATATGCTATTACAAGGTATAATATGCTATTACAAGGTATAATATGCTTATTACAAGGTATAATATGCTATTACAAGGTATAATAGGCTATTACAAGGTATAATAGGCTATTACAAGGTATAATATGCTATTACAAGGTATAATATGCTATTACAAGGTATAATATGCTATTACAAGGTATAATATGCTATTACAAGGTATAATACGCTATTACAAGGTATAATACGCTATTACAAGGTATAATATGCTATTACAAGGTATAATATGCTATTACAAGGTATAATAGGCTATTACAAGGTATAATATGCTATTACAAGGTATAATATGCTATTACAAGGTATAATATGCTTATTACAAGGTATAATATGCTATTACAAGGTATAATATGCTATTACAAGGTATAATATGCTATTACAAGGTATAATACGCTATTACAAGGTATAATATGCGTATTACAAGGTATAATATGCTTATTACAAGGTATAATACGCTATTACAAGGTATAATATGCTATTAGAAGGTATAATACGCTATTACAAGGTATAATATGCTTACTACAAGGTATAATATGCTATTACAAGGTATAATATGCTATTACAAGGTATAATATGCTACTTGTATAATACGCTATTACAAGGTATAATATGCTATTACAAGGTATAATATGCTATTACAAGGTATAATATGCTATTACAAGGTATAATATGCTATTACAAGGTATAATATGCTATTACAAGGTATAATAGGCTATTACAAGGTATAATATGCTATTACAAGGTATAATATGCTTATTACAAGGTATAATATGCTATTACAAGGTATAATATGCTATTACAAGGTATAATATGCTATTACAAGGTATAATATGCTAATTACAAGGTATAATATGCTTATTACAAGGTATAATATGCTATTACAAGGTATAATATGCTATTACAAGGTATAATATGCTATTACAAGGTATAATATGCTATTACAAGGTATAATATGCTTACTACAAGTAGCCACACAACATGTAACCTAACCAAGGCATGTTGGTGCTTACAGACTGCAAACTTAATTTCATTCCCTATTTGACCATTTCTGTGAGAGTACAGTACATGAAGAACATGTCATGGACACTTATGGATCAATCCCTAATTTCTCCAATTGGCACAAGCATGCCAACCCCAGGCGAGGCTTACTTACGAACCCCTAACCGACAAACATGCCAACCCCAAACGAGGCTTACTTACGAACCCCTAACCGACAAGCATGCCAACCCCAGGCGAGGCTTACTTACGAACCCCTAACCGACAAACATGCCAACCTCAGACGAGGCTTACTTACGAACCCCTAACCGACAAACATGCCAACCCCAGGCGAGGCTTACTTACGAACCCCTAACCGACAAACATGCCAACCCCAGGCGAGGCTTACTTACGAGCCCCTAACCGACAAACATGCCAACCCCAGGCGAGGCTTACTTACGAGCCCCTAACCGACAAACATGCCAACCCCTGGCGAGGCTTACTTACGAGCCCCTAACCGACAAACATGCCAACCCCAGGCGAGGCTTACTTACGAGCCCCTAACCGACAAACATGCCAACCCCAGGCGAGGCTTACTTACGAACCCCTAACCGACAAACATGCCAACCCCAGGCGAGGCTTACTTACGAACCCTTAACCGACAAGCATGCCAACCCCAGGCGAGGCTTACTTACGAAACCCTAACCGACAAACATGCCAACCCCTGGCGAGGCTTACTTACGAACCCCTAACCGACAAACATGCCAACCCCAGGCGAGGTTTACTTACGAACCCCTAACCGACAAACATGCCAACCCCAGGCGAGGCTTACTTACGAACCCCTAACCGACAATGCAGTTGAAAAATAATATGAATAAGAATAAGAAATAAAAGTGACAAATAATTAAAGAGCAGCAGTAAAATAACAATAGCGATACTATACACAGGGGGATACCGGTACAGGGTCAATGTGCGGGGGCACTGGTTAGTTGAGCTAATATGTACATGTAGGTAGAGTTATTAAAGTAACTATGCATAGATGATAACAACAGAGAGTAGCAGCGGTGTAAAGGGGGGGGGGTGCAATGCAAATAGTCTGGTTGGCCATTTGATTACATGTTCAGAAGTCTTATGGCTCGGGGGTAGAAGCTGTTTAGAAGTCTCTTGGACCTAGGCTCTCCGGTACTGCTTGCCGTGCGGAAGCAGACTAGGGTGGATGGAGTCTTTGACAATTTTTAGGGCCTTCCTCTGACACCGCCTGGTATAGAGGTCCTGGATGGCAGGAAGCTTGGCCCCAGTGAAGTACTGGGCTGTATGTACTACCCTCTGTAGTGCCTTGCTGTCGGAGGTCGAGCAGTTGCCATACCAGGCAGTGATGCTCTCGATGGTGCAGCTGTAGAACCTTTTGAGGACCTGAGGACCCATGCCAAATCATTTCAGTCTCCTGAGGGGGAATAGGTTTTGTCGTGCCCTCTTCACGACTGTCTTGGTGTGCTTGGACCATGCTAGTTTGTTGGTGATGTGGACACCAAGGAACTTGAAGCTCTCAACCTGATCCACTACAGCTCCGTTAATGAGAACTATACAGCTAATTGCCTTTTTCTCTCTCTTGCATTGGCATGATGTGTAATGTGTAGCTTTTTAGGTGGACGGTAAATAACCGCATAACTTTAACATTAGAACTGAACACCTTTGAAGTTGCTTCCTCCATTCACAATTCATAGACCATACTCTTGGCAGTATGCACCCGCGTGATCTGTTAAGTATCGTCTTGAGTGTGTACATGTTGCTGTATCCAAATTGAGAATATCATCCTCAAACAATTGGCTGGTCAACAACCTATTGAATGAATCATTTCCCACTGTATTGATCATATGCCATTATCATTCATCCTGTAACCATTGATGTATTGATCATATGCCATTATCACTCATCCTGTAACCATTGATGTATTGATCATATGCCATTATCACTCATCCTGTAACCATTGATGTATTGATCATATGCCATTATCACTCATCCTGTAACCATTGATGTATTGATCATATGCCATTATCACTCATCCTGTAACCATTGATGTATTGATCATATGCCATTATCACTCATCCTGTAACCATTGATGTATTGATCATATGCCATTATCACTCATCCTGTAACCATTGATGTATTGATCATATGCCATTATCACTCATCCTGTAACCATTGATGTATTGATCATATGCCATTATCACTCATCCTGTAACCATTGATGTATTGATCATATGCCATTATCACTCATCCTGTAACCATTGATGTATTGATCATATGCCATTATCACTCATCCTGTAACCATTGATGTATTGATCATATGCCATTATCACTCATCCTGTAACCATTGATGTATTGATCATATGCCATTATCACTCATCCTGTAACCATTGATGTATTGATCATATGCCATTATCACTCATCCTGTAACCATTGATGTATTGATCATATGCCATTATCACTCATCCTGTAACCATTGATGTATTGATCATATGCCATTATCACTCATCCTGTAACCATTGATGTATTGATCATATGCCATTATCACTCATCCTGTAACCATTGATGTATTGATCATATGCCATTATCACTCATCCTGTAACCATTGATGTATTGATCATATGCCATTATCACTCATCCTGTAACCATTGATGTATTGATCATATGCCATTATCACTCATCCTGTAACCATTGATGTATTGATCATATGCCATTATCACTCATCCTGTAACCATTGATGTATTGATCATATGCCATTATCACTCATCCTGTAACCATTGATGTATTGATCATATGCCATTATCACTCATCCTGTAACCATTGATGTATTGATCATATGCCATTATCACTCATCCTGTAACCATTGATGTATTGATCATATGCCATTATCACTCATCCTGTAACCATTGATGTATTGATCATATGCCATTATCACTCATCCTGTAACCATTGATGTATTGATCATATGCCATTATCACTCATCCTGTAACCATTGATGTATTGATCATATGCCATTATCACTCATCCTGTAACCATTGATGTATTGATCATATGCCATTATCACTCATCCTGTAACCATTGATGTATTGATCATATGCCATTATCACTCATCCTGTAACCATTGATGTATTGATCATATGCCATTATCACTCATCCTGTAACCATTGATGTATTGATCATATGCCATTATCACTCATCCTGTAACCATTGATGTATTGATCATATGCCATTATCACTCATCCTGTAACCATTGATGTATTGATCATATGCCATTATCACTCATCCTGTAACCATTGATGTATTGATCATATGCCATTATCACTCATCCTGTAACCATTGATGTATTGATCATATGCCATTATCACTCATCCTGTAACCATTGATGTATTGATCATATGCCATTATCACTCATCCTGTAACCATTGATGTATTGATCATATGCCATTATCACTCATCCTGTAACCATTGATGTATTGATCATATGCCATTATCACTCATCCTGTAACCATTGATGTATTGATCATATGCCATTATCACTCATCCTGTAACCATTGATGTATTGATCATATGCCATTATCACTCATCCTGTAACCATTGATGTATTGATCATATGCCATTATCACTCATCCTGTAACCATTGATGTATTGATCATATGCCATTATCACTCATCCTGTAACCATTGATGTATTGATCATATGCCATTATCACTCATCCTGTAACCATTGATGTATTGATCATATGCCATTATCACTCATCCTGTAACCATTGATGTATTGATCATATGCCATTATCACTCATCCTGTAACCATTGATGTATTGATCATATGCCATTATCACTCATCCTGTAACCATTGATGTATTGATCATATGCCATTATCACTCATCCTGTAACCATTGATGTATTGATCATATGCCATTATCACTCATCCTGTAACCATTGATGTATTGATCATATGCCATTATCACTCATCCTGTAACCATTGATGTATTGATCATATGCCATTATCACTCATCCTGTAACCATTGATGTATTGATCATATGCCATTATCACTCATCCTGTAACCATTGATGTATTGATCATATGCCATTATCACTCATCCTGTAACCATTGATGTATTGATCATATGCCATTATCACTCATCCTGTAACCATTGATGTATTGATCATATGCCATTATCACTCATCCTGTAACCATTGATGTATTGATCATATGCCATTATCACTCATCCTGTAACCATTGATGTATTGATCATATGCCATTATCACTCATCCTGTAACCATTGATGTATTGATCATATGCCATTATCACTCATCCTGTAACCATTGATGTATTGATCATATGCCATTATCACTCATCCTGTAACCATTGATGTATTGATCATATGCCATTATCACTCATCCTGTAACCATTGATGTATTGATCATATGCCATTATCACTCATCCTGTAACCATTGATGTATTGATCATATGCCATTATCACTCATCCTGTAACCATTGATGTATTGATCATATGCCATTATCACTCATCCTGTAACCATTGATGTATTGATCATATGCCATTATCACTCATCCTGTAACCATTGATGTATTGATCATATGCCATTATCACTCATCCTGTAACCATTGATGTATTGATCATATGCCATTATCACTCATCCTGTAACCATTGATGTATTGATCATATGCCATTATCACTCATCCTGTAACCATTGATGTATTGATCATATGCCATTATCACTCATCCTGTAACCATTGATGTATTGATCATATGCCATTATCACTCATCCTGTAACCATTGATGTATTGATCATATGCCATTATCACTCATCCTGTAACCATTGATGTATTGATCATATGCCATTATCACTCATCCTGTAACCATTGATGTATTGATCATATGCCATTATCACTCATCCTGTAACCATTGATGTATTGATCATATGCCATTATCACTCATCCTGTAACCATTGATGTATTGATCATATGCCATTATCACTCATCCTGTAACCATTGATGTATTGATCATATGCCATTATCACTCATCCTGTAACCATTGATGTATTGATCATATGCCATTATCACTCATCCTGTAACCATTGATGTATTGATCATATGCCATTATCACTCATCCTGTAACCATTGATGTATTGATCATATGCCATTATCACTCATCCTGTAACCATTGATTCATCTGACTTTTTTATTATTATTGACATTTTTGTATTTGACCTTTTGTTTTGTGTTTCTCTGATACAAAACAAGCTGTAGAAAACAGTACGAGTTCACAAATCTGATATTAGGCTCATCAGGTATACCTTCAGATGAATCAATTATTACTATATTTGTCTTCTAGTGTCTTTGTTAAGATAACACATGCGTAAGGTCTTCCTAGAATACTATTTTGTCCAATAATGGATTGGTTCCCCAATTCATAACACATATGAATTATCCTTATGTTATTCATCATTTATAGTAATAACTTGACCAACACCATCAGCGTCCGGGTGACGTTCTGCCTTGCTCCCTAGCTGCAGCCCATCAGAGGGGGAATTCATTCATAAAATAGAGACAGATAGAAGAGACGGAGTTATGAGATGGAGTGACAGCGGAGCGAGGAGAGGAGGGAGAGATGGTGAGGACGTGTGAGAAAAAGGCAGGGAGAAGGGAGGACAGGGAAGGAGAGAGAAAGGGGAAGAGGGAGGAAAAGAGCAAACTGAAAGCCCACTCACACACACAAGGGTCCCAGTCAGCGAGGGGCCATGCCGTCTCAGTATCATCACTGGGCCACATGGTGCTGGGAGACCTCATTAACAGGTATACAGAGAAGGTGTGAATAAATACACACTAAGAAGAGGAGACTCTTCAGCACTAACCCACCTGTGTCTGTGTGTCAGTACTGATTCCCTCCACAGAAGTCTGATATCTAGGCCAAGCCAATGTGTTACTTACTTGCAAATAACTCAAATCCTTACAAATGTTAGATTAGTTAAGATTTCTAACATAAATGGTTTGCTTTTATGGGGATATTAATGAAACAAACAATAACTATTTATTAGTATTGGGTAAATTAGCAACATCCCTTACTGGAGCCAGTGAGTGGTCCAGAAGCCTGTCAATTCCTCTCCCAGCCAGCACATTGTCCTGAGACAGACTGAGACCGAGTTTGGAGAGGACAGGGTTTTCCTTGCCGCCCAGCAGGGTCTGTTCCCTGATGTACAGCCATGCCACAGCAGCGGTGGCCACGCTGCCTGAGCCTCCCTCACTCCCTCCATGTAGCACAGGAAGAGAAGAGAAGAGCTGGTCTGGCTTCCTGTGGAGCCATGGCGGTAATGGCAACCAGACGCCCAACACAGTGAGAGGCCTGCTTGCCTGCCTGCCAGCGCAGAGGAAGTACCAGCGCCACCCGTAACCCGATCTCTGCCCACAGCTGTCCAAACACCAGGGGGAGAGAGGGAGCGAGAGAGACCCGAGAAAGAGGGAGGGAGGAAGGGGTGAGGGTTGAGGGAGGGGGCCCCTGGGGGCCTGGAGCAGGCTGGCGTGCCCCACAGTGAGGGGTACATTCTTTCAGCTTCTCTCTGTTCTCTCCCACCCCCTCTCCCCTGGCACTCTCAACCCCTCGTCCTCCTCCTCCTCATGCCAAAGTCTGCTCCAGGAGATGGGCCAATCAGGGGGGCATCTGGAAGCTGGGGTGGGGTATGGAGCAACACAGTGTGTGTATACGTGTGTGAGCCTGTGCTCATGTGTGTTTATCCATTTCTGATTGCGGGGGGCTCTGCTCTAATCTGGCCTCTGTAGATTGTGCGGGGACGTGTGTGTGCCCATGTGTGCGAGGTTGTGTGTGTGTGTGTTTATCCCTCTGTGTTTGTGGGGAGCTGAACTCTAATCTGGCTCCTGTATGCCTGTGTCAGTGTGTGCTCTCTGCTCACTCTCCTGGGGATGGTGACAGTAAAGTCTCTTTAATCCCTGCCAGGCCCGGCTCTACAACACACCTCCCACAGCATGCTAATAAGGCCCTACACACACATCCACACATGCACACACACACATCTCAAATCCACATCCACGCACCAGCCAGGGGAGCTCTGGCTGTCACACCTGAGCTAATCCATAAGTACCTCACAGTGGGAGAGTGGGTATTTTTCACCTGCGCTGGTACTACGAGGGAATGGAGGGGACAAACAATTTCAGCCCTCCAGGGTCAGGGTACCCTCCACCCCCCTACTTCAACACCTACACAGAGGTAGAGCCTGATGAAAATAACCCCACACCATCAAAGACATCCTTCCCCTCTATGATCAGGCCTCGGGCCTGTGCTTCACTGTCTGCCACAGTTTGTCTGCTTCCCAAAGTTATACAGGGTTACTGGGGTAATAGCCGTACACTGGGACAGCTTCCCGACCATGGCGGTACAGATATCCTGATAGTCTGAGGTCTCAAACATGTGGATAGGGACTGGGCCTGGGCCTGGGACTGGGCCTGCCACACTACACTGGCTCATACCCAGTATCACCACAGTACAGGAGACACACACACACTCCAAATGCATTAGACAGGCCTATCACAAAAAGACAGAGACCTCTCCTTCTCATCCTTTCTGTCTGCTCCTCTTCCCCCATCTCTCCATAGCCAAGCACACTGCACTTCCCTGAGACAGACAGACATACAGACTCAGCCCTGAGCTGAGAGAGCAAGTTCAAATGAACAGAGAAAGAGAAAGAGACAAATAAAGAGAAAGAGACAAATAAATCCTAATAACCCTCCCCCCTCAAAAACACAAAAAGCAGCCTGTGCTGCTTCTGGATTAAAGCAGAAAGGGTTGGGGGGTATGGGGGTGGAGGAGGAGGGGGTGGACAGGAGGAGGGCTCATGAAGAAACCAAGCGGGAAGTCACATCTAAGCCCCAACACTCCTCCAAACACTCCTCCGAAGAGAGGGATTTACTCTCCCAGGGAGGTAGAGAGATGGAGGGAGGCTGGAGAAGAAGAGAGGCAGGAGTCGAAAACAGCATTGGGAGAGAGAGAGAGATAAGGGACTGAGATAAAATGGATGCCATTAAAAAAAAGAAGGAAGCCGTGGACAACAGGAGTCATATTTGGCAGATAGTATGAACTGCTCGCCATTCTCTAGGTTGGGTTAGGGTCTTAGGAAGATTAGACCACTTGCTTCAGGTCAATATTTATCTGAGGCAGGAATTGATCGACAGAAACTGTCTGCACTGTTACCAAGCACACATACTAGAGTGCCAGCCTTTCAACCACAGGAATGGAGCTCTAGAATGTATTAAACCAGGGTAATGAAGCTCTAGAATGTATTAAACCAGGGCAATGAAGCTCTAGAATGTATTAAACCAGAGGAATGGAGCTCTAGAATGTATTAAACCAGAAGAATGGAGGTCTAAAATATTTTAAACCAGAGGAGTAAAGCTCTAGCATGTCTTAAACCAGAGGAATAAAGCTCTAGCATGTCTTAAACCAGAGGAATAAAGCTCTAGCATGTCTTAAACCAGAGGAATAAAGCTCTAGCATGTCTTAAACCAGAGGAATAAAGCTCTAGCATGTCTTAAAACAGAGGAATAAAGCTCTAGCATATCTTAAACCAGAGGAATAAAGCTCTAGCTTGTCTTAAAACAGATGAATAAAGCTCTAGCATGTCTTAAACCAGAGGAATAAATCTCTAGCATGTCTTAAACCAGAAGAATTGAGCTCTAGCATATCTTAAACCAGAGGAATAAAGCTCTAGCATGTCTTAAACCAGAGGAATAAAGCTCTAGCATGCCTTAAACCAGAAGAATTGAGATCTAGCATGCCTCCACAGTGGATGAGATCAACAGAATAGGGATGTGGGTTGAATGGCTTAAATCCACCATATTATGGAGAGACCAGGTCTGTGTGCCGCCAAATTAATGTCCTCTTCTCCTCCCCTTCCCCTCCTTCCCTTAGTAGGGCTGTAATGCCCACACTGGTGAGCAGCGTGTCGTCCCACCCCCCCACCCTCTCCCTCCCAGCTGGACAGAGCCTTTCCCCACAAATCAAAAGGCTCTCTTGTCAGCCCTTCGATTGGTCTGGCTGTCCTGCCGGGCAGCGTGCAGAGACCAGGAGGGGAGGGGCCACAGAGTGGCAGGGCCAACTGAGTCCAGGGTGGCCGGACAGGTCGACCCCCATTCATCCATAGGACAGGACTCTGGCACCGCCCGCACGCTTTCATCAGGATCTGAGATGCCGAGACACAGACACACACACACACACACACACACAATACAATCACACACCCCATGCACATGCACAAAGACACACAAGTGTGCTCAAACACACACATGTACACACAAACAAACACACACACACACACACAACACTACACTACACACAACCTCCCCACACCACACAGCATCAACAGAAGGAGGGTACTCTCACCAGGGTTAGTATTCTAGTGGTGTTGCAGTTTTAGAATAGGCAAGAGACATGTGCATGGTTTGTTTATGAGCTGAGCTCCTGTGTCATTGTTCTGTTTTCATGGGTGAGGGCATGTGTGTGTGACAGAAGTCCCACCTGCCCAGCCCACAGAGCCCCAATGACTCCAGCCTCCTCAGCAAGCCCCAGTCCCTCATGCCCAGCCCACAGAGCCCCACTGACTCCAGACTCCTCAGCAAGCCCCAGTCCCTCATGCCCAGCCCACAGAGACCCACTGACTCCAGCCTCCTCAGCAAGCCCCAGTCCCTCATGCCCAGCCCACAGAGACCCACTGACTCCAGCCTCCTCAGCAAGCCCCAGTCCCTCATGCCCAGCCCACAGAGACCCACTGACTCCAGCGTCCTCAGCAAGCGCCAGTCCCTCATGCCCAGCCCACAGAGCCCCACTGACTCCAGCCTCCTCAGCAAGCCCCAGTCCCTCATGACATGAGACTGTCAGTGTGTGTGTGCCTGTATGTCAATGACTCCAGCCTCCTACTTCACACACAAAAACAAAAACAAATCTGACAAGACAATATGATGTGAGCAGCATCTGTTTGCTATGTGTCACACTCGTTGCATGTGGCTGATCTCGCTGCTGTTCCTCCCTCCAGTCTGGCCTCTGTGGATCACTATTGTACCACTGAGCTGTGACGAAGGCTGGGTTCAACACTGACCACTGGACCTTAGTGACAGACTGGAGAGGTATTGTGGAGAGCCTGTTAACTCTAAATCAACCATTTCCCCAGGGTTTAAGCCACATTACCATTGTAAAGCATGCGGTAAAACACAGAACAACAGCACAAGACATTCTCCTCTCCTAAATTCCACCTGCACCCCAACACGCCTACATATTCAACCCCACCCTCCTCGCATATGCCCCATGATCCTCCGTAAACAAACGATTAACCACCAACTACCCTTACAACCCTCCACCCCCAGGCTTGCCCCTCTGAAGCCCAAATCTGGGGGTGGCGGCTTGGTTCTTTGGGGCCTGGCCATTCTGTGCTCCCGGGGCTGCTGGGAAAGTTTGGCCTGGGTGACAGCTGTGTTGGGCCCCTACCGGCTTCCGGCCCTGGCCCGGTGGGGGCGCCGATGTACTTCATTCGGGGCCCAGGAGCCGCTTTTAATCTACCAGCGGGGCTCTGCAGCTGCTGTAAGTTAGCCCAAAAGAGTCTGCTCGCCTGCTCAACCCCCAGTAACCCTTTCAGCACTGCCTGCCTGCACCCCACGTGCTCCCTCTCCTTCTCTCTTCTTGGTGCCCATTCTGTCTTTCTCCTCTGCTATTCATGTTCCCGCCTTCCATTTTCCTACAGAATGTTTGCCAATGCAACATGGCCACCGCACCAGACCACAAGTCTGCCAGCTACTAATAAGATCAAAGCTGATTCTAACCCAGAACATTTTCACGGTTGGTTTATTATGGTCATTTCCCCGTTTCCTCTGTGACCAGAATGGACCCCTGTATGTGATCAGACAGAAGAGATCAGTGGTAGAATGTCAGATATAGAGGACCCCCCCTGGTCACCCCCCTCCCTGTCTCCTGTTCCTGACACCCACCAGGGCCACAGCCAACTGCTGACCATTGCACCCCACTACCCCTCGTTAAAATCCCAGGTCAAATCACCCACTAACAAGGTCAACTGAGAAGGGAGGGACAAGGAGAAACAAGAAAGAGAGTGAAAAAGAGGTAGAGAGAGAGCGGGAGAAGTGTCTTTCCTAAAATGGCGGTGTCTGTTGGCAGCGGCCCGGCACAGCAGAGTTTAATTCAGCCCTTTATGACTCCCACGGCTCTTCCCAAACTGCCCAGCTGTCACTCACAGATTGGGGAGTCCATCACTTGCCCAGTCCACTTAAACATTACATGCATACACACACATGCACTACCATGCACACACACGTATGCACTGCACACACTGCACACATATGTACACAGACAGTTGTAGAGGGAGCAGTGGCGGCCCACATTGCCCCACGTGGACCCTCGGCAGACCCCTCTTGCCCCACGTGGACCCTCGGCAGACCCCTCTTGCCCCACGTGGAACCTCGGCAGACCCCTCTTGCCACGTTGTTCCCAGCCTCAAACTCAATTAGTAAATTTGTTCCACATGACTGGGTGATAAACAGTGACTAGGGAACAGATAAACACACGCCTGACACTCCATTAAGATCCAGCTAGCTCCTCCTCCTTGCTCGGTGTTACCCTGCTGGGTTTACACCTTCCCCCTCCACCAGAGACAAAAAGACACCAAACTCTGAGGCATTGCCTGCCACTGCACACCGTCTACTCTTTCCCTCTCTCTCCTGACACTTTTTCCTTTTGAAACTTGGTGTTGTTCATTCTTCCCAGGAACCCAATGAATTAAACGGGAGGAGAGCGAGGGGCATGAAGGGAGATAAAGAGAACAAGACAAAAAGGGGAAAAAAAGATGCAGAAAAATACATTAGTGTGTCCAAACCTTCTCCTCTCTGGGCTCTCTCACATGAAATAAATGAAGCGGTATGGCCTCGGCAACGCTGCTGCTAATAGGCAGACCACAGGCAGCCGGGTGTGTGTGGGGCAGTCACTGAGGTAAAATCACTGAATGGCAGGATACAATGACAGGAGGAAACTTTCAAATTATGCACGGTAAAATCTGTGTTCAACAGCTCGTCAAGTGCCACCACGTTCTACTTTTCTTCACACACAGGACCTGTCGAACACACAGAGACACTCTGCTGCACTGGCTGGAAGTAGTCTTTCATGGTCTCTGAGCATAAACACACACACAGACGCACGCACACGAGCATGCACACTCACACACACGAACAGTGGAGGGGAGGGGGTGAGGGTATTTTGACAAGGTCTCAGGATTGAACAGTTTGTGATAACAGTGGTTAAAGCACTTAAGCTGCCGTAATTAGTGGGAGCTCCGTGGTGACAGAAGATCCGCATTTATCTGGCGTTTCACAAGCCAGCGTGAGAGGGATAAACAGCAGAGACTAACAGCTCGGCAACAACACCAAGCTTTTATACTGACGAGGTTCAACACAGACACACCAACGTACGTACGCTTTCTCACGGACACACCAACGTACGTACGCAATCTCACGGACACACCAACGTACATACACTATCTCACGGACACACCAACGTACGTACGCTTTCTCACGGACACACCAACGTACATACACTATCTCACGGACACACCAACGTACGTACGCTTTCTCACGGACACACCAACGTACATACACTATCTCACGGACACACCAACGTACATACGCTATCTCACGGACACACCAACGTACGTACGCTATCTCACGGACACACCAACGTACATACACTATCTCACGGACACACCAATGTACATACGCTATCTCACGGACACACCAACGTACGTACGCTATCTCACGGACACAATAGATCACCTGCCAAATATAAACAGCTACAGTCCAGTTCTCTTACAGATCCATACTCAATACCCACCTCCTATTCTGCAATGGTCCCCCTGGGTGTCCCCTTTTCACCAGTCTGCCTGCCAACTCCTAAAACATCCAACCCCTGTCTCAGCCCTCAGAATGGGAGGAGGGAGTTAAGTCTATGCAGGCCACACCCTGATGCCCCCGGGTGCACAATGATGAGTGCTGGAGCTATGTAGAGGGAGGGAGTGAGGGATGAGGGCAGGAGAGTGGGGATAGGTGGGATGGGGGAGAGTGGGGATAGGGGGGATGGGGGAGAGTGGGGATAGGGGGGATGGGGGAGAGTGGGGATAGGGGAGAGTGGGGAGAGTGAGGATATGGGAGAGTGGGAATAAGGGGGATGGGGGAGAGTGGGGAGAGTGGGGAGAGTGGGGATATGGGAGAGTGGGGATAGGGGGGATGGGGGAGAGTGGGGATATGGGAGAGTGGGGATAGGGGGGATGGGGGAGAGTGGGGATAAGGGGGATGGGGGAGAGTATGGGAGAGTGGGGATAGGGGGATGGGGGAGAGTGGGGATAGGGGAGAGTGGGGAGAGTGGGGATATGGGAGAGTGGGGAGAGTGGGGATAGGGGGGAGAGTGGGAATATGGGAGAGTGGGGATAGGGGGGATGGGGGAGAGTGGGGATAGGGAGGATGGGGGAGAGTGGGGATAAGGGGGATAGGGGAGAGTGGGGAGAGTGTGGATATGGGAGAGTGGGGAGAGTGGGGATAGGGGGGAGAGTGGGGATATGGGAGAGTGGGGATAGGGGGAATGGGGGAGAGTGGGGATAGGGGGGATGGGGGAGAGTGGGGATAAGGGGGATGGGGGAGAGTGGGGATATGGGAGAGTGGGGAGACTGGGGATAGGGGGGAGAGTGGGGATATGGGAGAGTGGGGATAGGGGGGATGGGGGAGAGTGGGGATAAGGTGGATGGGGGAGAGTGGGGATATGGGAGAGTGGGGAGAGTGGGGATAGGGGGAGAGTGGGGAGATTGGGGATATGGGAGAGTGGGGATAGGGGGGATGGGGGAGAGTGGGGATATGGGAGAGTGGGGAGAGTGGGGATATGGGAGAGTGGGGATAGGGGGGATGGGAGAGAGTGGGGATAGGGGGGATGGGAGAGAGTGGGGATAGGGGAGAGTGAAAGACCAGAGGTTGTGTGTCTGTGCTTTGAGACAGTCCTAGGCCATTGACCTAACATTCACCTCACCCTGAGTCATTACTCTCTAATCAAGAGCAGAGCTTGTAATACTACCAAAGCATACAATTGAAACATGTCTTTCTTGTAAACAATGGAAACTATTATTATGCTAATAACGATGGTCTGCTGAGGACACACAACGCAAGATCAGGATTCTGAATCTTGTTGTTTCTGCGGCAACAACATAAATTCATTAATCAAGTCCTTCAGCTTGTTCTTTTCCGACAAGGGGTTATTTTTGCAAAATCCTTTACTAATGATGTGCTAACGCTCACCTCTAATCACAAAATCACTAGAGGGCAGAGGCGCGAGACATTCTACAGTTCACCCAATCAGCACCCATCCTGGCCATGTCGAGCCAGGGGCTTCATTAACAGGTAAACGTCCTAATCGTCACATTAGAGCCGAGAATGAGAGGAGAACTGAGAAGGAGAAGGAAGCGAGTGAGAGGTTGGAGGAAGAGGGGAGAGCAGAGGCCATTAGTGTTTCAGCACCTCGTCAGCAGCACTCTGTAGAGGTGAGGAGACCAGACTCTCAAAATGTGAAAAACACCCCCCCCCATCACTAACCCCCTTACACCACATCTCTGCCCCTCACCACAGCTATCACTGCCCCTCACCACACCACCCTACACCTCTATCCTCTCGGCATCACTCTAGTCCCGTTAGTTCATTTCCTGCCTCCTCTAGCACTGCCCCTACAGGCCACCGCCCACAGACAGACACAGCAGATACAGCCACATTACATTAATGAACAGCATCCATCGTCATGCATCTGGCCAAAACATATTGGGCTCATAAACACAACACAAAAAGCCTAAAAATGACAACTACCCCCATTCTACCCATAAGCCAGTGCTGTTGGAATCCTGGCCCGCATTCCCACCCCCTTCCCACAACCCCCTGCTGCTGTAATTAGAGGTGTCCTTGACTGTAAGATGAACAGCTTTCCACACTCATGGACCCTTCCACTTCAACAGCTCTGCTGGAAAGACCACCCATTGTTTCCACACACACATGCACGCACACACCGGGGTCAATTGTAAGGTATCGTTTTGGCGCACACAGATGAGCTCTGTCCAGGTCTGATTGGGGGTGCTAATGCATGGGTGAATGTGTTAGGAGGACACACTGGTATCTAACAACTGTTATTATTAGATTTTCTATGTGTGACTGTGGCTTTGTATGAGCACATCCAGGCTAACGTGACACATGTAACAACTCCTTCACAATCACACCTAAACGCTCTGTCACTTTCTCCTTGTCTTACTTTAGTATCTTGCCTCGGTATTAGTTGGCCAATACCAATTCCTGCTCTGTCAATAAACCCAACATAAAACAATTTGGTCAAGTATGTCACACATACAGCACTGTCACTGGCTCAACCTGTGAGCCATTTGAACCAGTGTTTGCTCTCCTGTCTGTCTGTCTGTCTGTCTGTCTGTCTGTCTGTCTGTCTGTCTGTCTGTCTGTCTGTCTGTCTGTCTGTCTGTCTGTCTGTCTGTCTGTCTGTCTGTCTGTCTGTCTGTCTGTCTGTCTGTCTGTCTGTCTGTCTGTCTGTCTGTCTGTCTGTCTGTTCTTTTTGTGGACAGAAAGTGTGTAATCCAGCATGGTCTGTCTCTTTGTGTCCGTCTTGATCCTACCTGTCTGTGCTGTGCTCTCAGCCCTGCTCAGTGCGTGTTCTGTCCAGGTGCTGGGACTGCTGTGTTCCCCGGACAGGGCCTCCGAGAGCCCCTGGCTCCCCTCTGCCATGCATTAACGAGCAGTGCACACGCAGGCCATATCGATCCAGGGGAGAGGGTGGGGGCGGGCAAGCGCTCTGCTTCCCGTTAGCCAGCCACACAGGACCAAGGCCTCAGGGCATGAGCCCCAGCGCCTTCAATCAAACCCTCCATCCCTCTCTCTCTCATCTGCATACAAGCCCTCTGAGCCTGGCCCCCACACACATACTAAAGAGAAGAGCAGCCTCCTTCTCACACACAGAAAATAACACTTAACCCTGTAGCTTCAGAGTGCCTTCACGGTCCACCAGGGTTGACACTACCTCTAATGACAGAGGCAGGCCTTAAATTTAAGGGGCCCTAGTTTTTGTTAAATATGTTGATGAGCGGCCCACTCAATCCAGCCCTGTGTCCTCCAGAGATGGAAACTCTCTCTCTCTCTCTCTCTCTCTCTCTCTCTCTCTCTCTCTCTCTCTCTTTCTCATCAGATTAATTACAGCAGGAGTGCTCTTAACATCTGGTCGAGTGTCAGGCCTATCGAGGAGCGTGCTCCGTCGCCTCTCAGAGGGGCCAAAGTGTGGGATAAAATAAGAACAGTGGCGGGCGTCTGGAACAGCGTGTCTGTGTGACACGGGCAGGATGAGAGTCTAGAACAGTGCTTTCCAAACTGTGGGGTGCGCGGGTCGGCAGGGGAGGCGCGGCGTAATAGTAGAATATACAAGGTGCAATTTTTTAATTGGGTAGTGCATCATCAGCTCCTCTTGTCATGTCAGTCATTACATACCTTAGAGCTATTTATAACTCGTCAGAAATGTCCAGAAAGTATTCTTTTTTAGCCCATATAGGGTGGACTGAATGGTGTGTTCCCTCTGGAGCCGTGTGGGAGTGAGAGGCTAGGTGAGCATGCGTGCTGCTATGTGTGTATACAGTCAGTGTAAGATATGTGTAATATGTGTAATATGTGTAATATGTATACAGTCAGTGTAAGATATGTGTAATATGTGTAATATGTATACAGTCAGTGTAAGGTATGTGTAATATGTGTAATATGTGTAATATGTGTAATATGTATACAGTCAGTGTAAGGTATGTGTAATATGTGTAATATGTGTAATATGTATACAGTCAGTGTAAGATATGTGTAATATGTGTAATATGTGTAATATGTATACAGTCAGTGTAAGGTATGTGTAATATGTGTAATATGTATACAGTCAGTGTAAGGTATGTGTAATATGTGTAATATGTATACAGTCAGTGTAAGATATGTGTAATATGTGTAATATGTGTACAGTATGTGTAAGATATGAAGAATGTATGTGTGTGAGAGAAGATGCCTTTGTTCTTGTTTGCCCACGTTTGTGTGTGTATTCGTATTATGACATTCTGCATTTATGCGTTAGAAGGCTCCGGCTCGGTATTAGTTGGCCAATACCAATCAAAGCGCTGTCAATAAACCCAACATACAACAATTTGGCCAAGTGTGTCACACATACAGCACTGTCACTGGCTCGACCTGTGACCCATTTGAACCAGTGTTTGCTCTCCTGTCTGTCTGTCCGTCTGTCCGTCCGCCCGCTCAGCCCTGCTCAGCCCTGCTCAGGGCTACCTGTCAGTGCCCCCCCCCACCCTTGTCTGTAGGGTTGTGGGGGGTGGTGTAGTGATCTGCAGGTATACAGGGCGAGAAGAGAGCTGAAGTTAGGGTGTGGGCTGCCAGCTTTATGTTTTCTGTAATTAAAACAGCATTAGGCTATTTATTTCCTCTCCCCGTGCGGAGCTGATTGGGCATGAGGGAATGTGGGACTCGCAAAGCAGAGAAGTAGCACAATTACACGCCATCAGCAGACAACATTAACTCGCTAATAGGAAAACGGCAATAAAACTTTATTATTATGGGGGAAGATTATTGCAGCGTCTGAGCTAACATTTATAATACTTAGCGATGAGCATCGCGTGGGGCGGAAAGACAAAGGGGGAAGGCTCGAGGAGGGAGGCTGGGGGGGGGCAATAGGAGGTCTAGCGCTCAGCCCCATAGAGAGAGGTCTCGCTTGCTTTAGCCCTGTCTGTCTCAGGACCTCCATTATCCTCAGCTCTGGTGCGTTGCAGTGGGCAGGACTGACCTTAGCCCACCCCTCCAGGGCTGTCACACCACTGGTACAGGAAGAGGGGGTGAAACCCCCAGCCCCCACATCTACCTGAGAAAATGCAGGGAAGTTGTAGCCTCAGTGGGTAGTGAGCTATCTGAAATAGCTTAAGACTCAATGAAAACACAAAGACTCATTAAAAGTAATGATTACTGAAGTCAATATTAGTACAACCTGAACATCAGATCAGGTCAAAGTGAACTAATATCAGCGACAAACTAAAAATGCCAACATGTAACACCAACACAATTACAGAGTGCAGGGAAAAAGTGAGGGAATAAATTGCGGAAGGAAGTGAGTTTGCATGAGTAAGCAAGAGAGAAGGAGGTAGATGAAATGTAGAGAAATAGTGTAGTTGTTAGGTCCTTCATCCTCTGCCCTGGGCTGAGGAGAGAGAGGGAGAGAGAGAGAGAGAGAGAGAGAGAGAGAGAGGGAGAGAGAGAGAGAGGGAGTGAAAGAGGGAGAGAGAGAGAGAGAGAGAGAGGGAGGGAGAGAGAGAGAGAGAGAGAGAGAGAGAGAGAGAGAGAGAGAGAGAGAGAGAGAGAGCGGCCTCCCCTCTTTTAGCAGTCAGTTCACGTCGGGCGGATAAATTATTCACGCCCGTGGAGACGGCCGCCACATGGTGTAATGAGAAGGACATGCATTGATACCAAATATTGCTGTTGGGAAACTATCGATCTGAAAGCTATTTGTCCAAAGCTTAGTATGGAACCGAAGGCTGTCAGCGTGTTTTAATGTGACTGATGGACCAACCACCAGACCCCTCCCTCCCTCACTCTCCCTCTCTTTTCTCTCCCGCCAAATCCCCTCAGTCTTGCAGAGAAAAGGTATATTTATTTGTTCAAGAGGAGTGAGCAATTAAATGTGTAAACCAGACAATGTTGCAAGACACTTCGACACATCATCTTTAACCCTTGAGATCTCATGTTCAAGATGAACAGGGCTGGATAGAATCATCCACCACTCTGCTCCACACTAAACTGGACTAAACCTATAGTAGTACTGACAGTATATTACACCACTGTTCACATCAGTGATCTAGACATGAAATGTCTGTTCAGCCTGCTCTCTGCCTCACACACAGTGTCGCGGGCAGGGAGATCATTTTCACATTTCCTGCAGTTGTACCATCAAGTGTGAATCACCCTGTGCTTAGATTGGCATGTATAAGAGGAAGTCTGTGAGTCCAGTGGGTCTATGAGGCTCTTTAGAAGGGGTTTATGGTTCCTCCATGGTCCACCTATTAGGGAAAATCGGGAATAATACCGCCCAGAGCCAACACATACACATGTATGTGCACATGCACGCAAACACACAAACACACAGTAACACAAACTGATTTAACTTGCCATGGCTTTACTTCTGCTAGTGGGCAGATTTGCTGTGGACCAGGCGTCGTCATAGCTTGACTGAAAACAGAGGTCTGCAAGTACTCACAGAGAGAAAAAGAAACACTCCATTGCCCCCTAGCCTTCTAACTGCCCTCTCTGTTCTCTCCATAGTGACCCCCACATAAATCCCCTGCACCCCCAATTCCCCTCTCCTCACCTCCCCCATCTCTCCTGTCTCCTGCAGCAGTAATAGATGAAGATACTCCTGTTTGGGAGGGTGCAGGGGAAATCAGAGCACTACCTGTGCCTGGGCCCTCACTGGGATACATACTGGTTGTCAGGGGGGGTTCTAGCTGGAGGGAGAGGATACATCCATGAAACTACATCTAGCTGTAAAAAGACACATCGCTCAGTAAAGAGTTCAGCTGGTAAACCTAGCGTAACCACTCAAACACATGTTTTAAACTAACCAGGAAGACTTTCCGGCACAGTCTACTCTAAGTCTCTACACATGACCTTATGCACTGAAATGTAGTCAGCCACAGCTGGTGTGTGTGACGGCCCAGGCAAGGAACAGAATTTGTGCTCTCAGGTCTCAGCTCAGTCAGGAGATGCTAATGACCCTGCACTTACCGCCAGCAACACCTTTCCCCTCCCGAACCCTCCCAGCCCCAGACAGCACTGCTGTTACTGCCTCACTATGCACTAGGCCTGCCGAACACGGCACTACAATTACAATATCAGGGATATACGCACAGGTCTGCTGAAGTAAAGGGGAGAGGGAACAAAATAAAATACTGATCCGACATGCAGTCTAGAGACTAAAATAGATGTGAACTACGACAACTGTGTAAGATCATAACTGCACTAACCCAGTATGGAGCTCTGAGCGCAGACAGCCTCTCAACTCAACTCCCAAACACCATGGTAAGAAATCATTCTGTTACAGGAGAAAAAAACAACCTCAAACTAATTCACACAGACGGCCCTAACACCCACAGCTTCATGCCCCGCAATATGCATAACACACACACCCTCACACATTGGGGGCACCATAGCATCTCCACAGGTGCAGGTCTCTAATGAAACCCCACTTGTGGCGATATGGAGGCGTCGCTTGCTCCGACGGGATAATTACGCCACTCCCTGGCAGCTGAGTTTGGCAGATGTATGGGAGGCAGCACGCGGCGCCAAGCGCACCATAACGAGCACCGGGGAGCGGAGGTGGGATTCGGCAAGACCCCGCCATCCGCCATTAACAGGTTGGCACCGTCACAAATGAGTGTTTTTTCGCGAGAGCCCGGGAAGGCTGTGAAATTCCAATGAATTCTGGAGCTATGTCGCAACACAGTGTTGGGAGAGAAAGAGAGAGAGATGAAAGGGAGACGAGAGAAAGAAAACCAAAAGCAGGGAAGAAACGGAGGAAGACGAAGGGGAAAGAGGGGGAAAGGTTCACGCCGCCATGGCGGGATTTGTCACCTCTCTCAGCACAGGGAGCCCAGAGCAATGCACTTTGGGAAATTATTGAATCAGAATGCATTGATTTTCGCTGGGGAGAAGAAAGCATTCGAAGTCAAAAAAAGCCTTGAAAAACAGTCATGGTTGAGAATTAGGGAGGAGATTGTAGGAGACCTTTGTATTATTATAGGGAGCAGAATCAAGAGAACACCATTTTACTGTTTGATAGAGAGAAGATAAGAACGGAATACTATTGCTTCAGCATTTCTCCTCTGCCCTCTCTTCCTTTCATTTCAGTCTCTTCCTGTCATCATACTTTGTAATCAGGAAAACACAGCCAAGATAAACCTTGCACACTTCACTGCTAAAACCGCTCAGTGTGTGTACAGAACATCCCTGAGTGTATCCAATGTCTTCATACGCTGTGTACTACAACCAGCCTTACTACCCTGCCACTGACCGCACAGCAACATTAGATCAGTGAAATGCAGTGTGTCTAGTCCATATCCACCCAGAGCTGTATTCTGTATGCATGATCCTGTTTTGATCTGCTTCCATGTTCCACCACCCTCCACATCAGCAGCAGCTGCATCATTTAATGGTCATTTGTAAACGCCGTCAACAGCAATCAGTGATCACTAATCACTAATGAACCAACACTGCGTCTTATTACAGCCTGAATCACAACCATGAATCAGTGCCCTACTCACTACAAACAAAAGAATGGGTGCCTCACTCTCCCACATGCGCCCACTTCTCCCTGTCTCTCCATCCCTCTCTCTCTCTCTCTGATGCTAAACGATTTCAAGGTGACCCTGGCTGAATTGAGGCGAGTGTTTTCCTCGCGCTGCTCCAGTCTGGTCCCAGTAATTAACACCAGCGCCTAATGAAGTCCAGCTGCTCACCGCGCATGCCAAAAACCGGAAGAGCCCCTGTCAGGCAGCTATCACTCTCCTCACACCCCCACCCCTCTCCTCTCCCCTCTCTATCCTCCCATCCCTGTCTGTCCCTTATCCCTCTCTCCATCAACCCCCTGTCCTCAACCTCTCCCTGGCTTGGAAGGTCAGCCTCCCCCTGTCAGTGGCCTCCCCCTGCCAGTGGCCTAGTGTACATTCTGCCCTCCCTCCACCTCTTCACCATCAAAAACACTGCTCATGCAGTCCTCCACTACTTTCCACCTCTTCTCTCTCACTGCCAAATTCCCTTCATTCCCCACCGTCCAACTGATCCCTCTTCATCTCCCTCTTTCCATCTCTCCCTCTATCTTCCTGCCAACTCCCACTTCTCTCTCTCCATCTCTCCATTGCCCTAATAATCTCTTTCACACTCTTTCCATCCTCCCTGCTTCTGTCTGTTTTTACTCCAGTTAGACCAATTAAAGCATAATGTAACCACAAAGTTGCTATACCTTCTTCATTTGAATTCGGGAGTAATTATATTACATGGGGTGTAATATAAAGTATAATAAAACAGTTTGTAACAAATATTTTCCCTAAAAAGTGAAACCCCAGAAAACCCATGGTAGCTTGAGTGCTAAATCACATCAGGTTGCCAGCTGTACCTTTTCCTCCTGTTTCATCCCGACTCCCCTCTCCTATTTAACAGTGTGATGCTCACTTAAACCCTGTATCAAAGTTGCATGTATCGGTCAGCCTGTCACCTTTCTGGGAGCCACGCTTTGCATCCTGGGAGTGGGGCTTTGAACACAGAGGTCGAGCACCTGCCTCTCCCACCCAGACATACACACACACAAACATGTGCAAACACACACAAGCGTACACAAACACAGAGGCACATACGGAGAAGCTAATAGCAGTTTGGGGGCCCTGTGCCGCGCTGGGACCTCCACCCCCGGCACTCAGCAACTAAAAGGAAGGGGGGGTTCGGGAAACTTTCCCCCAATCATCTCTAGCTGACATTCTGCTTGATCTGGAGAAAGTTGAGCTGTGACATCCTCTCATGCCTCCCACCTGGCTCCCCGCTGATGTATCAGACTCAAATCACTTCTGACAGACAGGAGATGCTAATTAGCGCAGAGGAGTTAGAAACGTAGCATTTTATCTGACTTCATCAGAAAGACTGATCTAAAACCCAATCTGCACATCTTCCATTCTAAATTAACTATGAGATAACAGGTCATTAGGAGCCTTAACAGAGACCATTGGAGAACCCTGGAGGTCAAAGATCAACTGATTTATTCTCTGTTGATGAACTTGTCTCTATTACTCTCCTCCCCGTCCATGACTGCCTCATCCTTTCCTCCATCTCTCCTCCCTCCATCTCTCAATCTCTCGTCCCTCCATCTCTCGTCCCTCCATCTCTCCTCCCTCCATCTCTCCTATGCACTCTGTCCTCCGCTGTGAGCTCACACACTCAGGTCAGTGTGATTTATTATGGTGTGTGATGCACTGCTCCCCTGCACCCTCCCCACACCCCCCACACCGCCTCTCACCACTGTACCCAGCACCTTCCTCACCAGCTGCGACAGATGTCGCCGTCACTCGAGAAAATAAATTCAGAATACTTAACGAATTAAGCGAGGAGCTAATTGTGGCTGGCCCGTGTTTATCATGCGCAGAAAGGCAAGCGGCTTGTTTGTCTTTTAACAATTACTAGACAAAGCAGGGAGAGGAGGCAGGGAGGGGGAGGAGGGAGTTTAATTGTCCCATTCTTCCCAGCAGCTGTCTCAGCCACACCTGGGCGGGTGTGAGAGCCGGGCGGAGCAAGGGGGAGAGAAGGGCAGGTGCACCTCTGACATCACTAAAACAAGCACAGGCCGACTTAAGGTATGAGACGCAAATACACTCTCTACTAATGTATAACACAGACATCAAGGGCTGGCATTAGTGGTTGTAGACACAAATTACATTTACCTTTGTATAAAACACACACGGAAAAATGAATTACATGTAGCCCCTCTTAATTTCTCATCCTTATTCTCATGCACCCCCCCATCATCAGGATCTGAGATGCCGATACACAGACGCACGCACGCGCACGCACACACACACGCACACACACACACAAGTGTGGCAATTTTCCATTCTGTTCCCATACGTTTTGGAGGAGCTCCCCCTGAGCAGTTCTCTTATAGATCTCCAAACAGCTTGTAATTACTTTTAATAGACAGCATAAGAAGCAAATCAAGCGCAAACGTGGAAAAATGAGCTCTCAGGGGGATCAAACAGCACTCAGCCTTGCAAACAAACACTTCACCAACATCTGAGCTATTTCTCCTCTTGCTTTTTTAAAACTTTCAAACATGTCATTCTCAGTGGGGGGGGAACTAGAGAAACACAGAAGAGAGCGGCAGAGAAAGAAAGGGAGAAAGAAAGAATGACATGAATACAATGGCCGTAAAGTAGTTACTGTTATTGGGTTAGTTGCTATCTAGATTCTGTGGGAGGCTCTCTGACTCATAAGCACTTCAGTCTGGCTGGCAGCCTACGACCATGTGCACACCTGTGTTCCTGTTACTTAATGTTGTCTGTATGATGAGAGGTCAGCTGACATTCTGCTAAACAATCGACTCCCCTCATATCCAATCGCAATGAAGCAGTCAAGAAGGTCCTTAAAGGAGAAATACCAAATATACATGCCCTCCTGTCTTCCTTCATCCTCTCCCACTCCATGATACCCTCCCTCCTTTCATGATACCCTCCCTCCCTTCTTCCATGATAACCTCCCTCCCTCCCTCCCTGCCTGATACCCTCTCTCCCCTACATCCTCCCCCCCTCACTCCCCTCTGGTGTTCTGGCTGGCTGGCTCCAGGTGGTGAGGGATATGCATGAGGGGCCTGTCATCTGTTCCCATGTTCATAGCATCACCACAGTGTGTTACTGTGTGTTCAGTAGAGACCAGTAGACAACCGACATCCTCCAACACACCTCATTAACACTATCATGTTCTACAGTCAAGGTAAGGGCAGATATAGAGACATATTTGAGATGGTGACTATTTGAATGAGGATCATGGATGATACAATAATTATTTAACCCTACTCATGAGCAATGGTGTAATGAGCCTGGACTGAACGCAGAGAGCGGCTTTCATCTGTCAAAAACACTGCCCTATGGCTATCAGGCTGGCACACGACGCACACACACTCATGCACCCAGTGGAGTGAGCCATCATCCACATTATCCACATCCATGGACTCCTAAAGCTTCTTGTGTGCTGCCTCATTAAGTCTTCAGTGACACAGAGCCCACACCAGGTCTCTCTCACCAGTCTCTCTCCCTTGCTCTCTCTTCACCTCACACACACACTACGAGGAGATTGCTCAAGCACTGCACAACTGCAGCACAGACAGACATCACTAGAGGCAGATAGCTGGGTTGTCACAGGAAGAGAACAGAGTACAGGTCTGGCCTCAGTATAAAGGGTTAGTCTCATGATGTCTCTAAAGGATAGATAGTATGTTAAACATCACTCATGCATTAAGGCTAACATATGACTTAAAGTTCAAGACAGCAGGACTATAGTTGTGAGCATTGACCTGATAGTAGGGGCTGATTTACCAGTGAGAGGTCAGGTCTGAGCCAGAGGAGGAGAGGAGTAATAACATGACTACATTACTGTATTGTGAGATCACTTCTGGGTTAAAGGGATCAGCCGGGATGCCTTTCCGCCACTCTGCTCATCTGGGTTCATGCTCGGGCGCTAGCTCGCTAAGTTCATTAAAATGAATAAGTAAGAATCATGAATGAGATGCATCATTAGCTGGGCTCCCCCAGGGGCACTTAGATTCAGATTCAGGCTGTACCCTGGGCCTGGCTGGGAGGGGGGGGGGGGGTCATCATGCATACACAGCCATCATCAGGGGTGGGGGTGAACCTTTATGTTGGTGTGCAAATAATATGAGAGGGTTTGCATTGAGAGTGGGGCTACAGCTCCTCTTGACACGGTTGCAGTGCCAATTAAGCATTCTTTTTTATTTGGAGTATTGTACAATATTATCTATTGGGTGCATCATGCAGTGTCCTGCCTGTAGCCCTATTTAGCCATATGGGCCGGTCCCCCTCCCTACTCTTCCCCAGTGCTCAACAGGCAGTGAGGCAGGTCTCCATTCACACAGCTTGGTATGGAGAGAGAAGGGGGACAAACCTTGCAGCTGGGCAGGTTCTCCTACAGGCGTCCGACAGGCAAGGTGGGTGGAAAGAGAAGGCAGGGTGACAGTTAGTCAGTAGGTCCATGATTAGATGGGGGTTCATACATGGGGTTTATGGTGGGGCAGCAGCTACCATACCATGCACCTTATACTCTTTCTTTATCCAGACCCGGACTGATGCTCATCCTTCAATATCAAACCAACTCACTCTACTCTGTCGTCACAACACCAAGATTAAAATCACAATTCATGTCCACCAGGAAATAAATATGATGGAAATACCAAGGAAGAAACTGAGTCATAAGACTAGAGTGCTCAACTGATGTGGTTGTATATCCAGACTTAGTTTAGGCCTTGCTGAGGGGAGAAACAGTCTGACTCCAGTAGATGCTTTAATAGATGTATCTATTACACTGCTCTCTTCCACGGGTACTGTTACTGGAGTGGGGAAGAGAGAGACACCCAGCTTTGAGATGGAAGGAGGGGGAGAGAGAGGAGACGGGGGTAGAGGGAGAGCGAAAGAGAAAGAAAGAGGTGGAGAGAGAGAGGTGGGAGGTGGAGCGAGAGCGAGGTGGAGAGAGAGAGAGAGAGGGCTGAATGGGGGGGAGAGAGAGGAGACGGGGGTAGACGGAGAGCGAAAGAGAAAGAAAGAGGTGGAGAGAGAGAGGTGGGAGGTGGAGCGAGAGCGAGGTGGAGAGAGAGAGGTGGAGAGAGAGAGGTGGAGAGAGAGAGGTGGGAGGTGGAGCGAGAGCGAGGTGGAGAGAGAGAGAGGGCTGAATGGGGGGGAGAGAGTACAGCTCAATCTACTAATAAAAGCAGATGAAAGTGAGGTTAAACACAATATGCTAATTGAAATGTGTTGGCTGATTAAGGGCGATTGAGAGGAGAGTGGGCGTGCTGTGAGTTCTGGGCGTCGGTGATTAGTGAGGCATTAGTGTCTGCATGCTTTTCCTCAGGATGTGTTGGAGAGCAGAGCCGCGTGCGTGCGTGCGTGTGTGTGTGTGTGTGTGTGAGAGAGAGAGTGAGTGTAATGTTTACTCTTCATTTTTATTGTTTATTTCACTTTTGTACATTATCTACTTCACTTGCTTTGGCAATGTTAACATATGTTTCCCATGCCAATAAAGCCCCTTGAATTTGGAGAGCGAGAGAGAGGGGGGTGGGGGGTAATGTGTGTGCATGTGAGGTGAAATGAGTAAGCTCCTCATTTCTCCCATCTCAGCCTGTCCTGAAGTGTGTAAGCCCACACACACTGAGAGCAGCACATGCATCCACACGCACAAAATGGTGCTTGCATATTCTGACCAAATACCAGTAGTAGTAGCAGTTGTACCGCACAAATATTTGTATCAGCTACCATGAGTATTTTTAGAAGAGAAAGATATAGCTGGGTATCGACAACCACAATCTGTATCTCTTTACCTTGTTTATTGCTGTAGGCTGAGTTGCTAAGGCAGTCTTTGCCTGCTTAGAATTCCCTTTTCTGTCTTTTCTCTCTCCCTCACTTCTCTCCTCTCTTTGTGTGTTGGGGTCTCTCAGGAGGACCACACTGGCATTTCTTTTTTTCAGGCTTTATTGTTTTCCACTGTGCAGCTGCAAACCATGGAGGAGCCCCCTGCAGGTGTGAGTGGTAAGGCTGCCCCCCCCCCCCTTCCCTCTGCCTCCCTTCTCTGTCCCTCCCCCCTGACTCTCCCACCCCTGTCAGCAGGGGAGGCCGACGTGCAGGGCCAGTTGCACCACTGAGCCCTGCCAAACCAGGGCTAAAATTACGCTCTGAATGCATAGAGCACTGTGATTAACCACACAGGTGGGATCCCCAGCCTAGGGCCCTGGGGGGTGGCCCCACTGTGGTGCACAGCACCCCCCCAACCTCACACCCCGCTACGGCACGGCTAGCCTATAAATAGGGAAGATGCAGAACCACGGAACTGTATCCAGTTTCTTAGAACAGTCCTTCCATCCCTATTCCCTTGTCACTATGAGGAAAACAAGATGGCGTCGACACTGCTGAGAGCTTTTGTCTCAAATGTGAAGGCTTTACCACATCATACACATAAGTGTAAGACTTATGTCATAACAAAAATAATATGAAAAAGGCATTTTACAATTTATCTCAATAGTCATTTTGTCAAGACTAATTAATAGTTAGTCTTCATGCCCACAATACCACTCAGCTGAGACACTGAAAAAGCAGCCATTGCTAATGACTCCACACACTTTTTCAAATATTAGTTTAAATTGTTCCCTACTCACCTCAGCCTTCCCAATGTATTGTCTCCTTGGTATCCAAGATACTCAGGGTTATACGGACTCAGGGTAAATTGAGTCCGTAGTTACATAGTAAATTAAAATCCGTAATGCTCAAATTAGTATGATATGTTACTTTTGGTATGGTATGTATTAATTTGTGGATGTCCATCATCCATTTCGTATGATATATTACAAATTACAATTCGTATGATATGTTATGAGTTACAATTCGTAACATATCGTATGAATTTGTTGTGGCTAATGTTAGCTAGGTTGCTAAGTGACTAACGCTAATGTTAGCTAGGTGGCTAAGGCTAGGCTAGAGGTTAGGGTTTAAGGGTTAAGGTTAGGTTAAAGGGTTAACATTAAGGGAAGGGTTAGCTAACATGCTAAGTAGTTGCAAATTAGCTTAAAAGCAGTAAGTAGTTGCAAAATTTCTAATGTGCAAAAATTTGATTCAAACACACAACTTTTGGGTTACTAGACGTTGGTGTTACACCCCCCCCCCCCCTCCCTTTGTTTTTGACTTAAGTAACCTTTTGTCTTATGTGGCCAAATCAAATATAACATTTCCTACTTATTTCATAGTTCCATATTTTTGTTTACTATGTTACATCTAGTTTATGAGACCAGCCTGTGATATCCCTCCATCTGGGTAAAGGAAATGAAAATGATCTGGACCTCTGACACTCTTTCTCCCTGGGAAATGAGAGGCTCTGGTCCACCAGTCCTATTGTTCAGCATGTGGCCCTGGAAGGGGTGGACTATTATTATTGTGATTATTTCCATCTTTGCGCAGGCACGCAGACATGGGGATCAGTCACAGCCCACACGGCAGGCACGGCGCAGGGCTTTACAACACAATAGCAGAACACTGGGGTGTCTCTACAGGCAGGTTATCACCCCGGGCCAAAATGTCTTCTCTCTCTCCTCTTCTCGGTGTGAGAAATGGGATTTTCTGTGGCTGGCTGTTTAACTATGGGAGTGTGTAGACAATTATCATGGGTGGAGAGTGTACACAAATGTAGTGGTTGGTGGGTGTTAGCATGGACATGTCTATACTTATCGAAAAAAGTATAAACAGATCTTGTAAAATTAATGACTTCCTTTCATGGAACTCATCAAGTTATTTAGTCCTATTATGAAACATAGTATTAAAAATACAAATGATACCTTACATTAATGACGTTTTTAAGAACAGACAGCAGTTTCCCTCTCAGTCAGTTTCCATCTGTTCATCCCATTACGGCTGATGTCGTCTGACAGGGGTTTAAGAGGCCATGGGTACACTACACTCTACTTTGCCCAGTGTGCAGTTAGAGCAGCTTTGGAGGACTCTATCACATTACTGGATTAGATTATACAGTTGGAAGTCTCTCTGCCTCCCTTCAAATCACCTGTCCTCCAGGACAGAGTAAAACACTGGCACTGCCCTGAGGATGCTGCTGTATAATCACATTCCAGTCTAACCTCACAGTGGAGAGATGCTTGACAGGTCAATGACTTGGATACTGAGTGACAGACTGACAGACCAATCTGATAGGGAAGATCTTTAACAGGGGGAGTGAGGCTGTAACGCAAGTAAACAGGTTTATCTATCTATCCGTGTGTGTGTATACTGTATGTATGCGTGTGCCGTGTGTATCATGATACTTCTGCTAGCGTAATCACACGTGACACTGTGTGACACTGTCTGAGCAGTGTTGTTAAGCAGTTTCCTCTCCACCCAGGCACACAGCAGTGGTATGTCTACATTAAATAATCAGAGCAGTTCAATCAACAGGCAGCAGGAGAAATAAACCCACATTCCTCCAGGCCCATTGCCTCCTGGAGAACACCGCTCGCATGGCGTTTGCCTGGCGCACCACTCTGATTCATTAACACCCGCTTTTGTACACCCCCTCTCTCCAGCTTGATTAAGCTCTCTTCCAGCAGAACGTGCCTGCTCCACTTCTCCCAGTCTCATCGATTATCATCCGCACTCGAGCTTGGCTAGCAACACAAAAATAAAACCACAGCTAGTGAGGATGCATGAATAACAAGCCATCTGAGGAAATCATCAACTTCAGCTAAATACACATCAGTTTATCTAGACACACCTGTACCCCTTCATCCTTCCCTAGCTGTGTCCCACTCTCACCACAGACTGTATTTAGAGCAAGTGTGTGTGTGTGTGTGTGTGTGTGTGGGGGGGGGGGGGGGCCTGCCCATCCACACGCTCTGTGGGGTGGACGTGTATGAGGAAAGAGGAAAAGTGACAATTGGGAAGTCAAACATAGATCCTACACACACGTGTGGGGTGGAGTGGGCTCACACAGGAAGGGGCTGGGAGCAGCCAGCATTCAGCAGATGTTGGAGTGTTCAGGATGTAAACTGAATGATATGCAGTGTCACCTCCTTGTTAATGATCATTCCTACACAAAGCTGTGAGGGGGAGAGCAGTGGATCATACCTTCACAAACTGTGGATAACAGGGCAGGGTGGGTGGGTATGTGGGGTGTCTCTCTGCACATCTTCACTCTTCACAGGGAACATACACTGGGGAGGGGAAGTGTGTGTGTGTGTGTTTGCAAGTTAGTTTATTTCAGGTGTCTCAGTTACATCAGGGGGTTACATTGCTCTGAGAGGGGCTGAGATAGCAGAAATGACAAAAGACACCCACCAAAGTGCACCCACAACACACACACCTCTACCACACACAGACCTGGGATGGCAGACGAACATCAATAACATTTATGGAAATGGAAGGTGAGTGTCAGAACACCTGCAAAGTAGCGGAGAGGAAGAAATGAAGTGGACATGATTAACCCCAGCTGCCAAATGGTTAGACAGAAGGGCAGGCCACATCGCTGGTGCTTTATCATTAGTGATGTGGCGTACAGAAAACACACTGACTGGAGTCATCTTGTTTTAGATCCCTCGCTCCTAAACAGCCTCTCTGCCACAATGTGGATGAAGACAGTATCCATCACCTTACAAACGGTGAACAATGGATTAGAATGAAGAATGTGTTGACTGTTGCTACTCTTCTAGTGAACAAACTGATTTCAAATATAAAAAAGTGCAAAAGGCAAAATCCCAACATGTTTTAGGAGGTTGGAAATGTGTTGATGGTCCAATGCAGCTTTATCTCAATATCAAATCATTTCTGGGTAAAAATTAAGTACCTTACTGTGATTGTTTTCAATTAAAATGGTTAAAAAATAAATAGCTTCTAAGCAAAATTTTTGCTTGAGAAATTGTTCATTGCTATAAGACTGTCTGGTTGAGGGGAAAACTGAAAGCTTGTTGTTGGCAGAGAGATTAGGAACTCTTATTGGTCTATTAACTAATTGTTTAATTGTATATTAACTAATGTCTCAAGGCAGACCAAAACTCCATCCCACCAGAACAGGCTGTCATTTCAGGCAGTCTTTTCAAACAGCTCTTACACTAAAGGGGCATTATCATCATTTTCACAATGTTGCAGTAAAATCACACGTTTTACTTCACTGGGGCTTTAAACGCGTGAGAACTAATACTTGTGCATTCTGAAGGGTTTCTATAAGGAGAAATGTGGAGAGTAAATATCAAAGCTCAGCGATAACCTCAGCAGTCCTATATCAAACCTGACAGATAGTGTAGCTTTTTAATGATTGTTTCGTAATCTGCCCAAGAAAGAGAGTAGCGACAGGGAGAGCAGAACACTCTCCTCCTGTGATCTCTTCCATTTTCTCACCAAAGACGCCTCACCAGATAAAGGTTAAGACACTGCTCTTTTTCACTGCTGAAAAGACGTCATCCATCTTTGAAGAGGGGTTAGAAAGAAATAATAAAATAATAACTGTACTTAAAATAATCTTCCTCAATTCCATAATTAATCTCCTCCAGCTTTTGTAACAATTATGATGTTAATTAACCCAAAATTCCCTCCATGGCGGCTGAGAGAGAGAGCCAAGCATTTAAAAGCGCTCCCCCTGCCCCTCTTCCAGCCGCCCCATCACCCCATCACGGAACAGTCTTTTAGGGGGAGAGAAATCTGAAAGGAGAGGATTTTCAGGGTGGAGGAGATGGAGATGAGAGAGAGCATGGGAACATGGATGGGTCTTCAACCCTCATCAGAGAGCGGAGAGAAAATGAACACAGGGTGAGGCTGGGGAAGGAGGAACGGAGGAAATTAAGTCAACAGTGGAAGTGAGAGAAAAAGAAAGAAAGAAAACTGGGCTGGTGAATGAATCCAATGGAGAATGTCTGTTCCCAGCTAGACTCTGGGCTGGTGCAGGCAGTAGGCCTGTATACTATAGCTGTGGTTCTGTTCTGTACCAGCCCTCTCTCTCAAGACACAACTACTGCAGGACTCGGGAGGACCCACGCACTGAAAATACATCAACCGGCACAACTCTAGTATCAGCTGTCAGGCCTGGAGAAGGATAGGGAGTTGCTGCGGCTCCCAGCGTTCTGCCGTTTGTTCTCCCAAATTACTCACAGGCCAAGCTCGTTAATCTACACTATAGTACGCTGCTGCAGCAATTATTACTTCACAGAAAAACAACACAGAGGAAGCCTATAAAAACTACAGAGGAACTTTTCAGTTAAACGCACATCCCAGCAAACCGGGAACATTCTCAGAACATTAGCTAAGATTCCCATTAAATTTGAGTTCATGTTTTATCTAACATTAGGATGATAACATCCTTAGAATGTTTTGATAAAAAAATATATATACATTGTTTCATGAAATATCCTTAGAATGTTCTCCTAACATTCACTAAATGTTGTGAACAACATCTGTAACAACCACCACAGAATATTCCCCCAAAGTTCTCATTAGGTTTCCAGGTAATGTAATAATCAGTAATGTTACCAGTAATGTTTTCCCAGCAAACCAAAATTGGTTCTGTGAAAGTTCCCAGAACATTCGTTAGGTTGCGGCAAACGTTCTCATAACACAAAAACTGTCCAGTCATGCTGATGATTATACAATGTTTGTATCAAATTTTCCCTCATGTTACAAGAATGTTCCCAGACACAGTTAGTCTGTTCTTTAAAAAGTTTCCCAGAATGTTTCATTAGGTTGTGGGAACAGTGTGGGGACATTACAAAAGATATGTTCCCAAAACACAAAGAACTGTCCATTTGTGAGGATGATTCTTCAATGTTTCTTTTAGGGTGCAAAAAAACATTCACCTGTTACAAGAACATTCCCAGCACATATGTGGTCTGTTCTTTAAAGTCTCCCAGAATGTTTCTTTATGTTGTGGGAACATTGTGGGCCTATGACAAGAGATAGGTTCCCCAAAAACTAAAAATTGTCCAGTTGTGCTGACATTCAGTTAATGGTTGTATCTGGGTGCAAAAAACCTTCCTTTGATGTTGCAAGAATGTTGACAGAACCCCCTTTCTGAGTTCTTTTTGGGAGTTGGAACAGTGTGGATACATTACAAGATACAAGAGATAGGTTTCCTATCTTTAAGAGATAGGTTTCCTAATGTTTAAGTTAGGTTGCACAGGACATGCCCTTAATGATATTCACGAAGGTTGCACAACACATTCCCACAATGTTGCATAATGTTAAATAACTTCCAAATAAGTCTGTTTTTATGACATTCATAGCATATTGGTTTTAGATTGAACATAAAATAAAATACAGTGTTATATGTACAACAGCATGAGAAGAGGATGGGGACATTTTAATAACTCAGAAAATGTTTTATGTCCTGATTGACCATATTAGACTGAAGAAAATACCTCTGTACTACAGCTATCCCTTGGTGACACAGTGGGTTAATGATCTAACTGCAAAGCTGAAGATTGCAGGTTCAATCCCACATACTCTTGGTAAAATAGGCTCAGATATAATCTACTAAGAGAGCATGTCCAGATGTATGAATCCAGTCAGGAATTTAGACCAACTGTAAAAATGGACTGTTCAAATTTTAAAAACGCAGACGATATAATTCCTACTTTGAGACCCTTGATATGGTCCCCCCTCTTATTTTTCATGATCTGAAAAGGTCCTGTATCAGCACTCATAGTCTTGGATACGTTGTAAATAAGAAGTATGCAGCATATAAAGAGGATGGGGGAAGTGATGGTGTATAACCCAGTTCCTGTATTTCTCTGTGTTAGTTATGTATAAGAAGACAGGATAAGGAAAGGGGGGATACCTAGTCAGTCTTCCGCATCTAACGCAACCCAGCGTGGAATTCCTGATTTACATTTTTATTTAACCGATTGACCATACCGACATTGCTATATACTGAAACAAGAACATGTAAGAGAGCTGGAGGCACAGAGGATAAAAGACCTGGCGTGGGGACCAAACATTGCAGGTTCAAACTCCACATGTGCAGACTGTCAACATATGAAGTGTACAAAATATGGATGTGTGTGTATGATTAAATGCTGTTTGAATGTCCTATGAATTCAATTAAAATGCCACGTGTCTCTATACTGTACCATCTTCAAATGCAAATTGCTATTAAATCTGGTGAGAAACATCATGGGGATGTACTCCAATCTGCATTATCATGTTTTATGGAGCTATACATTCTAATGTTGAGAATGTTGTGGTAATGTTAGGTCAATCTTAAATATAACATTGTCTAAATGTTCTTGAAATGTTCTGAGGACCTCCAAGACAAGGTAAAATGTATATATTGCGTGAACATCATTTGAATAATATGTTGAACCTAAAACAAATATGCCCTGAACGTCATACAAACAGACTTATTTGGAAATTGTGGGAATGTTCTGTGCAACCTATGTATATATCAAAAGAACAACTCCAATAACTTAATTAAATGTTCTAGGTGTTGTGTCAACATTCTTACAACATTATAGGAATTTCCTGTGGAACCTAACAAAAACATTATCTGAATGTCAGCACAACTGGGCAGTTTTAATGTTCTGGGAATCTGTCTATTACCATAGAACATTTTCCACAACCTAATACATTTTCTAACAGGAACAATTAGGGTGAGCGCCTTGGGGATTTGAACCAGCAACCTTTTAATTACTGGCCGAACGCTCTTAACCGCTAGGCTACCTGCCACCCAATCAGACCTGCAACTGCGGCCTCAGCTGTGCAGTCAAGTGTTAAACAATGGAACAGCTGTCGAGAGCGGTGGCAGCTTCAGAAATAGAGCTGTTCATTTCACCGGTCTGTCTCACACCTGTGTGCTGTGCAGGCCGGGGAGAGAGAGGGCGAGGGCTAGGCCAAAGAGAAGGCTGTGCAGAGAGGAAACCCAAAGAAGAGACGGGCACAAAGATAAACACACACACAGGAAATGGTGAGGCTGACTCACCGATCATGTGATTGGCGACGTGGATCTGGATCTCTCGCTCTGTCTCGAAGGTCATTTGGCATTTGATGCACTGGTACGTCTTCTTCTGCAATGCAGCAGACAGGTAGACAAGAATTTTAGAGAGGTTATCAAATTACTTTTTCATTCACAGCCAGAGCGTGCACCCACACACGCGCTCTCCTGACACAAAAATAATGTACTGGTGGGGAGGGGGGGTTCTGAGGTTTCTCCTTGCTGTTGCATTGAGCTGAAACAAAGGCACAGGTAAAGATTGAGCATCCCTGGGACCTCACTGTCAATATCTAGTAGAGCGAACAGGCCGTACAATGCCTCAGCTGGGCTGAGCTGCAGGAACCACTAGGGCCCACTGAAACGCAGCCATGAATTCACACATCTAACTGAGCACGACTTTCTACTGACACGCTACACACTGGGAACAGACACACTGCTAGAAAATACTGCTAAAATATTAGGTGTTTTAAAAAGTGGGAACAACATTTCAGATCACTCTAAAAGCATTAGGAATGACTGAATAATATGAATTCGCTTTGAAGTTTTAATCAATTCACTAGATGTTTCTAAATGCAGGGCCATTTAACTTTTTGTTGAATTGGTAATGTGTTCTATTTCTTTTATACCACAGAGGACAATGTTGGGTATTCACTATGTGATCGATTTATCAATTACTAAATTAAACCTCAGTTACCTTAACCTTAGAATTTTCACATATTGTATGTAGATCTTAATATAAATCAGTATGCTGAGCCATAGTGGAGAATATGGTGAGAGTGTTCTTACTTTAGGGACAGGCGAGGCATCCGTCACCTTCTTGGCCCCACTGGTCTCCGGGCTCATCTCGGGGTGGTCCACCTGAACGTGGCTCTCCAGGTCCTCCAGGGTCTCAAACTTCACAGCACACTCGGGGCATCGCAGCACCGGCGCAACCTTCTCTCCCCCGGCCTCCTGGGGCGTGGTGCCCCCGCTGGGAGACTGGCCGTTGGTAGCCCGGCTCATACAGCCAGCACACAGCCCATAGGGCAGCCCGTTCACATCCAGCTTCACCAGCTCCTGCTTGTTCTTGAACTCCTTGAGGCACAGGGCACACTTGTAGTGCTTGTGTTGCTGCAGCTGGCCGTTGGGGGAGGAGGAGGCCGATCCACCCCCGCCCCCACTGCCCCCACCGGACGAGAGCTTCTGCATGTGGAAGGTGCCGTGGATCTTGAGCTCCAGGGTGGAGGTGACAGTCTGCATACATACCACACAGCGGAAGCCCGTCAGAGAGTTCCTCAAGTCTGGGTGCATCTGGCAGTGCTCTATGAAGTCCTCCTCGCTCTGCAGGGGCATCTTGCAGATGCGGCAGGTGCCCGTGTCCAGGCTTTTGCTGTGGGTGACCTTATGTTCAGTGAGCGTGAGCAGGGAGGGGAAGCGCTCTCCACAGATGGGGCACATGTAGTGCTTGGCTGGGCCACGATGGGTCTGGGCGTGCTCCCTCAGGCCATTCTCTGAAAAAAAGGTCCGTGAGCACACGTTGCACTTGTGATTGCCCTTGATGAAGTCGGCCTTCTTCTTGCGGGTGCCGGCGTCGTCGTCCCCGGGCTGGATGTTGTGGTCCCTCAGCCGGTGGTTCTGCAGAAGACTCTCCATGGTGTAGGCCGCCCCACAGATGTCACAGGCGTACATGGGCTCTGAGTTGTCCAGCTCCTCCTCTCCTCCGCTGGCCTCATGGCTGTTGGCTACGTCCTGGCTGGCATTCTTCAGCAGCATGCTCTGCAGGTCAGCCTGCTCCGTGGTCACTGTCGATCTTTCGCCTCCTCCCCCACGCTTGGAGCTCTGGGTCACCCCGTTGGGTGTACCATTCTGGCTGCCCCCATTCCCAGCGCCATTGCCCCCGTCGAAGACACAGTGCTTCTCCCTCAGATGCCTCTCCAGCAGCACAATAGCGTGAAAGGCCTTGCCACAGAAGCGGCAGTTGAACTTCTTACTGTGGGTGGTGATGTGGCACTGCAGTTCCACCTCGGTGCCAAACGTCTCCCCACAGAATATGCACTTGCGGGCCTTGCCGGCGACTGCAGGGCCAGTGGGGTGTCCCAGATGGCTGTGCTTGACATGCAGCTGGAGGTCACTCTCCTTCCGGAAGTCCCAGGCGCAGGCCGTGCAGCGGAACATCTTCTTCTCATTGCTGTGCTTGACAGCCAGGTGGACCTGGATGGACACCTTGGAGTCAAACACCTCCTGGCACAGCGTGCAGTGGTACAGCACAAAGGTGTGCATGTCCAGCAGGTGCTTCTGCAGGTCGTCTACAGAGGAGAACTGCTTATCACAACTCTCACACACGTACTGTGTGGACGTGGTGGTGTAGTGGACTGTCAGGTGCTGCAGCAGAGACTCCTGGGAGTCGAAGTCCTCTTTGTTGCACTGCGGGCAGGACTGCCTCCTCAGCAGCATCTCCAGGTGGGACTTGAGATGGGCCTGGAAGCTCTCGAAGCTGCTGAAGTGTAGGTCACACTGGTTGCAGGGGTAGTCTCCATTGGACCCTGCCAGGGTAGAGTCCCCAGCCAGCCTATGGCGTTTGGGGGAGGAGATTTCAACATCAGATGAAGCTGGGCTAAGGTCAGCCACCTTGGCTTGCCGCTTGTTATTGGCCAGTGGGATGTTCTTGTGGTTCTCCTTGATGTGCTTGGTGAGCTTGAGCAGGGAGCCAAAGATGGGTGAGTTGGTGCAGTATGGACAGGAGTAGACCTCCATGAAGGACTGGGAGGGCTGCAGAACGGGGGACTCCATCTTGGGAACCCCTCCTCCGCTGCAGTGGGTCTGCTGGATGTGCTCTGTGAGAGAGGACTCTGTGAGGAAACCCATGGAGCACTGGTTGCAGAAGAAGGCGTGGTTGCCCTCCAGGGTGGTGGAGCCTGCAACCATTCCTCCAGGCAGGCAGTGGGACATGCGGATGTGCTCTTGCAGGGTGTTGATGTCTGCAAACATGTCTGGGCAGTAGTTGCAGTGGAAGGCCGACACGTTGGTGAACTGGAGCAGGGGGAAGGCCGCTGAGGCGCCCCCGCTGCTTCGGTGGGCTTTGCGGACGTGCTCGTTGAGGTTGTAGAGCGTGGGCAGGGTGTCCAGACACAGCTGGCAGGTGTGGTTCTGCTGGGGCTTGTCTGCATGGATGGTCTTCAGATGGATCTCCAGCACGGCCAGGCTGTTGAAGTCTCTCTTGGAGCAGTAGGGGCAGCTGTAGGTCACCTTGGCCATCCAGTGACCCCCATCGTCGTGGTCAGAGTTGGGGGCCAGCTTGCGGCGGCTCTGTGTGGGCTTCAGGGTGGAGTCAGGGGTGGAACCCCTCTCCAGAGAGGCACTGGAGTCTGGGGTGGCGCTGCTCATGGATGCCACGCTGCCCAGCACTGGGTCAGGGCTGGCACTGTGGTTACTGGAGTCGGGCTGCCGGTGGCTGTCCAGGTGGCAATAGACGTCCTCCACAGAGGGGAACTGCTCCAAGCACACTGGGCACTTGTGTTTACGGTTGGCGTGGGACCTTTCGATGTGGGAAAGCAGCGGGCCCTCATCGCTGAAGATCTCAGGGCAGTGGATGCACTGCAGGTCAACGCGATCAGACAGCTGGGGGTGGCGGGTCACTACGTGCTTCTCCAGCTCGTCTGTCTGGCTGAAGGTCTCCTCACAGTAGTCACACATGTATGGGTCTTGGTCCATCTCCCCTCCACTGCCTGCATTGCTGCCACGCTTCCCCCCTTCCTTTTCAGCACGCAGGGCAAGGTGCTCCTTGTTCTTCCTGTGAGCCTGCATGTGACTCTGCAGAGAGGACGTGGAGGAGAAGCCTCTCTTGCACACGCTGCACTTAAAGGGCTTGCTGGAGCTGTGGGTCTTCAGGTGGATCTTGAGATGGTCGCTGCGGGAGAAAGCCGCCTCACATTCCTGGCAGCTGTACTTCTTGTCTCCGGTGTGGAGCTTGACGTGGCGGTCGCGGCTGCGCTTGTGCTTGAACAGGCGGCTGCAGAAGGTGCACTTGAAGGGCAGCTTGTCGCTATGGATCTGCTCGTGGCGCTTCAGGTAGCTGAGGCGGCTGAAGGACTTGTCGCAGAACTGGCAGGGGTAGGGCAGCCCCGCGCCCCCTTCTTCCTCCCCTGTGCCCATGCCCAGATCACAGCAGCCATCCCCCAGTATCTGTGACGGCGATGCCACGTCTTTGCTGGAGGGAGAGGACGCTACCCAGGAGAGCCCAGGGTCATCATCACCATCTGCAATGCAAAACACAGACAGAATTCAAATGTTAGAGAGGACAAGAAAAAAAATCTAAATAGAAGCTACGAATTAAAGACACGTATTCCCACAGGATGAATAAATAAGGACAAAGTGTATTTTCTCTTTCTTCATAATCCCTTAGAAAACATCCCTCACTCCCCTCTAGAATTACATCTGCCTCATCATATTTTCATTATAGGGACCAGATTGAAATTCCAAAAACCTATTAGAAGACACTCAAATAATGAGGATATTCTTATATGACAAAGTGAATGAAATAAAACATGGGATTATGCATGCTTTTCTCCAGTTTAGTTCAGACAAAAGTCTATTAATGCATACATGATATAAATACACACAAAGCAGATCATATATTCATTCTGCCCTGCTTTGTGCATTCTGAGAGGGCCTGACAGCCCACACGTCATCTATTTAGCATCTAAACTAGAGTAGAGAAGAAGAGAGGAGAGGAGAGGAGGGGATGGGAGAGGAGAAATCCTCATGACTTATTGAGCAGGAATGCTGCGAGCCTGGATCCCACAGTGGCTCAGACAAACCCAGAATTCTCCAGCTCAGCCTGTTTGTTTGCTTTATTTGACTGCGTTTTACACTTTGCTCTAAATGGATGAATAGAGAAGCCTCTGGTATTCCTCATCACACATAACCAAATGTTTACAATAAGTACACAGCCTCCCCCTTTCCCCTATCCACACATACCACATCTTAGAAAACCCTCCTTTGTAAACGACTGGATGCTGGATGGCAGGTGACTCAATCTAATTTGTATTTTGGCATGACCACTCTCAAATAAATGACTGTCTTCTCAATGTTATTATGGAACAAAACTAAAGGCATAATATTGGGGCAAGGAATATTTAAATATTGACAACAAAAACAAATTCTGAGAGAGAATAGCCTAACCTTGAAAGCACTTGGTACAGACTTCTCCCTGTAAGCAACTGTGAGTATGTCCCCCTCCCACCACCCCTCCTACAGTATGTGTTATACAAAGGTGTGCACAGCATATTTGGTGGAAAATAAATTCATGTGATGAATCGATGCACTTGAAAATGTAGGTGGTGTGCGGAGCAAATAAAACTCCACAGGGGTTTGTGGGTAAGATTTTTATAAAAACATGAATTATGAATTTAGCTTGGAGCAAGGAAAGATTCCTCCGCTGTAAAAGACTATAAAATAGAGATATCACATAGACCATCAAGGCAACAGGAGAGATGCCATCTAGCAGCCAATATCAGGAGAGAGGAATATTACAGGATTAGAAAATGACAAATTAAGAAAAGAGCATGAACAAGAAGAAAGAGAAAAGACAGAGATGGTGAATAAAAGTATTTTAAGAGGATTTGTTCAGGAGACACTAACAATGACTGAAATTCTTTCATTTCTTTCCTACACCCCATACCAGGAGCACTGCTTTGTTGAGAACCTACATCTAAACACAAATGTTATTTTTGAGCCCAGAATTGTAGTAACTGGAATTGCTTGAATAGAGATCCAAGTACCGCCGCCTGCATTGTGTGATGTATTTATATGTGTGTGTCGGAGTGATGGAAGGGAGAACAACTCTTTTCTCAGATTACAGTTAAGGCCTGTACACCGCTGTCTCCACAGCTGGTGCGTCTGGACAAGCCCCTCCCTACTGTAGCCATTCCCGCCAGTCCTTCTCTAATGTCTTTGTGTCCGTGTCAGAATAAGAGTCATCCTGTCACAAGTTAAACCCTGGCAACACAGGAGAGAGAGAAGCCCTCGGCAGCCCCAAGAAAGTGAGGAGAAGAAAAGCCCAAAGGGCCTTAACTGAGGTGAATTCTTTGGCTACACAATGAAAGTGTGGCCCCTGACAGGTTGGTCTCTGATGTGAGCCGAGCGGAGGTGAGAGAGCAGAGGGGAGAGCTGCTCACGACTGACAGGTACGCCGTCCTGCTGAGCCCCAGCCATGTACTGCCTCACAGCACACCACATACAAAGGAACACTTGCTTGAGCATGAAGAAGAAGTAGAAGGGGAAAAAAAGATAACTAAGAAGTAGGGGAGGAGGAGGGAGGAAGAACGGTGAGGGAATGAGAAAAAAAATCCTGGCACATTTGGTCATTCAGGCAAATTATAAATCTATTAATGCTAATGCAATCCCTCTGACTGAGACAGAATGTGAGAAATCACTTTTGAGAAAGAAGGAGATTATAGTCATTAAATAGCCTTAATCCTCAGAAGTGTGGCTGTCGGAAAATGGAAGATCACATGGCTTTTAGAGGGCTTTTGTCATCCGTCCGCCGGGGGACTTGGCTAGAGCACTAAACAGGGTAAGAAACGTCTATGAAAAGTTAAATTAGAAAAGAAAGCGAAAAGAAAGAGGGGGAGAGGCAAGGGGGAAGCCGAGAGAAAAGCGAGAAAAGACTGGAATGGGCACGCAAACACACGCTGCTGCCATGTCTCCTCGCTCCAGCATTCCCGAGGCAGCCCTGACAGTTTCTCCATCTTTATCTCACTCTCCATGTCCGTTCCCCACTCCGTCCACCACGTCTTTCATGTTGTGACTCATTACAGAATTAACAGGCTGCATTCATGGCTGCCCCTGGCGCTGGCCTTCACCTCTGCTGCCCTGGCCCATGTGGAAGGGTGGGGCCTGGCAGGCAGGAGGGAAGGGCCTGGCAGGGAGGAGGGAAGGGCCTGGCAGGGAGGAGGGAAGGGCCTGGCAGGGAGGAGGGAAGGGCCTGGCAGGGAGGAGGGAAGGGCCTGGCAGGGAGGAGGGAAGGGCCTGGCAGGGAGGAGGGAAGGGCCTGGCAGGCAGGAGGGAAGGGCCTGGCAGGGAGGAGGGAAGGGCCTGGCAGGGAGGAGGGAAGGGCCTGGCAGGGAGGAGGGAAGGGCCTGGCAGATGGAGACACTCTTAGAGGAAGAGTGGCCATCCCACCTCCAACTAGAGCCCAGTAATTGGAACCGGCCAAAGAAGAAGGCCCAAACTCAGCTCTACCCGAGCCTGAGCAGAGTGATGGTGGATGGAGCATGGATGGCCACTTTGGTGTAAGGTTCAAGAGGAGGCCCCATGCCGCACCACCCCCCACCACCATGCTCCATCCAGGCTGGGCCGGCCCGATGACGCCTGTCCCCGTCTAATAGGCTGGCCAGCCAGCCGGCATGCAGAGGCCAGAGCGTGGAGGAAACGTGGTAATGAAGACGCGCCCAGCCTGGCGTCCCCAGTCTCTCGCCCGCTCTTCCCCTCATCAGACACGAGGACAGAGGTCGGTCTCCCCATGCCAACCCAGAGTGCCTGCTTTTGTGGTTTCTCCTCTGAAGTAGAGTAGAAACACAGCCTCAGATAGTAGCCAGGCTGTTCATTAGAGCAGGACACCTCCAGGAGGCAAGTACTGATGATGACATAAGCTCCCTCTGCTTCCACATGATGTCTACAACACTGGCAGACTGACTGACTAATTCCTTCCTTCATGTCCATCAATGGTTACAACTAGCTTTCAGACACCAAAACAATGTGATCATTAATAATCTGTTCTATCAACTGTACTGCCACTAAACCTGTTCCATATGGAGATGATCTGCAGTGTCAACGTGCTCCCTCGGGTGGAAAACAAGAGCAAACAGCCAGCTTGACTGGGCTGACATCATCTCTCTGTTAAGACTTGATTAGAAGCAGGGGTCTGTTTCTAGGTGTTTAGAGAAAACAGCAGTCTGGAACCCATGCCTTGGAGAACTGTGGTGTCTCTATTATATGCACTTTACATCTTGTCAACAACACACAATATGGTTTTGAGCAGGACAAAAACAAAGGGGGTAACCATTATCTATGGCTAATCAATCGTAATGATTGATTAGAACAGCCTGAATTCTTCATTGGGGCATAGACTCTACAAGGTGTCGAAAGCATTCCACAAGGTTGCTGGCCCATGTTGACCCCAATGCTTCCCACAGTTGTGTCAAGTTGGCTGGGTGTGCTTTGGGTGGTGGACAATTCTTGATACACACGGGAAACTGTTGAGCATCAAAATCCCAGCAGCGTTGCAGTTCTTGACACAAACTGGTACGCCTCTCAACTACTACCATACCTCGTTCAAAGGCACTTCAATCTTTTGTCTTGCCCATTCGCCCTCTGAATGGCACACATCCATGTCTCAAAGATTAAACATCCTTCCTTAACCTGTCACGGCCCCTTCATCAACACTGATGAAATGTGGATTAAACGAGTGACATCAATCAAGGATCATAGCTTTCACCTGGATTCACCTGGTCAGTCTATGTCATGTGTTTTCTACACCCAGTGTATATCTCCCTTATACATGGCAATACATTGGAACAGATTTAAAAATCCAAATCACTTGGAGCTGATTTGCTGGTTGTTTCATGTCAAAAAAACAAAAAACAAAAACAAACGCAGGCCACCCTGGTTGATAGTATATGTGTGTGTTCATTATACATGTCACCTCGTCACATTCCCCTGCCCTCCACTCACACCCCTCCTTCTCTCTAACTAACATTTCCACCTTTCAGTCTGGCTCCCTGCCCAAACTTCCACCTTTCCCACCAAGCCCCCTGCCTGGCTTCCAACCCCATCCCCTTGGCCCCCTTCCCATGGCCCCAGGCAGCAGAGACGCACCGTAGGGGGCAGAAAAACAACTTCCACCCAGGTCTCTGACATGGCAGCGCAGCACGCAGGCCTGACAAGCCTGGAGCAACGGACAGACCGACAGGGGGAATGGAGCTTTCAAGAGGAGAACCTCTCTCCACTTTTCAGCTCCCTGTTCCCTCTGTCCTTTCTTCTCACCTCTCCTCCTCTCCACTCTTCCTCCATCCTTTCCTTTTACTAATGATCTCCTCTTTTTGGGTGTAAAATTCTCACCCTAAACCCTGTGTTATACTATGTTATAACTCATTCCTTACTCCTCAGTGAGCAGTCATCACAAGACAATGATTTCTGAGAGGAGACTCAGGGGTTCTGGAGCCATTTTGTGTTGTTGGTGACCATCAAGATGAGTGCTGTGTTAAAATCTGTTTACTCTCTAAATAAAACACACACACACACACACACACACACACACACACACACACACACACACACACACACACACACACACTTAACTCCCTGGTCTGTCTCTAGATGTCTCCAGTCAACTGCTGTCCACATGGGAGCCAGTCTGCCAGGGACCTGAGTACTGGAGGACACACAGACACAGGGTGGGTGATGTCAGAGTGGAGGCAGTCTGTCAGGGACCTGAGTACTGGAGGACACACAGACACAGGGTGGGTGATGTCAGAGTGGAGGCAGTCTGTCAGGGACCTGAGTACTGGAGGACACACAGACACAGGGTGGGTGGTGTCAGAGTGGAGGCAGTCTGCCAGGGACCTGAGTACTGGAGGACACAGACACAGGGTGGGTGGTGTCAGAGTGGAGGCAGTCTGCCAGGGACCTGAGTACTGGAGGACACACAGACACAGAGTGGAGGCAGTCTGTCAGGGACCTGAGTAGTGGAGGACACACAGACACAGGGTGGAGGCAGTCTGTCAGGGACCTGAGTACTGGAGGACACACAGAGACAGGGTGGGTGATGTCAGAGTGGAGGCAGTCTGTCAGGGACCTGAGTACTGGAGGACACACAGACACAGGGTGGGTGATGTCAGAGTGGAGGCAGTCTGTCAGGGACCTGAGTACTGGAGGACACACAGACACAGGGTGGAGGCAGTCTGTCAGGGACCTGAGTACAGGAGGACACACAGAGACAGGGTGGGTGATGTCAGAGTGGAGGCAGTCTGTCAGGGACCTGAGTACTGGAGGACACACAGACACAGGGTGGGTGATGTCAGAGTGGAGGCAGTCTGTCAGGGACCTGAGTACTGGAGGACACACAGACACAGGGTGGAGGCAGTCTGTCAGGGACCTGAGTACAGGAGGACACACAGACACAGGGTGGGTGGTGTCAGAGTGGAGGCAGTCTGCCAGGGACCTGAGTACTGGAGGACACACAGACACAGGGTGGGTGATGTCAGAGTGGAGGCAGTCTGTCAGGGACCTGAGTACTGGAGGACACACAGACACAGGGTGGGTGATGTCAGAGTGGAGGCAGTCTGTCAGGGACCTGAGTACTGGAGGACACACAGACACAGGGTGGGTGATGTCAGAGTGGAGGCAGTCTGTCAGGGACCTGAGTACTGGAGGACACACAGACACAGGGTGGGTGATGTCAGAGTGGAGGCAGTCTGTCAGGGACCTGAGTACTGGAGGACACACAGACACAGGGTGGGTGATGTCAGAGTGGAGGCAGTCTGTCAGGGACCTGAGTACTGGAGGACACACAGACACAGGGTGGGTGATGTCAGAGTGGAGGCAGTCTGTCAGGGACCTGAGTACTGGAGGACACACAGACACAGGGTGGGTGGTGTCAGAGTGGAGGCAGTCTGCCAGGGACCTGAGTACTGGAGGACACACAGACACAGGGTGGGTGGTGTCAGAGTGGAGGCAGTCTGCCAGGGACCTGAGTACTGGAGGACACACAGACACAGAGTGGAGGCAGTCTGTCAGGGACCTGAGTAGTGGAGGACACACAGACACAGGGTGGAGGCAGTCTGTCAGGGACCTGAGTACTGGAGGACACACAGAGACAGGGTGGGTGATGTCAGAGTGGAGGCAGTCTGTCAGGGACCTGAGTACTGGAGGACACACAGACACAGGGTGGGTGATGTCAGAGTGGAGGCAGTCTGTCAGGGACCTGAGTACTGGAGGACACACAGACACAGGGTGGAGGCAGTCTGTCAGGGACCTGAGTACAGGAGGACACACAGAGACAGGGTGGGTGATGTCAGAGTGGAGGCAGTCTGTCAGGGACCTGAGTACTGGAGGACACACAGACACAGGGTGGGTGATGTCAGAGTGGAGGCAGTCTGTCAGGGACCTGAGTACTGGAGGACACACAGACACAGGGTGGAGGCAGTCTGTCAGGGACCTGAGTACTGGAGGACACACAGACACAGGGTGGGTGATGTCAGAGTGGAGGCAGTCTGTCAGGGACCTGAGTACTGGAGGACACACAGACACAGGGTGGGTGATGTCAGAGTGGAGGCAGTCTGTCAGGGACCTGAGTACTGGAGGACACACAGACACAGGGTGGGTGATGTCAGAGTGGAGGCAGTCTGTCAGGGACCTGAGTACTGGAGGACACACAGACACAGGGTGGGTGATGTCAGAGTGGAGGCAGTCTGTCAGGGACCTGAGTACTGGAGGACACACAGACACAGGGTGGGTGATGTCAGAGTGGAGGCAGTCTGTCAGGGACCTGAGTACTGGAGGACACACAGACACAGGGTGGGTGATGTCAGAGTGGAGGCAGTCTGTCAGGGACCTGAGTACTGGAGGACACACAGACACAGGGTGGGTGATGTCAGAGTGGAGGCAGTCTGTCAGGGACCTGAGTACTGGAGGACACACAGACACAGGGTGGGTGATGTCAGAGTGGAGGCAGTCTGTCAGGGACCTGAGTACTGGAGGACACACAGACACAGAGTGGAGGCAGTCTGTCAGGGACCTGAGTACTGGAGGACACACAGACACAGGGTGGGTGATGTCAGAGTGGAGGCAGTCTGTCAGGGACCTGAGTACTGGAGGACACACTCACACGCTGCCCAAAGCTCATATGGAGCATTTGGCGCCCAAAAGTGCCCAAGCAGCCGGCCACATTCCCAGGGCAGAAGGTGAGGGGCAGGGGGCATAGGGGTGACGGGGGCATGGGGTGGCAACAGCTGACAGGCCTCTCCTCTCCCCTCCGTCCCAGAGACATCCAGGTGACAGGAGGGGAACTGGGACAAACATGGGAGGTTGACCACTATATGAGACATTGGGTCCTACAAAGACAACTTGGAGCCACAGATCTTTCTCCATCGTCCTTTGCATGTAGGGGGATATCTAACTAGAGGAAACTAGAAAACAACCTCAAATAGTGATCCAAGAATGTATTGTGAATGTAAATAAGAAAGAAAAAGAAAGAAAAAGGAAGAAAAAAAGATAGAACGAAAGAAAGAATGAAAGAATAGGAGAGTTGGCGTGCAGCAGAGAGGGACCATGGCTGGATAAGATGTGTTTGACTCCAGTCTTCCTCAGTCTGTGAGAGCTGCAGGAGCCAGCACTGTTAAACAGCTGCACATTAATTACATGTGAAGTGTACCAAAACAAGCCTTGCTACAGAGGCCATGTGGAGGAAGACGGCTGGCATCTGGTTCCTCTTGCTCCCGCTTTTCCTCTACTCTATCATGCACTCTATACCTCTACTCTCTCGCTCCCTCTCCCCATGCCCCTCTCTCTCTCCCTCACCTGTGCCCCTCTCTCTCGCTCCCTCTCCCCATGCCCCTCTCTCTCTCCCTCACCTGTGCCCCTCTCTCTCGCTCCCTCTCCCCGTGCCCCTCTCTCTCTCCCTCACCTGTGCCCCTCTCTCTCGCTCCCTCTCCCCATGCCCCTCTCTCTCTCCCTCACCTGTGCCCCTCTCTCTCTCTCCCTCACCTGTGCCCCTCTCTCTCTCCCTCTCCCCGTGCCCCTCTCTCTCTCCCTCTCCCCGTGCCCCTCTCTCTCCCTCTCCCCGTGCCCCTCTCTCTCTCCCTCTCCCCGTGCCCCTCTCTCTCTCCCTCTCCCCGTGCCCCTCTCTCTCCCTCTCCCCGTGCCCCTCTCTCTCTCCCTCACCCCGTGCCCCTCTCACTCTCCCTCTCCCCGTGCCCCTCTCTCTCTCCCTCTCCCTGTGCCCCTCTCTCTCTCCCTCTCCCCGTGCCTCTCTCTCTCTCCCTCTCCCCGTGCCCCTCTCTCTCTCCCTCTCCCCGTGCCTCTCTCTCTCTCCCTCACCCCGTGCCCCTCTCTCTCTCCCTCTCCCCGTGCCCCTCTCTCTCTCCCTCTCCCCGTGCCTCTCTCTCTCTCTCCCTCACCCGTGCCCCTCTCTCTCTCTCCCTCTCCCCGTGCCTCTCTCTCTCGCTCCCTCTCCCCGTGCTCCTCTCTCTCTCCCTCTCCCCGTGCCTCTCTCTCTCTCTCCCTCTCCCCGTGCCTCTCTCTCTCTCTCCCTCTCCCCGTGCCTCTCTCTCTCTCTCTCTCCCTCTCCCCGTGCCCCTCTCTCTCTCCCTCACCCCGTTCCCCTCTCTCTCTCCCTATCCCCGTGCCCCTCTTCCCTCTCCCCATGCCCCTCTCTCTCTCCCTCACCCCGTGCCCCTCTCTCTCTCCCTCACCCATGCCCCTCTCTCTCCCTCTCCCCGTGCCCCTCTCTCTCTCCCTCTCCCCGTGCCCCTCTCTCTCCCTCTCCCCGTGCCCCTCTTCCCTCTCCCCGTGCCCCTCTCTCTCCCTCTCCCCGTGCCCCTCTTCCCTCTCCCCGTGCCCCTCTTCCCTCTCCCCGTACCCCTCTCTCTCCCTCTCCCCGTGCCCCTCTCTCTCCCTCTCCCATACCCCTCTTCCCTCTCCCCGTGCCCCTCTCTCTCCCTCTCCCCGTACCCCTCTTCCCTCTCCCCGTGCCCCTCTCTCTCTCTCCCTCTCCCCGTGCCTCTCTCTCTCGCTCCCTCTCCCCGTGCTCCTCTCTCTCTCCCTCTCCCCGTGCCTCTCTCTCTCTCTCCCTCTCCCCGTGCCTCTCTCTCTCTCTCCCTCTCCCCGTGCCTCTCTCTCTCTCTCCCTCTCCCCGTGCCCCTCTCTCTCTCCCTCACCCCGTGCCCCTCTCTCTCTCCCTATCCCCGTGCCCCTCTTCCCTCTCCCCATGCCCCTCTCTCTCTCCCTCACCCCGTGCCCCTCTCTCTCTCCCTCACCCATGCCCCTCTCTCTCTCCCTCTCCCCATGCCCCTCTCTCTCTCCCTCACCCGTGCCCCTCTTCCCTCTCCCTCTCCCCGTGCCCCTCTCTCTCTCCCACTCCCCATGCCCCTCTCTCTCTCCCTCTCCCCATGCCCCTCTCTCTCTCCCTCACCCGTGCCCCTCTCTCTCTCCCTCTCCCCATGCCCCTCTCTCTCTCCCTCACCTGTGCCCCTCTCTCTCCCTCTCCCCGTGCCCCTCTCTCTCTCCCTCTCCCCGTGCCCCTCTCTCTCTCCCTCTCCCCGTGCCCCTCTCTCTCCCTCTCCCCGTGCCCCTCTTCCCTCTCCCCGTGCCCCTCTCTCTCCCTCTCCCCGTGCCCCTCTTCCCTCTCCCCGTGCCCCTCTTCCCTCTCCCCGTACCCCTCTCTCTCCCTCTCCCCGTGCCCCTCTCTCTCCTCTCCCCATACCCCTCTTCCCTCTCCCCGTGCCCCTCTCTCTCCCTCTCCCCCGTACCCCTCTTCCCTCTCCCCGTGCCCCTCTCTCTCCCTCTCCCCGTGCCCCTCTCTCTGCCTCTCCCCATACCCCTCTTCCCTCTCCCCGTGCCCCTCTCTCTCTCCCTCTCCCCGTGCCGCTCTCTCTCTCTCTCTCTCTCCCCGTGCCTATCTCTCTCTCTCCCTCTCCCCGTGCCTCTCTCTCTCTCTCCCTCTCCCCGTGCCTCTCTCTCTCTCTCCCTCTCCCCGTGCCTCTCTAGCTAACCCAACAACTAGCGACAAGGCCACCTACAGTCTGTCTGGTAGAATATAGGTCAGTGGATGGAGCCAGAGGGCTCCCATATACTGTATAGGCCCACAGCCATGCACCCATATATCCACTGAATGAGATGAGGAAATTCAGGGAGATATTACACTATTATATATTGGCTGTCGATTAACAGACTTGTAAACAAAATGTCCTCATGTTTGTGGGAGTTTACAAGCAGGCTACACTCCTCTGTTCCTCCACCAGTGGAGCCGAGCTAGTTGTCATTCTGCCAGTTTTTCTGTTCCTCTGAGGTTACCTCATGTTTGTAGCCCCCCAAACCCCAACCTTGTGTAGTACGGTATGTAAATAAGTCCTGCAGGCAGCTGGAGCTGAGCAGAAACAGTAGACTGAGTTCTGTGGTTTCAGATTCGGGGACGGAGGCAGAGAGGCAGGCAGCTGCCTGGGCTGAGCTGAGAAATGGGGTTTAGGGCTGATGCTCCTGGGAGGCGCGGGCCCAGGGGGCCCCCGGCACAGGCAGAGAGGCGGATACCTCCTGCCCACTGCAACACCATGGGAGCCCCCGGCACCCCTGGGGAGGTGCGGCACTGAGAGGAACACCTGCACCTGCCATTAGTGACACACTGAGGGAGTAGAGTACAGACGGTGAGCGGGACCCACGCACACACTGGTAGATACACACACACAGATGCACGGACACACACAGGCACCTACTGTACACACAGCGAGATACAAACACATGCACACACACAAGACACACACACACACACACAAACAGCGAGCGATAGAGAGAGGGAGGGAGCAGGTGAATGAGACACCTGGACGGTCCTGGTACTGTGACTGTGCATGGTGAGCAAGGACAGGATAATCCCCATTGTATGAATCTCTCTCTCCCCAGGGTGACACCAGTACACCCATCTGTGGTTCAAGGACAGAGAAAGCTCCACCTCAACACTGTCATTACACCACCTCAACCTGTCACAGACAGAGAAGACAGAGAGGAGAGCTCCACCTCAACACTGTCATTACACTACCTCTACCTGTCACACAGACAGAGAGGAGAGAGAGAGAGAGAGAGCTCCACCTCAACACTGTCATTACACCACCTCTACCTGTCACACAGACAGAGAGAGAGAGAGCTCCACCTCAACACTGTCATTACACCACCTCTACCTGTCACACAGACAGAGAGAGAGAGAGCTCCACCTCAACACTGTCATTACACCACCTCTACCTTTCACACAGACAGAGAGGAGAGAGAGAGCTCCACCTCAATACTGTCATTACACCACCTCAACCTGTCACACAGACAGAGAGGAGAGCGAGAGAGAGCTCCACCTCAACACTGTCATTACACCACCTCTACCTGTCACACAGACAGAGAGGACAGAGAGAGAGAGCTCCACCTCAACACTGTCATTACACCACCTCAACCTGTCACACAGACAGAGAGGAGAGCGAGAGAGAGCTCCACCTCAACACTGTCATTACACCACCTCTACCTGTCACACAGACAGAGAGGAGAGCGAGAGAGAGCTCCACCTCAACACTGTCATTACACCACCTCAACCTGTCACACAGACAGAGAGGAGAGCGAGAGAGAGCGCTCCACCGCAACACTGTCATTACACCACCTCAACCTGTCACACAGACAGAGAGGAGAGCGAGAGAGAGCTCCACCTCAACACTGTCATTACACCACCTCAACCTGTCACACAGACAGAGAGGAGAGCGAGAGAGAGAGCTCCACCTCAACACTGTCATTACACCACCTCAACCTGTCACACAGACAGAAAGGACAAAGGGGGGGGGGGGCGTTGAGGAATAGAGAAATAGATTGTATAGGGAGATGTAGAACTGTGCAGCACAATCATTTCCTTACACAAATATTGAGATGTTGCTGTAATTTCTGCCTTTATCAGAGTATCTCCTCTCCTGGAAGGTAGTGGGACAGCTGATTGGAGTAAAGCCATGTCCAGGAGCTGTGTGTCTTATATATATATATATACACACACACACACACTTTGTACATATCAGAAAATAAGCCCAGTCACCTGTCAAAATACACTTGCAATACTCTCCACTCATTTCCCGTCCAATGGAACTAGTACACCACCTCAATTCAACTGCATTTATGGTTTAGAGATGTGTACTGAATATGCCAAGGTAGAACTGCCTAGTAGTAGCTAACAATACTGGTGTGATTGAGCTGCCTATGGACTGTGTGTATATACACACTTGCAATTAACTGACCAGAATGGCTATATCAAATACACAGGGTGGTGAATCAATGGGCCATTATTGTAGCTTGGTCATTACCTTACAAACAAGCACAATGCCTGTTCCTGCCTCCACCCACACAGCCACAGCCAGGGCAGGCCTGGCAAGGCAGGATCAATGCCTGTCCCTGCCTCCACCCACACAGCCACAGCCAGGCCTGGCAAGGCAGGATCAATGCCTGTCCCTGCCTCCACCCACACAGCCACAGCCAGGACAGGCCTGGCAAGGCAGGATCAATGCCTGTCCCTGCCTCCACCCACACAGCCACAGCCAGGGCAGGCCTGGCAAGGCAGGATCAATGCCTGTCCCTGCCTCCACCCACACAGCCACAGCCAGGGCAGGCCTGGCAAGGCAGGATCAATGCATGTCCCTGCCTCCACCCACCCACACAGCCACAGCCAGGGCAGGCCCGGCAAGGCAGGATCAATGCCTGTCTCTGCCTCCACCCACACAGCCACAGCCAGGGCAGGCCTGGCAAGGCAGGATCAATGCCTGTCCCTGCCTCCACCCACACAGCCACAGCCAGGGCAGGCCTGGCAAGGCAGGATCAATGCCTGTCCCTGCCTCCACCCACACAGCCACAGCCAGGACATGCCTCTGACAGAGCTACAAACAGACAACAGGTGGGTTTCGTGTTTACTGCATGTCCACTTTCAAAATTGCATTATTATTTTCTACCTGACAGTTCCTGGCACTCACCAAGCTATCTCTCCTACACACATACACTCACCAAGCCATCTCTCCTACACACATACACTCACCAAGCTATCTCTCCTACACACATACACTCACCAAGCTATCTCTCCTACACACATACACTCACCAAGCTATCTCTCCTACACACATACACTCATCATGCATTTGCCTCATAATTGTTTACTATTCAAACAAGAGATAGGACCTTTGAACGAGGGACAAGGTGGTATTAGAACTAGGAGGGGAATGTGTCTGGGAGTCAGTCAGGGCCGGCCCAACCAGGGGATGGTTATTAGCTTTGTGGGTCCGCTTCACATTTTCACACAATAGCAGACCTAAGAGAGGAGCTTTCTCCTTTTGACTACAAGGTTGAGAGAAAAAAATCTATATCAAGTTCAATGTGGTCGTCAACAAAAAAGGGTCCAACTTTAAAACAAAATGGGTGGGAAAAAAAGAATGATCTTTGTGTATTAAACAGCACAGATACGCACAGTGTCTGCATCAAAGGGGGCACGGACAGGGAGGAGCAACAGAGAAAAGAAACAGAGGACGAGACAAAAGTAGAGCTAGTAGGAAAAAAATATCTGCCCGACATGAAGCAGATCAAAGAGAGAGACGGTGAGAACGAGAGGCCAGGGGGTCCTGTAATTACGGCCTACATCCGCCAAACCATGGGCGAGAGAGAGAGGGAGGTTGGGGGTTCCCAAAAAACCCCACAAACAGTGCCAGATCTCATCCTGGCCCCCCTCCCCTTCCCCCCTGCCCGCCAGCGAGGCCCCAATCCACGCAGGGGTCCTCCCACTGACCTGCTGATGGCTGTCCACTGTGACTGCCCCACAGAGAGAGAAAAAACTTTTGTTGGGAACTTCTGGCATCGCCCCAGGGGCTGTTCTCTGAGAAGGAGAAATCAAGCTGACCTTCACATGCACGCAAACACACATGCACGCAAACACACATGCACACAGACACACATGCACGCAACAAAACGTACACAAGAACATGGACAAAACCACATAAAATATCAACACAAAACCATAATGCTTACACATACACACCGACACACACGTTCATGCACACACACACAGTTGGGTTTTGGGGATGAATGGCGGGAGGAATAGATCAATGGTGACCCCTGGCTGGTTTGACTCCACAGCAGAAAAAAGGATTGCAGAGGGACCAGACAAAAAGTACAGCACCATCCTGACTCCAAACACCTTACCACATCTGCTTTTTAATAAAGCACAGCACCATCCTGACTCCAAACGCCTTACCACATCTACTTTTTAATAAAGCACAGCACCATCCTGACTCCAAACGCCTTACCACATCTACTTTTTAATAAAGCACAGCACCATCCTGACTCCAAACGCCTTACCACATCTACTTTTTAATAAAGCACAGCACCATCCTGACTCCAAACGCCTTACCACATCTACTTTTTAATAAAGCACAGCACCATCCTGACTCCAAACGCCTTACCACATCTACTTTTTAATAAAGCACAGCACCATCCTGACTCCAAACGCCTTACCACATCTACTTTTTAATAAAGCACAGCACCATCCTGACTCCAAACGCCTTACCACATCTACTTTTTAATAAAGCACAGCACCATCCTGACTCCAAACGCCTTACCATATCTACTTTTTAATAAAGCACAGCACCATCCTGACTCCAAACGCCTTACCACATCTACTTTTTAATAAAGCACAGCACCATCCTGACTCCAAATGCCTTACCACATCTACTTTTTAATAAAGCACAGCACCATCCTGACTCCAAACGCCTTACCACATCTACTTTTTAATAAAGCACAGCACCATCCTGACTCCAAACGCCTTACCACATCTACTTTTTAATAAAGCACAGCACCATCCTGACTCCAAACGCCTTACCATATCTACTTTTTAATAAAGCACAGCACCATCCTGACTCCAAACGCCTTACCACATCTACTTTTTAATAAAGCACAGCACCATCCTGACTCCAAACGCCTTACCACATCTACTTTTTAATAAAGCACAGCACCATCCTGACTCCAAACGCCTTACCACATCTACTTTTTAATAAAGCACAGCACCATCCTGACTCCAAACGCCTTACCACATCTACTTTTTAATAAAGCACAGCACCATCCTGACTCCAAACGCCTTACCACATCTACTTTTAATAAAGCACAGCACCATCCTGACTCCAAATGCCTTACCACATCTACTTTTTAATAAAGCACAGCACCATCCTGACTCCAAACGCCTTACCACATCTACTTTTTAATAAAGCACAGCACCATCCTGACTCCAAACGCCTTACCACATCTACTTTTTAATAAAGCACAGCACCATCCTGACTCCAAACGCCTTACCATATCTACTTTTTAATAAAGCACAGCACCATCCTGACTCCAAACGCCTTACCACATCTACTTTTTAATAAAGCACAGCACCATCCTGACTCCAAATGCCTTACCACATCTACTTTTTAATAAAGCACAGCACCATCCTGACTCCAAACGCCTTACCACATCTACTTTTTAATAAAGCACAGCACCATCCTGACTCCAAACGCCTTACCACATCTACTTTTTAATAAAGCACAGCACCATCCTGACTCCAAACGCCTTACCACATCTACTTTTTAATAAAGCACAGCACCATCCTGACTCCAAACGCCTTACCACATCTACGTTTTAATAAAGCACAGCACCATCCTGACTCCAAACGCCTTACCACATCTACTTTTTAATAAAGCACAGCACCATCCTGACTCCAAACGCCTTACCACATCTACTTTTTAATAAAGCACAGCACCATCCTGACTCCAAACGCCTTACCACATCTACTTTTTAATAAAGCACAGCACCATCCTGACTCCATGACCATGTGGGCTACAGTACCACATGACCACCTGGGATACAATACCACATGACCACCTGGGCTACAGTACCACATGACCACCTGGGCTACAGTACCACATGACCACCTGGGATACAGTACCACATGACCATGTGGGCTACAGTACCACATGACCACCTGGGATACAGTACCACATGACCATGTGGGCTACAGTACCACATGACCACCTGGGATACAGTACCACATGACCATGTGGGCTACAGTACCACATGACCACCTGGGCTACAGTACCACATGACCATGTGGGCTACAGTACCACATGACCACCTGGGCTCAGCACAAAACCTGAATTACTGGCGCCAGTAGGTTAATGCAGTAATATTGCATTCCATTTGGGTTAAATGTGGAAGACACATTTCAGTTGAATGCATTCAGTTGTACAACTGACTAGGTATCCCTGTTTCCCTTTCCCATTTCACAATCATAGAGACTCTATAGCCATTGGCTGGCAGGACGGGAAAATGTAATTCCATTTCTTTATTTTATTAAAAGGGTTTGACTGATTGATTCTAATCTAATATATGATCACTCAACATCACCAGCGAGAATAAGGACAGGAAAGACGGAAGCTGCCAAACACATATAAATATACCTGGATGCAAACCTGTCTGTCTGCTACACCTGTTAGAGTACTGCCACCTGTTAGAGATCTCTCCTTTTACACACCACCACCCCTCCACCTCTCCTCTCTGACACTCAGCTCCACGGCAGGCAAGACTAAAAGCACATGCCTGCCCCAAAATTAAATTAATATGAAAATTAAATTAAATCAAACCCCCTAGTGTTTTATTACTTACTAGTGTTTCGTGCCATTACTGAAAATGTATTACAAAAAAATCTATAATTAAAGACGTGGGTATTATTACATCTAGAAAAAAAACATTTCCTCTTGTCTTATTTAATGTGGGTTTTCTTGTTGATCCTCTCTCTGCTCTGACATTGATTGATACCTAAGGGTTATGAAGGGACTACAGGGTCAGGCCTGGGGTAAGAGTTGGGGAAGGGGGGTGAAGGTAAGATGTTATGTTGGGTTTTACTATAGCCATAATGCTAGGTAGCTACTACTGCCCAACAGAACTAGACACAACAGCACACTGCAACTCTGTGTCCCACAGAGACGCCTTCACCATCACTACTACAGAGATGCAAAATGGAGAGCTACTGAAGTTCAGACATTTCTACAGGGGTTGCTCCACTAAAAGTTTTGTGATTATGCCGTGGTACTTAGAGGTCATTTGTGGTTTAGTACGGTACCCTGCGTCACCACTTCATTGCTCCAGAACAGCGCAAGTAGTTAGAGCACTGATTATGCTTTTGGGTCCTACTGTGTCTCTAACTGACAATGAATGGGAGACATAAACCTACATTTAAACTGATAATTGTGTACGACTTCAGTATTACTTACTAAAACTGGTTTTATTATTTTATTTTGTTAGGATTATTTTGCTCCTACTGTAGTACTGTAGGCCACTCCCGACAGGTCACATGTACAGAGCCTGAGTGGCGCAATGGTCTAAGACACTGCATAGCAGTGAAAGCTCTGTTGCCACAGTACCTGTGCCGGCCTCAACTGGGAGACCCACCCTCATTGCAGGCCCCGGACTGGGGAACCTCGCTGCAGGCCCCAGACTAGAGACCCTCGCCGCAGGCCCCGGACTGGGGACCCTCGCTGCAGGCCCCGGACTGGGGACCCTCGCTGCAGGCCCCAGACTAGAGACCCTCGCCGCAGGCCCCGGACTGGGGACCCTCGCTGCAGGCCCCGGACTGGGGACCCTCGCTGCAGGCCCCGGACTGGCCCGTGGAGCAGGCACAGGACTCACCAGGCTGGGGAGACCTACTGGAGGCTGGGTCCTTAGAGGAGGTACAGAATGAACCAGGCTGGGGAGACCTACTGGAGGCCGGGTCCTTGGAGATTGTACAGGATGAACCAGGCTATGGGGGAGCACTGGAGATCTGGTGCGTATCCTTGGCACCACTCTTCCAGGCTGAATGCTCACTTTAGCCCAGCACCTCCAGAGCGCAGGCACAGGTCGAACCGGGCTGGGGAGACCTACTGGAGGTCTGGTCCTTAGAGGAGGCACAGGATGAACCAGGCTGGGGAGACCTACTGGAGGTCTGGTCCTTGGAGGAGGGACAGGATGAACCGGGCTGGGGAGACCTACTGGAGGTCTGGTCCTTAGAGGAGGCACAGGATGAACCGGGCTGTGGGGGAGCACTGGAGATCTGGTGCGTATCCTTGGCACCACTCTTCCAGGCTGAATGCCCACTTTAGCCCGGCACGTGCGGAGCGCAGGCATAGGACGAACCGGGCTGTGGAGGCGTACCGGAGGTCTGGAGCGTAGAGCTGGCACAGGACGTGCAGGGCTGGGGAGGCGCACAGGAGGTCTGGTGCGTGGGGCAGGCACAGTCTTCACCAGACGGCTAGCACACACCTCAGGACGAGTAGGGTCCGTAGGGCGAATGTCGTGCCTCATGCACCAACACAACAGCTCTCTCCTAACTATCTCCTCCAATCTCCCCATCAACTCCTTAACTGTCTCTGCTTCACTCCCTTCACTCCCCTCCAAGTTCACCTTCTTCTCCCCGACTGGCTCTGGTTACAACCTCCCCGACTGGCTCTGGTTACAACCCCGTCCCGTGTTTCTGGGGGTTCTGTCACGGACGTCGTCAGGGTGGAATTGACCGGACCAAAGCGCAGCGTGGTGAGCGTACATTATCCTTTATTTATATCAATGACGCCAACAAAACAAGAAACAAAGAAACGACCGTGAAGCTTACAAGGGCTATAGTGCCACTAACAAAGTCAACTACCCACAAAAATACAACTACCTACAAAATACAAATATTGTTATATATTATCAAGTTGACGGCGCAGTCATATACAGCTGAAGTCAGAAGTTTACATACACCTTAGAGAAATACATTTTTCACAATTCCTGACATTTAATCCTTGTAAAAATTCCCTGACTTAGGTCAGTTAGGATCACCATTTTATATTAAGAATGTGAAATGTTAGAATAACAATAGAGAGAATGATTTATTTCAACATTTATTTCGTTCATCACATTCCCAGTGGGTCAGAAGTTTACATACACTCAGTTACTCAGTCAAGAAATTTGTGGAGTGGTTGAAAAACACCTTTTAATGACTCCAACCTAAGTGTATGTAAACTTCCGACTTCAACTGTAGCCGGCACCTACATAAAGCTGAGTGACTCACTCAATGCAAAATGCATTGCTACAGATACCACTGCCGGGAGACCCTTGAGGTGGCTTTTGGTTTTCATTTAGAATCCTCCAATCCTCTATATGTAACTATTGGCGGAGAGCCACGTCATATTTTTCCATATACTGTAGGCATACTGTAGGCATACTGTAGGCATACTGTAGGCCTTCCCAGTAGGTGACATGAGTCTCACTAGTGTTGAGTATTGTGCTGTTAAAAGTGGTGTAGGTCTTATTTATTTAAAGAGCATATTGAAGAAATAGGATTTGAAGCAATAGCCTACAACTATTTTAGCACCGTTTCGCGCTGCTCTGAGACAAGTATGGGGACTGGTCTTGATAAATCAATGAGATTTTTTATTTTGACTGAATCTCCATCTCCATATACTTTAGACCTACCGTAGGCAACATGAGTCTCACTAATGTTGAGTAACATGCTGTTAAAGGTGGTGTAGGACTTAATTATTTAATAAAGAGCATATTGAAGTTCCATCCTAATGGAAACCCAGAGGGTTTTCATTATTCTTGGAATAGAAACACCATAATATTAACCAAATGAATAAAGAAAGTACCAGTCAGTAGTTGACCCACCTACTCATTCCATGGTTTTCCTTTATTTTTACTATTTTCTACATTGTAGAATAATAGTGAAGACATCAAAACTATGAAATAACACATGGAATCAGTTAAGAACAAATTCTTAATGAAAAGGGCGGTGTAATGAACACGGGGAAGACAGAGAACTGGTTTCAAGTACAGAGCACAGCAGGTGTTTAATGAAAGGAACCTTAGGATGGGTAGGTAGTTGGGTCCAGGGGCAGGCAGAAGGTCATAAACAGTAGGTCTGTCATACATGGGAGGCGAGAAGGACGGGAAAAAACAGAGCTCCGAAAAAGTGTGTCTCAAAAACAAACAATACCTCACAGTGATGGGGTGCAAGGAACTGAACTAAATAGTGTGGGATGATGACATGCAGGTGTGTGAACAGGTGATTAGAATTCCGGTGATTGGGATCTGGAAAGTGGGCTGTGTTCCGGGTATGTAAGTGTTTGGGGGTGTGAGTTGGACGCAGACGTTACAGACAGCCTACTCCTTCCTTCGCGTCGGGGAATTGAAACCCGCTCTCCTACGTGCCCGCACAACACAGGGATTCTTTAGCTAAATAGCCCAGCACTGCAGCCTACTCCCGACTGTCACGTTATACAGCGCCATATTTTCCATTCCATCCTGACGAAACCCAGAGGGTTTTTTGTTTTCTTGGAGTAGAAACACCATAATATTAATCAAATGAATTTAAGTACCACTCAAAAGTTTGGACACACCTACTTTACTATTTTCACCATTGTAGAATAATAGTGAATACATCACAACTATGAAATAACACATGGAATCACGTAAGAACAAATGTAAGAACAGCCTACTCCTTCCTCTCCAGCAGGGAATTGAACCCTGGTCTCTCGCGTGCCTGCATGACACGGGGATTCTTTAGCTATATAGTGGAGCACTGTAGCCTACTCCTGACCGTCACGTTGTACAGCGCCCTATTTTCGATCACATTCTAACAAAAACCCAGAGGGTTTTAGGACAGCCACTATTGAAGGCTATCAAATGCTTTTCAAAGAAGCCCCCTGGTGGTCAAACTAGAAATAACTAGCATTAACGGTACCAGTGGTTGGCACAAATAACGTGCCATAGAATTCTGCGGCACCACGCAAGCTGTGCTGCAGTATGCTGCAACTTTTAAAGGACGAACCACTGTACATGACCAGTGAGAGGGAGCACATACAGTATGCACTGGTGAGTGACTTAGACTAAACCAAATGAAAGACAGTAAGCCTTTATATGGAGTGACGTCTTCTTTCTGCTTCATGCTGCCTGCTTCAAAGAGGGGAGCAGGCCTCTCCTCTCCAGGTGGACTTACCAAACCAGGACAACAATACAGAGACCCAAGAATGGAAGATGGCCGACTGTAAAGAGGATAACAAACCAGTGACTGAACTCTAACCTCCAGTTTGCTTCGATGTGATTGGACTAATAGTATTTTGACTATCTGAACAAGCTATGCTTCGGCCTCCTCCTCACCCAACACACACATCACCCCACACCGCTGGTCTCTACACTCCCTGTAGCTTTCCTAAACTTTTTCACACAGTGGCATTGTGCTGGAGGATTATTAGTGTTCTCCCCATGCCTCCGATCCATACCGACCCTTATCAGCCCCTCACCAGTCAGTCCCAAGCTCCTCACAGCTGTCAGCCCCCCCTCTCCCCCCCGCCTCTCCACCCAGCCTCCCCCTCCACTTTATCTGCTCACTCACAGGCCGCACAGTTTGGCGGAAGGGGGGTGGGGGGGACAAGTCTCTCTCCAAAGCCACCCCCCCCCACATCAACAGCAGCACCACCCCAGCCTTCCCTGGGAACAGCACATGGAAACAGGCCCACATTGCTGTGCCGCGTCCTGGGGGAATTCATTACTCAAGTAGGGGGCTCCCACCAGTGAGCCAGAGTGCAGGCCCGCCACGTCCCCACCGCGCTCCACTGGAGCTGCTCTCATTAAAAAAAAGAAGGAAAAAAAGAAAGAGAAAGAAAGAAGAATGAAAGAAAGGAAAGAGACTTCTTGCCTCTGAAAAGACGACGACACAGCAAGACTAATAACGTGACCGCTTTTTTGGGGGGTTGTTGTTGTGTGTTTTGTTGTGTATTTGAAGGCTTGTCTGATTCTATCCCCCGCGGTTCTGCTTACTTATTTAGGAGTATGTTTTCTATCATATTTGAAAATGAAAAGCAGATTTAAATATTTCAAAACATCTCTGTGCGTGGGATGTGGGGAAGAGGGAATAGAGGGAGGATTCTCTTGGTCCTTAACCCCAATTCGGAGCTCACTGCCTGGCCCCACAGTGATCCTCACCCCCTACCCTGTACCACCTCCCTGGGGAGGCTCCAATGTCACAACTACTGACAAATCAATGCTCACTCACCTAGAAACATTTTGTTCTTTCCCCAAGAAAAAAACTCCACTCATAGCCCACACCATAGCCAACCCCTCTCTACTTCACCCTGTGTGGAAGGACCCCCACAACATCACCCCTCACCCCATCATCTCCAGTGACTGCCAAAGAGCAGCGAATTCCAATCAGGCACTAAGCAGGCCGGCTATTGCCAGGGACAAAGGACAGGGAGAGGAGCAGTGTGGAGCAGAGCTAGGGGAAGGGGGGGGGGAGGGGAAACAAAGGCTGCTCCAGGCACCCAGGGGAGCAGCCAGTCACATGCTGACGTCAGGGGGTGGGGTGGGGGTAAGTGGGTGTATGAGAGAGATGCCAGAGGCTGGTCCAGGCCCCCAGGGGAGCCCTTCATACAGGAAGAACTAGAGAACAGAGCCTCCCCCAACCCCCATCCAACCTCCTCTGTGGCTGGCTGCTCTCACCACCCTCACTGTAGTGTTGTCCGTTGTCTGTACTAGTGCTGCTTCCTAAATATACTACGCTGTCCACTCTGCCATCTCCCAGCATATTACAGTGGATCTTTTTCCTCCCTCTCTCTCAGTGTCGTTCCACTTCCTAGTGCAGTGCCCCAACATTATGGCAGCTGAGTGGTCTAGCCTGACCCAAACACGAACCGCCTGTCTCACGATTAAAACATCCCATTTACTGCCAGCCTGCAGCCTCAGATTCCATCCACACACACACGCACACACACACACACACACACACACACACACACACACACACACACACACACACACACACACACACACACACACACACACACACACACACACACACACACACACACACACACACATATAAGTGGCCAAACTGTCTGACAGAGAGCTGTATAAATCAACATAATGTGCAGTGTGTGTGTGTGTGTGTGTGTGTGTGTGTGTGTGTGTGTGTGTGTGTGTGTGTGTGTGTGTGTGTGTGTGTGTGTGTGTGTGTGTGTGTGTGTGTGTGTGTGTGTGTGTGTGTGCGTGCATGTGTGTGTGTCTCGTTGGGGGCATTAGAATGAGAGAGTGAGAGAGATTACATAGACCCTCAAAGAATTCGAAAACAACCCCAATTTTGATAAACTCCCATATCTATTGGGTGAAATACCAGAGTGTGCCATCACAGCAGAAGGATTTGTGACCTGTTGCCACAAGAAAAGGGCAACTAGTGAAGAACAAGCACCATAGTTATTACAAGCCATGTTATTTCCCCTTTTGTACTTTAACTATTTGCACATCGTTACAACACTGTAAATAGACATAATATGACGTTTGAAATGTCTTTAATATTTTGGAACTTCTGTGAGTGTAATGTTTACGCTTCATTTGTTTTGTTTATTTTCTACTTCACTTGCTTAAGCAAAGTTAACATGTGTTTCCCATGCCAATAAAGCCCCTTAACTTGAATTGAGAGAGATGGTGTGTGTGTCTGCCTCTAGTTAATGGTTTTGCAGTAAAGGGGGCATGTCTCTGGTCTTTGAAAGGACTGTGGAGCAGACAGCCTTGCTCTCTATGTCGCTCTTCGTGTGGGCCTCTCAGGGGCATTGCTTTTCCTTGACATTTCACTTGACAAAGGCGAGCCACACCTGTGCACAGGGTTACAACTATTATAACAGCTTTCTCCCCTGGCACACTGGCCTTTGCCCTGGTGTGTGTGTGTATATCTCAAATCAAATTGTATTAGTCACATGCGCCGAATACAACAGGTGTAGACCTTACAGTGAAATGCTTACTTACGAGCCCCTAACCAACAATGCAGTTAAAAAATATATGGATAAGAATAAGAGATAAAAGTAACAAGTAATTAAAGCAGTAAACACATATTTGTGTGGATGATTGTGTATGTGTGGATGATTGTGTATGTGTGGATGATTGTGTGTGTGTGGATGATTGTGTATGTGTGGATGATTGTGTGTGTGTGGATGATTGTGTATGTGTGGATGATTGTGTATGTGTGGATGATTGTGTATGTGTGGATGATTGTGTATGTGTGGATGATTGTGTATGTGTGGATGATTGTGTGTGTGTGGATGATTGTGTATGTGTGGATGATTGTGTATGTGTGGATGATTGTGTATGTGTGGATGATTGTGTATGTGTGTGTGAGTGTGTGTTAATGTGCTGGTGTGGTGTGTTTGAAATAGTATTTACTGTAGGTATGTGTGAGGCTGTGTGCTGTTGATGACCGAGAATTTTTTTTGCAGTTATGTGCATTATTGATTTATTTATTTCACCTTTATTTAACCAGGTAGGCTAGATGAGAACAAGTTCTCATTTGCAACTGCGACCTGGCCAAGATAAAGCAAAGCAGATCGACACATACAACAACACAGAGTTACACATGGAATAAACAAACATACATTCAAGAATACAGTAGAACAAAAGAAAACAAAAAGTCTATATACAGTGAGTGCAAATGAGGTAAGTTAAGGAAATAAATAGGCCATGGTGGTGAAGTAATTACAATATAGCAATTCAACACTGGAATGGTAGATCGGCAGAAGATGAATGTGCAGGTAGAGATACTGGGGTGCAAAGGAGCAAAATAAATAAATAAACAAATACCAGTATGGGGGATGAGGTAGGTAGATAGATGGGCTGTTTACAGATGGGCTATGTACAGGTGCAGTGATCTGTAAGCTGCTCTGACAGCTGGTGCTTAAAGCTAGTGAGGGAGATGTGAGTCTCCAGCTTCAGAGATGTTTGCAATTCGTTCCAGTCATGGGCAGCAGAGAACTGGAAGGAAAGACGACCAAAGGAGGAATTTGTTTTGGGGGTGACCAGTGAGATATACCTGCTGGAGTGCGTGCTACGAGTGGGTGCTGCTATGGTGATCAGTGAGCTGAGATAAGGTGGGGCTTTACCTAGCAGAGACTTGAAGATAACCTGTAGCCAGTGGGTTTGGCGACGAGTATGAAGCGAGGGCCAACCAACGAGAGCGTACAGGTCGCAATGGTGGGTAGTATATGGGGGTTTGGTGACAAAACGGATGGCACTGTGATAGACTGCATCCAGTTTGTTGAGTAGAGTGCTGGAGGATATTTTATAGATGACATCACCAAAGTCGTGGATCGGTAGAATTGCCAGTTTTACGAGGGTATGTTTGGCAGCATGAGTGAAGGATGCTTTGTTGCGATTTAGGAAGCCGATTCTAGATTTCATTTTGGATTGGAGATGCTTAATGTGAGTCTGGAAGGAGAGTTTACAGTCTAACCAGACACCCAGGTATTTGTAGTTGTCCACGTATTCTAAGTCAGAGCCGTCCAGAGTAGTGATGCTGGACGGGCGAGCAGGTGCGGGCAGTGATCGATTGAAAAGCATGCATTTAGTTTTACTTGCGTTTAAGAGCAGTTGGAGGCCACGGAAGGAGAGTTGTATGGCATTGTAGCTCGTCTGGAGGTTAGTTAACACAGTGTCCAAGGAGGGGCCAGAAGTATACAGAATGGTGTTGTCTGCGTAGAGGTGGATCAGAGAATCACCAGCAGCAAGAGCAACATCATTGATGTATACAGAAAAGAGAGTCGGCCCAAGAATTGAACCCTGTGGCACACCCATAGAGACTGTCAGAGGTCCGGACAACAGGCCCTCCGATTTGACACACTGAACTCTATCAGAGAAGTAGTTGGTAAACCAGGCGAGGCAATCATTTGAGAAACCAAGGCTGTCGAGTCTGCCAATAAGAATGTTGTGATTGACAGAGTCGAAAGCCTTGGCCAGGTCGATGAATACGGCTGCACAGTAATGTCTCTTATCGATGGTGGGTATGATGTCGTTTAGAACCTTGAGCGTGGCTGAGGTGCACCCATGACCAGCTCTGAAACCAGATTGCATAGCGGAGAAGGTATGGTGGGATTCGAAATGGTCAGTAATCTGTTTGTTAACTTGGCTTTCAAAGACCTTAGAAAGACAGGGTAGGATAGATATAGGTCTGTAGCAGTTTGGGTCTAGAGTTGTCTAGCCCGGCTGATTTGTAAGGGGTCCAGGTTTTGCAGCTCTTTCAGAACATCAGCTATCTGGATTTGGGTAAAGGAGAAATGGTGGGGACTTTGGCGGGTTGCTGTGGAGGGTGCCGGGCAGTTGACCGGGGTAGGGGAAGCCATGTGGAAAGCATGGCCAGCCATAGAGAAATGCTTATTGAAATTCTCAATTATAGTGGATTTATCGGTGGTGACAGTGTTTCCTAGCCTCAGAGCAGTGGGCAGCTGGGAGGAGGTGCTCTTATTCTCCATGGACTTTACAGTGTCCCAGAACTTTTTTGAGTTAGTACTACAGGATGCAAATTTCTGCTTGAAAAAGCTAGCCTTAGCTTTTCTAACTGCCTGTGTATATTTGCTCCTAACTTCCCTGAAAAGTTGCATATCACGGGGGCTATTCGATGCTAATGCAGAACGCCACAGGATGTTTTTATGCTGGTCAAGGGCAGACAGGTCTGGCGTGAACCAAGGACTATATCTATTCTTAGTTCTACATTTTTTGAGAGGGGCATGCTTATTTAAGATGGCGAGGAAGGCACTTTTAAAGAATAGCCAGGCATCATCTACTGACGAGATGAGGTCAATGTCATTCCAGGATGCCAGGTCGATTAGAAAGGCCTGCTCGCAGAACTGTTTCAGGGAGCATTTGACAGTGATGAGGGGTGGTCGTTTGGTCGCAGACCCATTACGGATGCAGGCAATGAGGCAGTGATCGCTGAGATCTTGATTGAAAACAGCAGAGGTGTATTTGGAGGGTGAATTAGTTAGGATGACATCTATGAGGGTGCCCGTGTTTACTGATTTGGGGTTGTACCTGGTAGGTTCATTGATAATTTGTGTGAGATTGAGGGCATCAAGCTTAGTTTGTAGGATGGCCGGGGTGTTAAGCATGTCCCAGTTTAGGTCACCTAGTAGCACGGGCTCAGAAGATAGATGGGGGGCAATCAGTTCACATATGGTATCGAGGGCACAGCTGGGGGCAGAGGGAGATCTATAGCAAGCGGCAACAGTGAGAGTCTTGTTTCTGGAAAGGTGAATTTTTAGAAGTAGAAGCTCAAATTGTTTGGGTACAGACTTAGATAGTAATACAGAACTCTGCAGGCTATCTTTGCAGTAGATTGCAACACTGCCCCCTTTGGCAGTTCTATCTTGGTGGAAAACGTTATAGTTAGCAATGGAGATTTCAGGGTTTTTGGTGGTTTTCCTAAGCCAGGATCCAGACACGGCTAAGACTTCTGGGTTGGCAGAGTGTGCTAAAGCAGTGAGTAAAACAAACGTAGGGAGGAGGCTTCTAATGTTAACATGCATGAAACCAAGGCTTTTACGTTTACAGAAGTCAACAAATGAGAGCACCTGGGGGGTGGGAGTGGAGCTTGGCACTGCAGGACCTGGATTAACCTCCACATCACCAGAGGAACAGAGGAGTTCAAGTAACAGAGGAGTCCAAGTAGGATAAGTGTACGGCTAAAGACTATACGAACTGGCCGTCTAGCACGTTCAGAACAGAGAGTAAAAGGAGCAGGTTTCTGGGCACGATAGCATAGATTCAAGGCATAGTGTACAGACAAAGGTAAGGTAGGTTGTGAGTACATTGGAGGTAAACCTAGGCATTGAGTAATGAAGAGAGAGATATAGTCTCTAGAGATGTTTAAACCAGGTGATGTCATCGCATATGTAGGAGTTGGAACAACATGGTTAGTTAAGGCATATTGAGCAGGGCTAGAGGCTCAACAGTGAAATAAGACAGTAATCACTAACCAGAACAGTAATGGACAAGGCATATTGATATTAGAGAGAGGAATGCGTAGCCAAGTGAACATATGTGTCCAGTGAGTGGTTGGGCTGACTGGGGACATGGCGATTCAGACAGTTAGCAGACTAACAAGCTAACAGTTAGTAGGCCGGAGCTAAACAAGCTAGCAGCTAGTAGACCAGGGCAAGCTAGCAGTTAGCAGGCCGGGTTAGCAAGCAAGCCGTTAGAATGGGCTAGCAGTTAGTAGTCCAGGGCAAGCTTGCAGTTAGCAGACCGGGTTAGCAAGCAAGCAGTTAGCAGACCAGGGCCCGGCAGTTTAGCAGTTAGCAGACCGGGTTAGCAAGCAAGCAGATAGCAGGGGCTAGAAAGTTAGCCTTTGGGGGGACGTCGCGATGGGGGCAAGTCTGTTATTGCCTCTTCGTGTGGTGACGTCGATAGACCAGTCGTGGAATTAGTAGGGTTCCAAGTAGCTCTAGGTAGCTAGCAGGCCGATATTGTAGCCCAGGAGTATGCTTTGGTGGTAGCACAGGAGCCCTGGCCGGGCTAGCTTCAAGCTAATTGGTGCTTGTATCTGGGATGGAAACGCTAGCCAGGAGTAGTCATTATAATTTGAGATCCTTGGTAAAGAAAATTTGCACAGAAACTTGCTATGTCAATTCCAACAGGGGAGGAACAGTGACGCAAGGCAGGAGGCAGGATCCATCTCAGGCCTACAGCCCATGGGGACTAGAGTGGGCCCAGGTGTAATGCTCAGACAAGAGAGATCAGACAAGCTAGTGGTGTTAGGAAAGGGGTTAGGCAGGAAGTGAGAGAGAAGGGCATGTTTGGAGCAGACTACAGGACGGATAAGAGAGGGAGAGAGTGATGAGGTGGCCAGGTTTTAGGGCAGACTCAACAGGGTGAGAGGAGGGAGAGATGAGGAGAGGTGGGAGTGGGGCATGTTTTGGGACAGACTCAACAGGGTGAGAGGAGGGAGAGATGAGGGGAGGCGGGAGTGGGGCATGTTTTGGGACAGACTCAACAGGGTGAGAGGAGGGAGAGATGAGGGGAGGTGGGAGGGGGCCAGGTTTTGGGACAGACTCAACAGGGTGAGAGGAGGGAGAGATGAGGGGAGGTGGGAGGGGGGCATGTTTTGGGACACACTCTATAGGGTGCATAGGAGCGGGGGGGAGTAGGAAAGAGAGGGGCAGTTTTGGGGCTTACTCAACGGGGTGCTTGGGAGAGGGGGAGAGGGGGGTGAGAGGGGCAGCTTTGGGGCAGACTCAACAGGGTGTATGAGACAGGGGTTGGGGGGGCGTCTCGACAGGGGTACTAGATTCCAAGGAAACAGTCTGTGTCTCATTATCCTTGCTCCCTGTGAGGGGCCTGGTGACGGCTCCGTTCTGCCCCCCTCTAGGTCACAGGGTTAGCACGGCCCACAGGGGTCAACTCTCCCACAAACACCTCAACCACACTAATGACCACCAACCAGACACACACTACTATCTAAACAACTAGGGGACAAAAACACCTGACCCAAACTATATTTACACATTGGGCCTCCAAACATACATATACACTGCTGTGAACAATGAGAAATACATAATAGGCCCATTCTCTTCCTGAAATCCTAAGCTATTGTGAATACCTGTTGCTATGACCGCCTACAGTAAATTACTGACAACAAACCCAATCATCTAGTCCCATAGTCTGAACATTGAACCAGCGTGTCAAATAAAGAGTAAACTACACTGAATTGAAACATAACAATATATTGGATTCAAACACATTGTAATTTACTATGTCTTGTACGTGTATATTTTCATAAGCTGCATGAGTAAATATTAAATAAATATACACTAAAACAGGAAAACAAATGAATGTATGGAAACATTCACACACACACACACACTCCTAAGACCCTGAAAAAAAAAAGGTTTCCGGATTTAGGCTTTTCTGGGCACACACAGACAACACAAATATTTACTCTCTGCTCTTCAGACTGCAAGCTGAACACGACGGCACACAAGGAGAGGGAAGGGGAAAAGAGAGGGAGAGCAAACAGGCTGAATACAAGGAGGTTAGCGCCAACACACACACACACTTTTTGTGTCCTTTGGCAAACTCTTATTTTTTACTCTTGCATGAAGTACAAAAAAATTAAGAGAGGAGAAGAGAAGGAAAGGGAAGAGAAAATGTCCCCACAGGGTTTTTCTCCCTTCCTGGTGCGAGCGCGGGCCCCCGCTGAACCCCTGTGTAATTTCCAGTCCCTCAGAATTCAGGTATTAATAAAAGGACCCATGGGGAACTGCACACAATATAACCCTACAATTTCAGGCATTATGAAAGGACACCCCCAGGGGTCTTTGGCTCAAATTTCTGAAATGCAGGCATTGTAAAAAAGGCACTCCAGGGGAGTTCCCCCCTCAATAGAAATCTGCTGAATTCAAAGCATTTTCGGAGCCCTGGTGGGAGCCATTACTCCCTCTGGAAGCTTTTTAAAATATATATATATTTTTTTTTTTACAAAACATGTGTTGCTGACATGTTGACAGATTGCTCAGTGAAGTGTTTAGGTGCACAAGGCGGGTCTCTTCAGAGACAGAGCACCGCACTCTGCCAGAAAAGCTCTCAGCGCCCAAAACTGGTACCATCCATATTTTATAACAGGGAGAGGAAAGTAGGCTGGGGAGAGAGAGAAAGAGAAAGGGAAGAAGAACGAGAGGAATAGAAAAAAACAAAGGGAGAATGCGAGAGGGGAACAAGGAAGAGCAAAAGAGAGGGAGGAATAGAGGGAGTGAGAACTGAAAAATGAACCCTGTGATGAAAAATGACTTCCAGTGTGCTTCACAACATCCCTCCTTCGTCTCACCCCCTTCTCCCTCTCGCCCTCTCTCCCTCCCCCTGCATGCTGTGCCCCCCTTCCATTCCCCCAATTCCCTTCTCTTATGGAGGCAGATCTCTTGCTCTCCCTAGAAAACCTGAGTTTACAACCAGCTGTGACTGCATTTGTATCTGTGCCAAGGGCTTAGTGGAGGAATCTTCAGGCCACCCTCGGGCTCCGAGCAGAGAGAGGGAGGGAAGGAGCGTGCGAGGGAGGGAGAAGGAGACAGGGGGAGAGAGATAAGAGAAAGCAGCCAAACCCAGCTAACACCAGTAAGATACCCACAGTCCAACGCATTTACTCTGTCCAACACACTCAAAATAGCGTTTACTCAATAGATAGACAAAACCACTCACATAAAAACCCCACACATACAGTACAAACACTTGTGTGTACACACATATGCACGCGGACACATGAACATGCACAGTATAGACAGAAAGGAGCCGTATGGCGATTCTGGCTCAGGTTGCAGGACTCTCATCCCAACCTCCTCTTACTATTCTCTCTCTGTTTCAACCTCTCCTTCTGTATCTCCCCCCTCCCTCCCACTCGCTTTTCTCTCTCTCCCTCACTGATCTCGCTCTCCCTCCCTCTCTTTCTATCCTTTTCTTTCGCTCTCTCTCGCCTTCCCTTTATCTCCCTCCCTCTCAGTGGAGGAAAGTGATCTGTGGCTTTAATAAGAGCCCTGGCCTCACAGGATTCAGCTGCCGCCGTGACGACAGGCAGGAGATCGGGGCTGCTGGGGGCGGCTGGGGGCTGCTAGGGGGTGGGGGAGGACGGAAATGTATTCATGGCTTGGGGAACCTGGGGTGAGGGGGGGGGGGGGCACCCTAGGGATGCCCTATCACCCAGGGGCCCCCGCCTCAAAAAAACACACTCTAGCGTCTTCATTCTCCTAACTATCCTCTCTTTCAAGAAAGATTCCCTGGCAGGCTGGGGGCTCCAACACTATACCCTCGTACTGAGGAAAGGGCACAGCTGCACCCAGAGAGATAGAAAGAGGTAGAGTAAAATAGAGAGAGACGGGGGGAAATGTTTATATGATCTTAAGAAGGAAGAGAGAGAGAGGTAGAGTAAAATAGAGAGAGAGAGAGATAAAGTGAGCCGTAGTGAGTGTCATATTCCAGTCTGTCTGTCTCATTACCAGGGTCATGGGTGGTGGTACCAGGCAGACACAGGGCACAGGGCCAGAGCTCGACTTAAATATCCCAACACCCTGTACCAAACAAATACAGCCGGCGCTAGCACTTTCATTAGTCTTATGTCGTAGATTGCATGCATGTTACGCATTTGTATGTATGAGACTGAATGTGTATCTGTGTGAGAGGAAAATACACATCAACTGCAGTGTTGTTAGAAGGATGCTGAAAGAAAGTGTCATTCTCTCACTCCCCACTTTCCCCTCTCCATCTTCCTCCCTCGCTCTTTCTGAGGTGAAAGATAGTGTGTGCAGTGCAGTGCTTTTCTCACTGTCGAGTTTGTAGCCCCCCTCTCACACACACATACAGACCCATATACACACAAGCTCCCCCCTCCTTGTCTGTGCTCCTAGCAGCTCCTCTCCGTCTCCTGAAGGTGGGTTAATTAGTGCTCACCTTCTATTTGTATCTGACAGGCCGAGGCAACACCCCCTCTCCTGACTGACAGCTCTTTCACCCACCCACAGAGCACCGCTGTTCAGCATCAGCAGCCCTGTCACTGCCTGCCTCGAAACTCTCGCTCGCTCTGCCTGTTCTCTCCCTCTACTATTCACTCCCACTCTCCCTCTATTCCTCTACACTGTGTTTCCTTCAACCTTCCTTAGTCTCCGGTTTAGTCATTCAAACACAGCCTACAATATGTAGAACACGTATGATACGCGTCCATTACTGTTTGTCTCAGGATTGATTTTGCAGTCGCAGATGGAAATGTGATGGAGGTCAGGTGTGAAAAGGTTGTGAGCTGATGCATTCAGTTCAGGCATGACGCTCAGCTGCAGTCCAGAGATCACCCTGGACACGTCTGTGTGTGTGTGTGTCAATGTGCCAACTCTCTACCCCCCACTTGTCCGCTGCTATGCCACATGGGTTAAAGAGAGGAGTGTGTTTGTGATGGGAGAGGGGAGGGGAGGGGGAAGTCTGCTATATATAAACCAGCCAAACTAAACGGAGGATGGCTGCATGGGGCCCCACAGAAGAGAGCGGAGGAGAGGTGGTACTGGCCGGAGGGAGAGGGGAGTCTGAATGGCCCCATTGGCTCAAACTGGTCCACTGGTTCTGTGATGGTGCCTATGGTGTCTTAACCCCAGGGCCCCTCCTGACCCCCACCGCCCCCTCCCGGGCACTCGGCTCCAGCCCAGGCCTGACAGGCTGTGGGGAGGCAGCGGGCTGAGGGGCAGGGGGCGGGGTCAGCTGTGCAGAGCCGCAGGGGAGAAAGGGGATGCAGAGGGAGGTGAGGGGTTCTCACAGCCAGAGCCAAACCTTGGCCGGTCGCTGGGCAGCGGAGCGGAGCACCGAATGTTCTCCATTTGATCTCAAGGTTTTTCAACCGCTCCTCAGGGAGCCAGTGCTCCAGATTTCTCCTCCTGTTGACTCTCCCCAGACTCTTCCTACACTATCTGTCTCTCTGACAAACACACACACACACACACACACACACACACACACACACACACACACACACACACACACACACACACACACACACACACACACACACACACACACACACACACACACACACCATGTCAGACAGAATTAGAAATAGACAACAACAAAAATTCAAACTACAGATAACATTAAACACCAAAAACATGGCATAGGCCTATGTCTTGCGGCAAGGAAATAAAGACATCCTCTCTAACACATAAACACATACACACTGTCCTTCTGCTTCCACTCAGCTAAAACAAACATGGCCGCTCCAGAACAATCAACAGAAGCAGGAGGAAAGAGGTACTGCAGTGTGTTTTACTCTATAAACGCCCAGCCCAGGACTGGACTGGTGTGGCTTGGCGGCCAGTCTGCTCATAGCAGCTCACAGTCTGGCTGCTCACAGGGCTTCTGTACACTGGGTGGCCTATTGGTCATAAAAACATTTCAAGGGTGAAAACTAAAACAAAATCTAACGTGGCCTGTTGGGACTTTTATTAGCAGAAAATATCTGGCTGTAGAGCGAGAGCAAGAGAGCGAGCGAGAGTGGGGTCAGAGCAAAGGAGACCATTACCCCATTAGGGCTTAGAGGGTGGAGGGGGCAGGCAGGAAAACAACGTGTTGAAAAGGGGCTTGGGTGAGTTTAGAGGCGCATGGCGCAGGGTTCTGGTGTGGACGGGTGAGAGGCAGGCGCAGGGCGGGCGGGGAAGGGAGCAGAGCAGGCCTTCGGCTCGACAGGCTGTCCAAACAAAGCTCCGGCCCACCAGGCCCCTACCAACACAGCTGCACAGCCCCCTGATACAAAGACACAGTCTAGAGTTACTGCCTCTTTCTGATATGCCCAGACAGGTCTGTGTGGACCCATACGCAGCACACAGGGGGATATTACAGGATTCCAGGTGAAATTCACCAGTCACACTGGTTTATGTCAGCTGTGAAATAGAATTACTCCATCACATTGTGCCTGTGGTCAGTCCCCTTGCAGTCAATATGGCCTCCCAGACCCACATGTGATCAGAGTAATATCAAATGAATGGAGCCACGTTATGAGCCTGATTTATCTGGTACTCGTCTAAACACCTGGGTCCCATCCTCTAGTCTACTGTCATCCCGACAAGATGGCCTCCCAGCTCTGACTACCACTCATACCAAGATGGCCTCCCAGCTCTGACTACCACTCATACAAAGATGGCCTCCTAGCTCTGACTACCACTCATACCAAGATGGCCTCCCAGCTCTGACTACCACTCATACCAAGATGACCTCCCAGCTCTGACTACCACTCATACAAAGATGGCCTCTCAGCTCTGACTACCACTCATACCAAGATGGCCTCCCAGCTCTGACTACCACTCATACCAAGATGGCCTCCCAGCTCTGACTACCACTCACACAAAGATGGCCTCCTAGCTCTGACTACCACTCATACCAAGATGGGCTCCCAGCTCTGACGACCACTCATACAAAGATGGCCTCTCAGCTCTGACTACCACTCATTCCAAGATGGCCTCCCAGCTCGGACTACCACTCATACCAAGATGGCATCCCAGCTCTGACTACCACTCATACAAAGATGGCCTCCCAGCTCGGACTACCACTCATACCAAGATGGCCTCCCAGCTCTGACTACCACTCATACAAAGATGGCCTCCGATTCTGTTGTTCCCTAATCAAGTGAGCATGTTGGAGCACACACACACAGACACACACAGGCAGACACACAGGCACGCACACACACACACTGGTGGCCTGTGTTCATCCCCAACAGATAGAGGGAGGCAGCATCCTGCGCCACAGTCCCCCACAAGGCAGGTTCCCAGGGGTGCCACAGTGAACTTAAAAGATTTCTTCAGTGAATGTTTTTTAATTTACTGTTCTTTTCAATAATAATAATAAAGCTGAAGTCCGGGGGGAAATGCCATCCCCCCCAGTCCAAGCCTGGGATTATTCTGCAATCTCCACCACTCACTCCCTGGGGACCGTATGTTTTAGCATTTCATTTCATTTGTTTCTTTTCCTCCACTCTTTCTCAGCTCAGCAACATGTAGTTCTCCCTCGACTGAGCTGAAATCACATCTCCCAGCCTTCAATCTGACAGGCAGAGCGATGGAGGGAGGAGAGGGAGGGAGGGAGTCGTCAAAGAGGAACATCAGTGTGAGACGCATCTTCTGGGTCATCCTCTGTCTATCAGCATTAGAGTAGACACCATGTAAATGCACAGTATCTAATGTCCAGGCAACCCCTGGGTCACTTATAGTCATACACCTTCCTTCCTCTCCAGTGTGTTACAGTTCAGGCAATACTCCCTCTCCCTGTCTGAAAGCCCCTAGCCCCCACCCTTTCTCCATCAAACACACACACACACACACACACACACACACACACACACACACACACACACACACACACACACACACACACACACACACACACACACACACACACACACACACACACACACACACACATACATACATACACACACACACACACACGTACAACTGACCTTGTGGGGACACAGAATTCCATCCCATTCAAAATCCTATTTTCCCTAACCCCGAACCCAACCCTAACCTGAAAACCTAACCGTAAACCTATTTCTAACCCTAATTCTAACCTTAACCCTAAATCCCCTAGAAATAGCATTTGACCTTGTTGGGACCAACAAAATGTCCCAAGTTGGTCAAATTTTTGTTTGTTTGCTATTCTTGTGGGGACTTAAACACATCCACACACAAAAACACACACACACACACAAAAAGCACACGCTAAGGGCTGTTGTGTTAGGAGCTTGAGTGGCTCGGTCGATCGTTTTTGCACTCGTTAAGGAGCAGGCCTTGATTAATCTGCTAGGAAACAGATGCCCCTGCAGGGCGCCTTTGAGCATTTCATTAATTACACTGCTCCTAATAACGCCTATTGTGTGCGTGTGTGCCCTGTGTTAGCTTTAAACAAGTCTGTCCCTTAGGAACAATAACAACACTGGCGTTAGTGGTGTATGACTACAGCCAACTGCAGTAGGAGTCCAGAGAGGTGGGGGCGGCCCTTAGCCACTTAGAGCCAATCATGTGGCTGGACTTTAAGCTAAATCAATATAAACGTGGTCGCATATCACAGTCGTTTGGTATCAGACTTCAAAGTACTGGAAATGTGTAATGGAATGAAACTGGGTCCAAAAGGTAAGACTGGATATACATACTAAACCAACCTCAACCCAGTCATCTCAGGACACAGACACAGGTTGGATCTATATTCCATCTACCACGGTAATGTTTATGTATACACACACCTTCTTATTCTGAAAACCGCAGGCGTCTAGCTACCTGTGATGGGAGCGGTGATTCCACTGCATTCATTTAGCTGGGGTGCATCGCCACGGCAAAATCATTGCCACCACTGCAATTAAAATATATATAAAATAATCATAAATATATAATCAAATAAATCATAGTATATGTACCTAACTTACTTTGGATAATCTGTCTGGGTACAACACTGTTGTAAAGGTTATTTAGCTCTTTGTGCCACATTTGGCAGCCATACCGAGCCTAGCGGTTAAGAGCGTTGGGCCAGGAACCAAAATGTTGCTGGTATGAATCCCCGAGCCGGCAAGGTGGAAAAATCTGCCGTTCTACCCTTGAGCAAGAAGTTAACCCCTAACAACTGGCCCCAAGCGCCAACGATTTGGATGTCAATTAAGGCAGCCCCCGCACCGCTCTGATTCAGAGGGTGTCACACCCTGACCTTAAAGATCCTTTTTATGTCTCTATTTTGGTTTGGTCAGGGCGTGAGTTGGGGTGGGCATTCTATGTTTTGTGTTCTATGTTTTCTATTTCTGTGTGTTTGGCAGGGTGTGGTTCTCAATCAGAGGCAGCTCGCTATCATTGTCTCTGATTGAGAACCATAATTAGGTAGCCTTTCCCCACCTGTGTTTTGCGGGTAGTTGTTTTCTGTTTTTGTGTCTGCACCAGACAGAACTGTTTCAGTTTCGTTCGTTCTCGTTGTTATTTTTGTTATTTCAGTGTTCAGTTCAAATAAAAGTATGGACACGTACAACGCTGCACCTTGGTCCTCTCCTTCCAACAGCCGTTACAGAGGGGTTGGGTTAAATGCAGAAGATACATTTAGGTTGAACTGACTAGGTATCCCCTTTTCCCTGTGCCAGTCACTGGTACGGAATACACATTTGGAACTTCGTCACTTCTCCTCCTCAGCCCTCACCGAGTTAAGTTCCCCCCCCTGCAGTTTAATGAGGCCAGAATTGTTTTGGAAAACTGCTAACGTCTAGCAATTCTACAAATTGTTCCATGGGGCAGAGAGAACACAATGGTAGTTTTATAGCTAACCTCATACTATTCTACACATTTTGCCATGAGACAGAGAAAATGTTGCTGTTTTAAAGCTAATTTCCGTAGCTAGAGAGTTCACCAAGTGTTTACTGTACATATTTCCAACCATTCCACAATATAATAACTGTGCATTTTTAAAATTAGCTGTAATTCTGTTCTTGTCTATTAATGTTCAATATTAAGTCATGTTTCATGTTTTTTGTGGGACCCAGAAAGAGGAGTGGCTGCTTTCGCTACAGCTAATGGGGATCCTAATAAAATACCAAATGACTATGGGAAAGGGGTTATTTGTTATTCTACTGTTTTAAACACTGCACAAAGTATTAGATTGATTGATTTGAAAAGTTGTATTGACCTGAGCTCCATGTCCCATAAGCATCCTGTGTTTGTAACTGTAGCCCACCCTGTGTTTGTAGATGTAACCCACCCTGTGTTTGTAGGTGTAACCCACCCTGTGTTTGTAGATGTAACCCACCCTGTGTTTGTAGCTGTAGCCCACCCTGTGTTTGTAGATGTAACCCACCCTGTGTTTGTAGATGTAACCCACCCTGTGTTTGTAGGTGTAGCCCACCCTGTGTTTGAAGATGTAATCCACCCTGTGTTTGTAGATGTAACCCACCCTGTGTTTGTAGATGTAACCCACCCTGTGTTTGTAGATGTAGCCCACCCTGTGTTTGTAGGTGTAGCCCACCCTGTGTTTGAAGATGTAACCCACCCTGTGGTTGTAGATGTAACCCACCCTGTGTTTGTAGATGTAACCCACCCTGTGTTTGTAGATGTAGCTCACCCTGTGTTTGTAGATGTAGCCCACCCTGTGTTTGTAGATGTAACCCACCCTGTGTTTGAAGGTGTAGCCCACCCTGTGTTTGTAGATGTAACCCACCCTGTGTTTGTAGATGTATCCCACCCTGTGTTTGTAGCTGTAGCCCACCCTGTGTTTGTAGATGTAACCCACCCTGTGTTTGTAGATGTAACCCACCCTGTGTTTGTAGGTGTAGCCCACCCTGTGTTTGTAGGTGTAGCCCACCCTGTGTTTGAAGATGTAACCCACCCTGTGGTTGTAGATGTAACCCACCCTGTGTTTGTAGATGTAACCCACCCTGTGTTTGTAGATGTAGCTCACCCTGTGTTTGTAGATGTAACCCACCCTGTGTTTGTAGATGTAGCTCACCCTGTGTGTAGGTGTAACCCACCCTGTGTTTGTAGGTGTAACCCACCCTGTGTTTGTAGGTGTAACCCACCCTGTGTTTGTAGGTGTAGCTCACCCTGTGTTTGTAGGTGTAACCCACCCTGTGTTTGTAGATGTAACCCACCCTGTGTTTGTAGATGTAACCCACCCTGTGTTTGAAGGTGTAGCCCACCCTGTGTTTGTAGATGTAACCCACCCTGTGTTTGTAGATGTAGCCCACCCTGTGTTTGTAGGTGTAGCCCACCCTGTGTTTGTAGATGTAACCCACCCTGTGTTTGTAGATGTAGCCCACCCTGTGTTTGTAGGTGTAGCCCACCCTGTGTTTGTAGATGTAACCCACCCTGTGTTTGTAGATGTAGCTCACCCTGTGTTTGTAGATGTAGCCCACCCTGTGTTTGTAGATGTAACCCACCCTGTGTTTGAAGGTGTAGCCCACCCTGTGTTTGTAGATGTAACCCACCCTGTGTTTGTAGATGTAGCCCACCCTGTGTTTGTAGGTGTAGCCCACCCTGTGTTTGTAGATGTAACCCACCCTGTGTTTGTAGATGTAGCCCACCCTGTGTTTGTAGGTGTAGCCCACCCTGTGTTTGTAGATGTAACCCCACCCTGTGTTTGTAGATGTAACCCACCCTGTGTTTGTAGATGTAACCCACCCTGTGTTTGTAGATGTAACCCACCCTGTGTTTGTAGGTGTAGCCCACCCTGTGTTTGTAGATGTAACCCACCCTGTGTTTGTAGATGTAACCCACCCTGTGTTTGTAGATGTAGCCCACCCTGTGTTTATAGATGTAGCCCACCCTGTGTTTGTAGATGTAACCCACCCTGTGTTTGAAGGTGTAGCCCACCCTGTGTTTGTAGATGTAACCCACCCTGTGTTTGTAGATGTAACCTACCCTGTGTTTGTAGATGTAACCTACCCTGTGTTTGTAGCTGTAGCCCACCCTGTGTTTGTAGATGTAGCTCACCCTGTGTTTGAAGGTGTAGCCCACCCTGTGTTTGTAGATGTAACCCACCCTGTGTTTGTAGCTGTAGCTCACCCTGTGTTTGTAGATGTAACCCACCCTGTGTTTGTAGATGTAACCCACCCTGTGTTTGTAGATGTAGCCCACCCTGTGTTTGTAGATGTAACCCACCCTGTGTTTGTAGGTGTAACCCACCCTGTGTTTGTAGATGTAACCCACCCTGTGTTTGTAGATGTAACCCACCCTGTGTTTGAAGGTGTAGCCCACCCTGTGTTTGTAGATGTAACCCACCCTGTGTTTGTAGATGTAACCCACCCTGTGTTTGTAGATGTAACCCACCCTGTGTTTGTAGATGTAGCTCACCCTGTGTTTGTAGATGTAGCCCACCCTGTGTTTGTAGATGTAGCTCATCCTGTGTTTGTAGATGTAGCCCACCCTGTGTTTGTAGGTGTAACCCACCCCGTGTTTGTAGGTGTAACCCACCCTGTGTTTGTAGATGTAGCTCACCCTGTGTTTGTAGGTATAGCTCACCCTGTGTTTGTAGGTGTAGCCCACCCTGTGTTTGTAGATGTAGCTCACCCTGTGTTTGTAGATGTAACCCACCCTGTGTTTGAAGGTGTAGCCCACCCTGTGTTTGTAGATGTAACCCACCATGTGTTTGTAGATGTAACCCACCCTGTGTTTGTAGATGTAACCCACCCTGTGTTTGTAGATGTAGCTCACCCTGTGTTTGTAGATGTAGCCCACCCTGTGTTTGTAGATGTAGCTCACCCTGTGTTTGTAGATGTAGCCCACCCTGTGTTTGTAGGTGTAACCCACCCCGTGTTTGTAGGTGTAACCCACCCTGTGTTTGTAGATGTAGCTCACCCTGTGTTTGTAGGTGTAGCTCACCCTGTGTTTGTAGGTGTAGCCCACCCTGTGTTTGTAGATGTAGCTCACCCTGTGTTTGTAGGTGTAACCCACCCTGTGTTTGTAGATGTAGCTCACCCTGTGTTTGTAGGTGTAACCCACCCTGTGTTTGTAGATGTAACCCACCCTGTGTTTGTAGGTGTAGCTCACCCTGTGTTTGTAGGCGTAGCCCACCCTGTGTTTGTAGATATAGCTCACCCTGTGTTTGTAGGTGTAACCCACCCTGTGTTTGTAGATGTAGCTCACCCTGTGTTTGTAGGTGTAGCCCACCCTGTGTTTGTAGGTGTAACCCACCCTGTGTTTGTAGATGTAGCTCACCCTGTGTTTGTAGGTGTAACCCACCCTGTGTTTGTAGATGTAACCCACCCTGTGTTTGTAGGTGTAGCTCACCCTGTGTTTGTAGGCGTAGCCCACCCTGTGTTTGTAGATATAGCTCACCCTGTGTTTGTAGGTGTAACCCACCCTGTGTTTGTAGATGTAGCTCACCCTGTGTTTGTAGGTGTAGCCCACCCTGTGTTTGTAGGTGTAACCCACCCCGTGTTTGTAGATGAAACCCACCCTGTGTTTGGAGGTGTAACCCACCCTGTGTTTGTAGGTGTAACCCACCCTGTGTTTGTAGGTGTAGCTCACCCTGTGTTTGTAGGTGTAGCCCACCCTGTGTTTGTAGGTGTAACCCACCCTGTGTTTGTAGGTGTAACCCACCCTGTGTTTGTAGATGTAGCTCACCCTGTGTTTGTAGGTATAACCCACCCTGTGTTTGTAGGTGTAACCCACCCTGAGTTTGTAGGTGTAGCTCACCCTGTGTTTGTAGGTGTAGCCCACCCTGTGTTTGTAGGTGTAGCCCACCCTGTGTTTGTAGGTGTAGCTCACCCTGTGTTTGTAGGTGTAGCCCACCCTGTGTTTGTAGGTGTAGCCCACCCTGTGTTTGTAGGTGTAACCCACCCTGTGTTTGTAGGTGTAACCCACCCTGTGTTTGTAGATGTAGCTCACCCTGTGTTTGTAGGTGTAACCCACCCTGTGTTTGTAGGTGTAACCCACCCTGTGTTTGTAGGTGTAGCTCACCCTGTGTTTGTAGGTGTAGCCCACCCTGTGTTTGTAGGTGTAGCCCACCCTGTGTTTGTAGATGTAGCCCACCCTGTGTTTGTAGGTGTAGCCCACCCTGTGTTTGTAGATGTAGCTCACCCTGTGTTTGTAGATGTAGCCCACCCTGTATTTGTAGATGTAGCCCACCCTGTGTTTGTAGATGTAGCCCACCCTGTGTTTGTAGAGGTAGCTCACCCTGTGTTTGTAGATGTAGCTCACCCTGTGTTTGTAGATGTAGCTCACACTGTGTTTGTAGATGTAGCCCACCGTGTATTTGTAGATGTAGCTCACCCTGTGTTTGTAGATGTAGCTCACCCTGTGTTTGTAGATGTAGCTCACACTGTGTTTGTAGATGTAGCTCACCCTGTGTTTGTAGATGTAGCCCACCCTGTGTTTGTAGGTGTAGCCCACCCTGTGTTTGTAGGTGTAACCCACCCTGTGTTTGTAGGTGTAACCCACCCTGTGTTTGTAGGTGTAGCTCACCCTGTGTTTGTAGGTGTAACCCACCCTGTGTTTGTAGGTGTAGCCCACCCTGTGTTTGTAGGTGTAACCCACCCAGTGTTTGTAGGTGTAACCCACCCTGTGTTTGTAGGTGTAACCCACCCTGTGTTTGTAGGTGTAGCCCACCCTGTGTTTGTAGGTGTAGCCCACCCTGTGTTTGTAGATGTAGCCCACCCTGTGTTTGTAGGTGTAGCCCACCCTGTGTTTGTAGATGTAGCTCACCCTGTGTTTGTAGATGTAGCCCACCCTGTATTTGTAGATGTAGCCCACCCTGTGTTTGTAGATGTAGCCCACCCTGTGTTTGTAGAGGTAGCTCACCCTGTGTTTGTAGATGTAGCTCACCCTGTGTTTGTAGATGTAGCTCACACTGTGTTTGTAGATGTAGCCCACCCTGTATTTGTAGATGTAGCTCACCCTGTGTTTGTAGATGTAGCTCACCCTGTGTTTGTAGATGTAGCTCACACTGTGTTTGTAGATGTAGCTCACCCTGTGTTTGTAGATGTAGCCCACCCTGTGTTTGTAGGTGTAGCCCACCCTGTGTTTGTAGGTGTAACCCACCCTGTGTTTGTAGGTGTAACCCACCCTGTGTTTGTAGGTGTAGCTCACCCTGTGTTTGTAGGTGTAACCCACCCTGTGTTTGTAGGTGTAGCCCACCCTGTGTTTGTAGGTGTAACCCACCCAGTGTTTGTAGGTGTAACCCACCCTGTGTTTGTAGGTGTAACCCACCCTGTGTTTGTAGGTGTAACCCACCCTGTGTATGTAGGTGTAACCCACCCTGTGTTTGTAGGTGTAGCTCACCCTGTGTTTGTAGGTGTAACCCACCCTGTGTTTGTAGGTGTAACCCACCCTGTGTTTGTAGGTGTAGCTCACCCTGTGTTTGTAGGTGTAACCCACCCTGTGTTTGTAGGTGTAACCCACCCTGTGTTTGTAGGTGTAGCTCACCCTGTGTTTGTAGGTGTAGCCCACCCTGTGTTTGTAGGTGTAGCCCACCCTGTGTTTGTAGATGTAGCTCACCCTGTGTTTGTAGATGTAGCTCACCCTGTGTTTGTAGATGTAGCTCACACTGTGTTTGTAGATGTAGCCCACCCTGTGTTTGTAGATGTAGCTCACCCTGTGTTTGTAGATGTAGCCCACCCTGTGTTTGTAGATGTAGCTCACCCTGTGTTTGTAGATGTAGCCCACCCTGTATTTGTAGATGTAGCTCACCCTGTGTTTGTAGGTGTAACCCACCCTGTGTTTGTAGATGTAACCCACCCTGTGTTTGTAGATGTAGCCCACCCTGTATTTGTAGATGTAGCCCACCCTGTGTTTGTAGATGTAGCCCACCCTGTGTTTGTAGATGTAGCTCACCCTGTGTTTGTAGATGTAGCTCACCCTGTGTTTGTAGATGTAGCTCACACTGTGTTTGTAGATGTAGCTCACCCTGTGTTTGTAGATGTAGCCCACCCTGTGTTTGTAGGTGTAGCCCACCCTGTGTTTGTAGGTGTAACCCACCCTGTGTTTGTAGGTGTAACCCACCCTGTGTTTGTACGTGTAACCCACCCTGTGTTTGTACGTGTAACCCACCCTGTGTTTGTAGGTGTAGCCCACCCTGTGTTTGTAGGTGTAGCCCACCCTGTGTTTGTAGGTGTAGCCCACCCTGTGTTTGTAGGTGTAACCCACCCAGTGTTTGTAGGTGTAATCCACCCCGTGTTTGTAGGTGTAACCCACCCCGTGTTTGTAGGTGTAACCCACCCTGTGTATGTAGGTGTAACCCACCCTGTGTTTGTAGGTGTAGCTCACCCTGTGTTTGTAGGTGTAACCCACCCTGTGTTTGTAGGTGTAACCCACCCTGTGTTTGTAGGTGTAGCTCACCCTGTGTTTGTAGGTGTAACCCACCCTGTGTTTGTAGATGTAACCCACCCTGTGTTTGTAGATGTAACCCACCCTGTGTTTGTAGATGTAGCTCACCCTGTGTTTGTAGATGTAGCCCACCCTGTGTTTGTAGATGTAACCCACCCTGTGTTTGTAGATGTAGCCCACCCTGTGTTTGTAGATGTAACCCACCCTGTGTTTGAAGATGTAACCCACCCTGTGTTTGTAGATGTAACCCACCCTGTGTTTGTAGATGTAGCTCAGCCTGTGTTTATAGATGTAACCCACCCTGTGTTTATAGATGTAGCTCACCCTGTGTTTGTAGATGTAGCTCACCCTGTGTTTGTAGATGTAACCCACCCTGTGTTTGTAGATGTAACCCACCCTGTGTTTGTAGATGTAGCTCACCCTGTGTTTGTAGATGTAGCCCACCCTGTGTTTGTAGATGTAACCCACCCTGTGTTTGTAGATGTAGCCCACCCTGTGTTTGTAGATGTAACCCACCCTGTGTTTGTAGATGTAACCCACCCTGTGTTTGTAGATGTAGCTCACCCTGTGTTTGTAGATGTAGCTCACCCTGTGTTTGTAGGTGTAACCCACCCTGTGTTTGTAGATGTAACCCACCCTGTGTTTGTAGATGTAGCTCACCCTGTGTTTGTAGATGTAACCCACCCTGTGTTTGTAGATGTAGCTCACCCTGTGTGTAGGTGTAACCCACCCTGTGTTTGTAGGTGTAACCCACCCTGTGTTTGTAGGTGTAACCCACCCTGTGTTTGTAGGTGTAGCTCACCCTGTGTTTGTAGGTGTAACCCACCCTGTGTTTGTAGATGTAACCCACCCTGTGTTTGTAGATGTAGCTCACCCTGTGTTTGTAGATGTAACCCACCCTGTGTTTGTAGATGTAGCCCACCCTGTGTTTGTAGATGTAACCCACCCTGTGTTTGAAGATGTAACCCACCCTGTGTTTGTAGATGTAACCCACCCTGTGTTTGTAGATGTAGCTCAGCCTGTGTTTATAGATGTAACCCACCCTGTGTTTATAGATGTAGCTCACCCTGTGTTTGTAGATGTAGCTCACCCTGTGTTTGTAGATGTAACCCACCCTGTGTTTGTAGATGTAACCCACCCTGTGTTTGTAGATGTAGCTCACCCTGTGTTTGTAGATGTAGCCCACCCTGTGTTTGTAGATGTAACCCACCCTGTGTTTGTAGATGTAGCCCACCCTGTGTTTGTAGATGTAGCCCACCCTGTGTTTATAGATGTAGCTCACCCTGTGTTTGGAGGTGTAGCCCACCCTGTGTTTGTAGATGTAACCCACCCTGTGTTTGTAGATGTAGCCCACCCTGTGTTTGTAGATGTAGCCCACCCTGTGTTTGTAGATGTAGCTCACCCTGTGTTTGTAGATGTAGCCCACCCTGTGTTTGTAGATGTAGCCCACCCTGTGTTTGTAGATGTAACCCACCCTGTGTTTGTAGATGTAGCCCACCCTGTGGATCTCTTACCTGCAGGGTGGTGGATTTATTTAAATGTTTATATACTCTCTTACCTTCAGGGTGGTATATTTATTTCTAAGTGTGTATAATCTCTTACCTTCAGGGTGATGAATTTATTTCTATGTGTGTATAATGTCTTACCTGCAGGGTGAAAGATTTTATTTCAATGTGTATATAATGTCTTACCTGCAGGGTGGTATATTTATTTCTATGTGTGTATAATGTCTTACCTGCAGGGCAGTGGTTGGTGCGGTGGTCAGTCAGCTCGGCCAGACACTCAAAGTCCTGCTGGCAGTTATCGCAGGTGAAGATGGACTCATCGTCCAGGTCATCGTCCCCAATGCGATCGTCATGGCTGGTGACACTATGGTCGCCGTCCTCCAGGGCTGCACGCCGCTCCTTCCTCTCCGCCTCTCGGTCTGCTACAGCAGGGGCATCTAGGACAACAACGCAGAGAGAGAGACACTGAGTATCAGCATGGAACCCAGACAGCTGGAACTACTGATCAACTGCAGACCCATCTGAGGTAATAGATTTGTTTTTGATTGAATCAATTTGTACCAGGAATTGACCCGGACAAACATTATTTCAGGTTCATCTCATACTAAAGATGTCTTCGCTCACATTATCTGTGTGTGCACCTTCTAATAGAGGGTATATGTGAGGTGGCATCTGAAGGAGGTACGAGGACTTAGGACTCTGGAGGGACAAGGCTCATGACAGCCTATGTGCCCACATTGCCACTCATGGTACACAGTGAGGACTGAGGAGGACCAGTGGTAAAATCTGCTCCGCAGTCCTTCCTCCACCATTGTGGCTCCATTTTCACACCATATTATCACATTAAACGGTCTGTTCCAAAAGGACTGCACTGAAGACTGAGGAGGGAGGGAGGGAGAAGGGGATGGGGAGAGGGAGGGGGGGAAGAGAGCGAGAGAGGGATTGAGAGAAAGAAAGAAGGGAACGTGAGTACAGAAGAAGAGGGAGGTAAAGGGAAAGAGGGAGTGAGTGTGGTTTTGCTGGCTGGCTCCCTAAGGCTCCACATCCTCTCTAATCATGGTGGACTTGTGCAATCAGAGGAGAGTAGGAGGAGGCCATTCCTGCGCTCCACAGCTCTGATCAGCTCTAATTTGGCAGTGCCCACTGCCCAGCACTCTGCCTGCCACTCTGCTTCTAGTAATGGGCTCTGACCCACGGGTGGGTTAGGCCTGGCCCCAGCCAACTGCAGCCCAACACTGAAGCCCCACAGCACAGCCTAGGTGTTAGGTAGGTGGTGTTGGGGAGAGAGAGAGAGATGTGGGGGTCTGGTCTGGATCAAATAGATAGATACTGGCAGTGGAGGTGTTCCAATTCCACACTCGTCCTCTCGGGGAGAGGTGTGGAGGGTGGATGGAGGGATAGATGGGCGTTTAGGGGGGAGAGGAGGGGGAGGGAGGGTTACGGCCATCTGTCCAGTGGTGAAAGCACCGTCTGGACAGGGAGGAGAGTAGCCCCTAACTGATGCTACATGGACACAGTCTACACTGCTATTACAAAGACGCAGGCGCCTTACACACAGACTACACATCTAGACATAAACATACTCGCACGTTCATTGACATGTGCCTTAAATAAACAATATTTCATATTAGCAGTCAAACACAAATTAATTCACAATCAAACAATAAACAAACACACACACACACAAACCCTCATTCCCCCAGGTGCCCTCATGCCAGAGGTATGGCTACTGTCAACTCCAGTACATGCCAGCACAACCTGCTACCATGACAACGAGGGAGGAGCCAGACGGGACCTTGCTCTGCCCCTTCTCCTTCCCTCTACTCCACAGGGCTCAGGGAGATGGATGGGGCTCGGCAGGAGGAAGAGGAGAGGATGAGAGTGCCTGGCACGGTTGGGAGGGTGTTTGGTGTAGGGGGGCGCCCCATGCCATCTAGCACGCCCTCCCCAGCCCCCCGTCACCCCCGCTCTGCAGCATCCCCCCTCCCCTCCAGTAAGTGTTTCCAATCTCTGAGGGAGGAGGGGGTCTCAGGAGGGGGTCCGGCGCACACTTCATTTAGAGGCCTGCTACACAGTGCTGCTGCCTCCGTCATTAGGCCTCCCTGGATGTGCCTGCTACTGGGGAAGATTGATACGGCTGTGGCGCGCGCCCCAGCTGTACCCACTGCAGCTCAAGCAGTGGCCCTGATAAACACAGAGCACACTATTTATCTGGAGGGAGGAGAGAAGACGAGAGGGAGGCTGGGGGGAGCAGGTGGGGGAATGTGGTGGTGGTGGTGTGTGTGTACATGTACATATGGTTGTGTATGTCGCTGCAGGATAATGGTCCTGATTGGAGGAGATTCGTTTTCAGAAGAGGTGACATACCAGTTGACGTAAACAACGAGAGCTGGTTTCTCTACCAAGTTTAGACCACACCACTGGAATGAGTCACAATGCATGGCAAGGGGTTTATAGCTACACTACAGACACAGACGCAAAGACAAACTTTGGCACCATGAATATACAGAGCAGCTATAGTCTAACGTTATCATCCATACAGCAACACTGCCCTCAGAGGCAAAGACAAAAAATACACTACAAAATCACCCAACCACAGTCAGCATGCACATGCTTACAGCCACACACGTACACACAAAGAACTAGATGTGCCGTAATGTGTGCTGAGGTCATTACTAATAAGGCTCTGCAGAGTCGTTTGAGAGTGTTTTCAAACATAATTCAATTTGAGGGGAGGAAACCGAAATGAAATGAGGGCTTACGTTGGAAGTGGTGTCCAAGGGAATTAATGATTTCTAAATGGCCATTCAGAAGAACAAGGCCTCTTTATGCCCCCAGGTATATTCTTAGAGCCCATATTTCTCACCCAGAAAGCCTGCTTTCTTTCTACCTGTCTGATAGGTTGGAGAGCCAAATATGCACAGCGTTCTGTCAATATTTTATGCAACGACAGCACTGCTAAGGTTCAGTTTTCCTCTGCCACTAATAAACAGCAGTGTTCCTAGATGTCATGTAGCAAACAAAAATTGCATGCATGTGTGAGGTCAATAACACTCTTAGAAAAAAAGGTGCTATCTAGAACCTAAAAGGGTTCTTCGGTTATCCCCATAGCATAGGCCTTTGAAGAACCATTTCTGGTTCCATGTAGAACCCTTTTGGTTCAAGGTAGAACCTTTTTGGGTTCCATGTAGAAACCCTTTCCAGAGAGGGTTCTTCATGGAACCCAAAAGGGTTCTATCTGGAACCAAACATGGTTCAAAACAACAAAAACACCTACCTGATAACTCATTGGTGGTCTCATGAAGACAGTTTCAGCTGACCCCATTACCTTCTTCAATACTCCTCTCTCTATTCCTCACTCTATTCCTCACTCTATTCCTCACTCTATTCCTCACTCTATTCCTCACTCTACTCCTCTCTCTACTCCTCACTCTATTCCTCTCTCTATTCCTTGCTCTCTACTTTTGCTTGCATATGTTAGTTTTATCACTAATTTATAGTCCACTCCTAGCTGCACCCCCTCCCCAGTCTCCCGTCCAGAGTAGGAACACTTAATGAGGGCCTGGGGCTCCCAGAGGTGGGGGGGGGGGGGGGGGCATTGGGGGAGCGCTAGGGACATTGGCAGGATCTGTGTGGCGGGCAGCAACAGTCCCAGCAGCACACGTCACGTCTCCCTGTGCCAGCTGGAGCTCCGGTCCCCCACTCTGCAGAGTGCCATTATCTCTGAGTCACAGACTGTCCCCACGCCAAGAGGCCGACCAAAACAGACACAAACGTACACTCTCTCACAAAAACACATACTATCACACACTCACAAGCACAGTCAGATAAACACACACACACACACACACACACGGCAGGTAGAGTGTTGGGCCAGTAACCAAACGGTTTCTAGTTCGAATCCCAGAGTTGACAATGTGAAAAATCTGCCAATGTGCCCTTGAGCACGGTACTTGTTCCAGGGTAGCCGTTGATAATGGCAGACGCAGGCTGTGACCCCCACACTACGTGTGAAATAGGACAAATATAAGCACCCACAAAATTATTGTATTATTATAAACACATTAAGATACTCACAAAGCGTGCACCCAAACACACACATCCACAAATACACACTTGCGAAAAAATCTGTGTGTTTGTGTGTGTGTTTATGAGAGGGAGGATGGTGTCTAATGCTTGCAGATAATGCCCATCTCTCTCTCTCCCTCCCTCTAACAGACATGTTTGTGTGGGGTAATTAGATGAAGACAAGTGAATTAACAGAATCCACAGAGCAGTGGTGTTGCCGAGGAGAGGCCCCGCCTTGCTGGGACCCGCTAATTATCGCTCGTTAGGTTGATATGTTTTTTGTCCCCCTGTTTTAACGGTGCAAAGCTCCAACATGAGATCTGGGAAATAATTAGGTGCTGAGCGATGTGGGCTTAATGGACACCGCCAGGCATGCGACGGGGGAGAAAGACAAAGGCAACGGCAATGACCAAGAGTGTCTTTCGGTCTTCTTCATTTTCTCTCCCCATCTCTTTCACTCCACCATCAGAGTCCAGCTATCACCATCCTAGAGTTACAATGAGGAGGGTGAATTAGTGGGCACGTAAAGCAATCTATTCTCACTACTTTGGAAAAAATACCAACTAAAATATCAGTCAAATGGTTGGGAATTTTTCATAGATGCTCCCTCCCCTCCACTCAACCTGCTCAGAACCAAAACCAACAGTGCCTTTTGAATTTTGACATTTAAAGTGAAACTTGTTACGATCCCCCTGGCTAGATCCAGCCCCAGCCTTCTGCTCTGCCCTGACCTCTGGAGGCAGTATCCTATTACTCACACAGTACAGTGGGCACGCAACAGAAGTACAGTAATACACAGAGGGAGAACACAGGCAAACGGAAGGGGAATACACAGTCACTTTAATGGAGTCCTCAGTGACCCAGAGCGAGCGAGAAACTGTATGGGCCTAGCAGTTTTAGCACAGAACCCCCTCCTGAGTCAGATCTAGATGTTGGAGCGTTGCTCTGACACGATCGCGCTGAGAGAGGCGTAAATCTGCAGGACACCTGGCCCTGGGTCAGCCAAACATGGCCGGAACGCCACCACACTGCCATCCCTGCCCAGCCTGCAGCCTGGGAGCTGGAAAAATACGAGCTCCAAGTTCCACCAGTCCAGTGTTTTTATAAAAAACAACTAGAGTACAAGGCTGCCTTTCAACTCTCTACAGCACACACACTTATACACACACACCTTCAAACGAAACCAGAGGCAGCCAAGTGAAGTATAACATGGATTGGCTGCAACTAGCTCTAGCTGGAGTATGTTTGAGAGGAGATTCAGAAGGAATGCACCACTTTACTGAGAGCATGAGTCAGGAAGGCTACAGCGGATAGATGGCAACAGCAGATAGATATTATGGGATATTCTGAATTAAGTTTGAGGTGCATACCATTGTATTCACTTTGCCTGGTAAATTCTTTCAAAAAGAATGTCAGGACTATTTCCTGAGTGAAAACAACATGTTTTTGTTAGGGACATTCAGTGTGCCCAAGGCAAGTGACTCTCACCGTAAAGGAAAACACGTAACACCTTGTCCACTTTAAAAAGCAACCTCTAATCGCTGTGGAAGATTTACTGGGTTTACAGCGTGAGAAAAGTTCATTTGAACAATGTATGGATCTGTAAACCTCCTGAACTGGCCAATAGGCTTCACGTCCATTGTCAGGTGCATACAGTATCGGTACTAACAAAAGGTCACTGAGCAGGTGCAGCTGGATGCGGCCGCATTGCCTCTATCTCTCTGGGGAGCCCTCTCCTTCTACCAGTAAACAGGGGGACCTATTTAAAGCAGGCCTCTCTCCACAGCTACACTGTCCTCTGGCAACTGTGTTTTCACAATAAGGGTGCCCCCCAGGGAGCCAGCAGAGGCTGTGTACCAGGCTCAGATTGTGTTTCTACCCAAACCCCCACCCCCCCAGAGAGGCAGGGAGGCAGGGGAGCACAGCACCCAACACCATCGCCTTCACCCAGAGAGGATGATGAAAACCAACAGGCGTCATGGAAGGAAGAGAGCAAATTAAATCACACAAACAGCCTGACAGCTGCTCACCAATGCCATCACCTGTTCCAGCCTGTGGCTTCGCACACGAACACACACACACGCTAGCACGTACCTCCACTTCAAACATTAAAACTGTTTTCCTGTCGTTGCCTTACATCATACTGTTCCTGTAGCGGTGACACCATACTGTTCCTATAGCGATGACATCATACTGTTCCTATAGCGGTGACACCATTCTGTTCCTATAGTGGTGACACCATACTGTTCCTATAGTGATGACACCATACTGTTCCTGTAGCGGTGACACCATACTGTTCCTATAGTGTTGACACCATACTGTTCCTATAGCGATGACATCATACTGTTCCTATAGCGATGACATCATACTTTTCCTATTGCGATGACACCATACTGTTCCTATAGCGATGACATCATACTTTTCCTATTGTGATGACACCATAGTGTTCCTATAGCGATGACACCATACTGTTCCTATAGCGGTGACACCATACTGTTCCTATAGCGGTGACACCATACTGTTCCTATAGTGGTGACACCATACTGTTCCTATAGTGGTGACACCATACTGTTCCTATAGCGGTGACACCATACTGTTCCTATAGTGGTGACACCATACTGTTCCTATAGTGATGACACCATACTGTTCCTATAGCAGTGACACCATACTGTTCCTATAGCGGTGACACCATACTGTTCCTATAGTGGTGGCACCATACTGTTCCTATAGTGGTGACACCATACTGTTCCTATAGTGGTGACACCATACTGTTCCTATAGTGGTGACACCATACTGTTCCTATAGCGGTGACACCATACTGTTCCTATAGTGGTGACACTATACTGTTCCTATAGTGATGACACCATACTGTTCCTATAGTGGTGACACCATACTGTTCCTATAGTGATGACACCATACTGTTCCTATAGCGATGACACCATACTGTTCCTATAGCGGTGACACCATACTGTTCCTGTAGCGATGACACCATACTGTTCCTATAGAGGTGACACCATACTGTTCCTGTAGCGATGACACCATACTGTTCCTATAGTGGTGACACCATACTGTTCCTGTAGCGATGACACCATACTGTTCCTATAGCGGTGACACTATACTGTTCCTATAGTGGTGACACCATACTGTTCCTATAGTGGTGACACCATACTGTTCCTATAGTGTTGACACCATACTGTTCCTATAGTGGTGACACCATACTGTTCCTATAGCGGTGACACCATACTGTTCCTATAGCGGTGACACCATACTGTTCCTATAGCGGTGACACCATACTGTTCCTATAGCGGTGACACCATACTGTGGAGGTTCAATAGTGAGGTTACAACACCCACAGCCCAATGGTGTAATCAAAAGACAGTACAGTATGAATATAGGCAGAAACTGCTTCTCCAATAGAAAATCCCTGAATACACTTGTAGGCGATGTCATGGCAACGTTGGCTAGCTGAGCACATGCGCAGAAACCCGTCATCGGGTCTAACGGTCATCTTGCGCTGAACTGCGCCTGTGCAGGCCGGCCAAATCAAAGGCCTTCCTTCTATATAAATATGCTTTTGACGAGGTTGGCGTAATAACATGTTTAACTACGAATCTAGGTTGTGCCTTTAGATTTCTTGAAAATGTAAGGAAGAACTTTTCACTTCTCTCAATGACTTCCCAAACCCCAGCCTGGTCTGTTTTGCAAGCGTTCCCAGAAGTCTCACGATGTTGCGCCGCTGGGTTTAGAAACTCTGTGGTGTGATGGCTGGGCCGGGAAAAACAGCCCTTCTCATTGGTGTCGCTGATGCAACACCCAGCCAAAGGCTAGGTTCAGCTCCATTACAGCCCCTTATCGGCCCTATGCTCAGGGATATGAGATGTCTTTTTCCACCCTGAATCACAGTCCACATGGACAGAGTGCAGTGTGTTTGTTTGATTGTGTATGTAAGGGGAGGTCATAGAGAAACCTTTGCCTCACTAAATTCAGCCTAGAAGACAGCCAGTAGAATGTGCGTAACCGTGGTGTTTCCTATCTGTGTGTGTGTGTGTGTGTGTGTGTGTGTGTGTGTGTGTGTGTGTGTGTGTGTGTGTGTGTGTGTGTGTGTGTGTGTGTGTGTGAAATCTAAGCACACACAGCGAGGCAGGACTGGCTTTCCAACAGGAAGCCTGCAAAACAAGGCTGAACTTCACAGCTCCGGTGGCACTTATTAAAAACATCACCACTAACGGCCCCTCCTCCTTCTCCTCCCTCTCCTCAACCCACAGAAATGACAAACGTCTGTAACCCTCTCCAAAAACTCACCCTCTGTCCCCCTTTCCCCCCTCCCTCTCTCTCACTCCATCTCACTCATCCTCTCCCTGCTTTCCTCTCCACCCCCTCCCTCCCTCCAGTGTCAGTCCTGGCTCGTTTTCTGCATTTTCTCCCCTCTGGGCCAGAGAGGGACGGGTTGTTTTTCTCTCTCAGGGAGGCTGGGGTGGAGGGATGGATGTGGAGGGGGGGCAGGCACCTCCGGCCAATACCCCTGTGGGACAGACCAAAGGGACCTTTGGATGTCCTTAGGGGTACGCAGGCAGGGGGGGTGGGGATGTTTGGCTCTTCCCTGGGTCTCCCCCCCAACCTCCCCCTGCTGCTCTTTCCAAACTCAACACACATTTTCCAGAGAAGGGGGAAAAGATTTGAATTTAATACCAAGAAAAGCCTGCCGGTGTCCTTGTCGACATCATCTCCTAGGGAATAAAGGGAAGGAAGATGTTTTATCTTTTTAAATAAGAAATGGCGAGCAGCCCCCCTGAGCCTGAACACAGGAGCACAAACACACACACAGGAGAGAAGTGATAGAGAAAAGAGAGAGAACGAGAGAAAAAGGAAATTGAAATGTCTATTATTTTTTAACAAATGTGAGTGTAATTTTTACTGTGAATTTTTGGGATTTATTTTACTTTTGTTTATTATCTATTTCACTTGCTTTGGCAATGTAAACATGTGTTTCCCATGCCAATAAAGCCCTTAATTAGACAGACAGACAGACAGACAGACAGACAGACAGACAGACAGACAGACAGACAGACAGACAGACAGACAGACAGACAGACAGACAGACAGACAGACAGACAGACAGACAGACAGACAGACAGACAGACAGACAGACAGACAGACAGACAGACAGACAGACAGACAGACAGACAGACAGACAGACAGACAGACAGACAGACAGACAGACAGACAGACAGACAGACAGACAGACAGACAGACAGACAGACAGACAGACAGACAGACAGACAGACAGACAGACAGACAGACAGACAGACAGACAGACAGACAGACAGACAGACAGACAGACAGACAGACAGACAGACAGACAGACAGACAGACAGACAGACAGACAGACAGACAGACAGACAGACAGACAGACAGACAGACAGACAGACAGACAGACAGACAGACAGACAGACAGACAGACAGACAGACAGACAGACAGACAGACAGACAGACAGACAGACAGACAGACAGACAGACAGACAGACAGACAGACAGACAGACAGACAGACAGACAGACAGACAGACAGACAGACAGACAGACAGACAGACAGACAGACAGACAGACAGACAGACAGACAGACAGACAGACAGACAGACAGACAGACAGACAGACAGACAGACAGACAGACAGAGACAGACAGACAGACAGACAGACAGACAGACGACAGACAGACAGACAGACAGACAGACAGACAGACAGACAGACAGACAGACAGACAGACAGACAGACAGACAGACAGACAGACAGACAGACAGACAGACAGACAGACAGACAGACAGACAGACAGACAGACAGACAGATAGATAGATAGATAGATAGATAGATAGATAGATAGATAGATAGATAGATAGATAGATAGATAGATAGATAGATAGATAGATAGATAGATAGATAGATAGATAGATAGATAGATAGATAGATAGATAACGTGTGTGTGTGTGGGGAAGAGGTGAAGAGAAATAGCAGGGAGGAAGAGAGCAGAGCTAGAGTGAGAGCACTGGGACTCCGCTTCCTGCTGTATCTCACACACACAGCACTTTCCAGCCACCCAGGACCTCAGTCAGCACCCCCGCAGCAGCAACAACCCCTGCCCCCCGAGGGGGGTTAACAAAGGGCTGGGGTCTGGGGGGGCACGTCATCACACCCCAGGGCCTCACTTTCCATTTCCCCTCCCAGAAGAACTGACAGAGTGAGGGAGGGCAGAGAGAGAGAGAGAGAGAGCACCGTTTAGATATAGAACATCTACAATAAGACAAGTACTATTCCCCTCCATAATGTTACACTGCAGGCTGATTCAGACTAGAGTATGGCCAACATGTCACCATCACCAAAAGCAGCCACCATCCTCATACAGTGTTCTGTAAAATGGAACCATTTGTCTGTGGCATTATCTCCAGGTAGGCCCTGATACAGCCATACCAATGACTCCATGTAGGGTGCTACGGTGGATCTGCACTGCATGTCAAACCATTGAAGTGGGCGCCATGCTTTAACCAAAGGGACCCTTAAATTAAATTGAACAAAATTATCTTGATTGCATTCACCATGAGGCTATTTGGGCCCATCATGAACCCATCTTCCTGCTGTGCTGTAGGCCCTATGTGAATAGCTGGAGAGAGCAGGCTGGGAGGGAGGACAGGGACGTTGATTCAGTGCAACTACTTTACCACCAAAACCTCAAACAGGATGTGAGACCAGTGGAGCGCCAGAGCCCTGCCTGCCAGGTCTGGACATCAGCCTCCTGAGTCTTGTGAAAAGCTCTCTCTCCCTCTCTCCATACCTCCCTCTTTCATTCCCCTCTCCCTGCGCCCCTCCCAGCAGAACATTATGGACCATGTGGAATTGATATTATAGATTCCTATTCAGTGGGTTGTATGGTGGGAGAGTTGGAATGTGACATACAGTATAGAATCTAATCCGGGTGGCGGACCTGCCTGCCTGGCTGCACACTTCCAATAACAAAGATGATACCTGTTTGGGCGGACGATGAATCCCAGTTCCCTGCAAACTCTGACGACTCGCCTTCTTCCACCGCTAGAGAGAGAGAGAGAGAGAGAGAGAGAGAGAGAGAGAGAGAGAGAGAGAGAGAGAGAGAGAGAGAGAGAGAGAGAGGGATAGAGAGAGAGAGAGAGACAGAGAGAGAGAGAGAGAGAGAGAGAGAGAGGATGCTTAGAAATACATACAGTATCTGTAGGATTAAATCCTTTGGTTATTTGGTTTATCTGACTCCACATATGACCATGCCTTAAAAATACAAAGGTAGACATCAAAGTAAGTGTTCAAATCAATCATTAGCTCGGTGATTGGGTGAGAGAAAACATCAAAGCTCCCCTGTCTGTCTGTCTACCCTGAGGTGACTGTGTGCCTGTAAATGCGCTCTCTGTGTTTTGTTTTTGTGTACTAATTTCAGAAGTGAAATGCACTGTATGTAACAACAACAACCAGATCAGAACAGGGACGTGTGATGAAGGTTTTCCTGGGCACTGCAGAGGAAGGAAGCTCCGCTGGCACACAAACAGGAAATGACAGTAGTCAGGACACAATGAGGACTTCCTCCCTCCCTCCCTCCTCCTCAGAGGTGGTCAGAGTGGACTCCTCACCTCCTCACCAGACCAGTTAACACTGTATTTCATACTCCCCTACAAAGCCAAGGGCAACAGTCTCAGTTTTCCTTTCTACAACCATCCCATGTTCATTTCATGAGTGCGATCCAGAGATCCAGTGCTGGGATCAGTGTGTAGGCCAGAAGGCCCAGTCCAGACTCCAAATTCAGAGACAACTGACCTTGTTGCTGATGGCCTAGAGCTAAAACCCAGCAGGCTTCCAAAACCTGGGAAGACCGGGGTCAACTCTGCTCCATAACATCTCTCTCCATCGCTCCCATCCTCTCTTTTTCTCATTCTCTTCCCTGAGGTAGCCAGGACTCTGTTCAAGATGAAGCACTGCCATTTGGCAGCTCACTCTCTCGACAGTGTCTTTCAGTAGCACCTTTTCACCATTAATGGAGTATTCCCATAGTACAAGAGACTCAGAGGCCATATTTCTATTTTTCCATCCTAGGTTAGAGAGTTACCTGTCTGGGTGTTTCTGATGAGAGATAACTCTTCAGGCATGTTTGTGGGAAACTATGAGCTGGATCAGGATCATGGTCCCATTAGGACTGTGGTATGGGCCCACCCTGCTCTTAGATCCTCCTAGAGGACTGTTACTGAGCTTGAGGTGTTTTCAGAAAGTATATAATTTGTCACGCCATGCAATACCAACGACTGTAGAAGTCTAGAGAAAGTTGACCTGAGGTCTTCTTTAAATAGGTCTAGCCTGCAGTGGAATTGTTAATTCCTGAAGACACTGCTTTCCCAGTGCAGGAAGAAAACCGCTAAATTACACCCAATCAGGGCTCCACTCATCTTCCATTTAGCGCTTCATTAGAGGGGAAATAGTGGAGTGTAGTCAGGCAGAGAGGAGAGCAGGGCAGGGTAGAGGAGAGAAGGTGGGATGGTGCTTTATAGAAACACAACTACCCAGTACTACTGTGCTCAGTTAACCTGCAGGCAACAGCACACAACAACCCCGTACACGCACACAACTCTCCACACGGCTCCCAAGCTAAAACAAGTGAAGCTCGGAGCACTACCAGACCCCAGCCTCCCACTCAGAGCTACAGTGTACTGGGAGTAATACAGCAAAACTATCCATCTCTGATGGGAACCGGACAGGATCCTTAACCACTTTAAAACCTCAATTAGATTGTGGAGAAAACACAGACATGTATTGATCGGCCTGGGCTTTCTTGGAATTATTTCTCACTAAATGTTGCCATATTTTTGTTTTTACCTTACTGAGATTGCATAAATCAGTCATTGGGTGGAGTTCAGAGGAAATGCAGATACTCACACTAAATGGGGTATCAGTCTACTACACAAGATATCATACAACCAAACAGCCATACACAAGATATCATACAACCAAACAGCCAGACACAAGATATCATGCAACCAAACAGCCATACAAACAGCCATACAACCAAACAGCCATACACAAGATATCATACAACCAAACAGCCATACACAAGATATCATATAACCAAACAGCCATACACAAGATATCATACAACCAAACAGCCAGACACAAGATATCATACAACCAAACAGCCAGACACAAGATATCATACAAACAAACAGCCATACACTGAGTATTGTTGCTATGGAGAGGCAGGGTAAGGGAGTGGTAGGGGTAAGGCCAGTTCTGGGTCTTGGCCCTAAAGATGTGGACCACAGGATGGGATACAGACGTTTCCCGGAGCGATGGGTCCTGGGTGAGACCAAACCCACACTCCTAGGAACACATTCTGAAAGGAGTCGGTGGAGGATAGAGACAGACCTCACACCACGATTACCAGGCAGCCAAACAAAGCAAGAGAAACAGACAGAAAAAGCAGGGGGAAGATAAAGAAAACGGTCATTAGAAAGAGATTCCATTCTAATAAAAGACACCATTCTAATAAAAGCATATTTGTGATTTAACTGTGGGGAAATGCTCGTCTTCATTAGCAGAGCAGATATATTTATTTATTTCCAGATTTCCTCCTCCTGCCTTTGTCCCATGTGTACCGAGTAGGGCTGCACGATATATCGGTGAACATATCGGAATCGGACGATGCAAAACCAATGTCAAAGCTGACGTGCATACCTATATAACGTATGACGTAATGAAGCCACGTAAGATTTAGAGCTACATGTGCTTGTTGAGCAGTCAACAAGTTGAGCAGTCATTTGAAAGAGTAAGAACATTTCAGAGAGACAACTAAGGCGAAATCCATTAACGTCAAGATAATACAATTAATTGCCCTTGACAACCAACCGTTCTATGTCATGGGTGATGTTGGCGTTTGCCGACTGGTCGAGCACCAGTACACACTACCAAGTGCCCTATTTATGTTGCCCTACCGGAGTTACACAGTAATGGCGTAACTGCGTCACTGCTAACATGCGTTAGATAAGCTTGTAATTTGACACGTCAAATAACACAGTTCTATAATAGAATGTTGTGTGTTCTGAATTTGCACATGCAAGCTAAGCACCACCACAACTATCAGTAGCATGGTCAAAGCTGTACAAGAAAAGTCTGCAAACACCGACCACGAACGATGTCTTTACAATACCACGTTGGTAATAAAGCATTATTTGTTCGACCACAACTTATGGGGTAGCTAGCTAGCTTAAGTTTGGTACCTAGCTAGCACCAATATAACCAGCCTGAAAACAATGACCAGTAGAAACTGCAGTAATTTTCATTATTCTTAGCAAAGATTTAGGAATCCTTGTGAGTAAGTATTAGCTAGATAGCCACTTGTTGTTCGCCTATTGAAATTGAACGTCAGTTTATGAAAATAAATAGCTAGTCAGCAACTTAACCCTGTTGCCCAAAGCTAGCATTATAAGCAGCCAGCTAGCTTCATCTGGCTAGTGAGGCTCGATGTACCAGCTCATGTGTTGTGAAAATAGCCACAATAAGGATTAGGCACAATAGTGGAATTTGCGGTTTGCCTTCAAAATAAAAGTACCTCTTTGAAAGTGATGCAGAAGGTTACAATTAGTGGAATCATGACATTTTTAGACTAGATAATGTTAAAGAAGGTTGAAGGTTAAACAAGGTATTAGTCTACTCGGTGATACCGACAGAACACAACTGTGAAGAGTTTACGTAAATATTAGCGTTGTAGTTCTTATCGCGGGACATCACACCCCAGTCAACCTATTGTGTCTATTGACATGCATATTTCACTGTACAGTTTTACCTAATAATTGGGAATCAATGAAATGGGGTATCAGTCTACTCAATACCCAATATATTTTTTCCCAACGTCCTTAGAGTTATCAGACTCCAAAACATCCACGCAGTATTGGTTTTCCTTAGGAATAGTGTTCAATACACATAGGTTGATAATACATGTGGCTCAATTCACAGATGTTTCAGAGTCCCGCAATAAGAGCTACGACACTAATGTTCTCTGGGTGTCACGGAGTAGACTGATACCTATGGATTGTGGATCAATGACATGGGGTAAGACTGTACAGTGAAATAAATATGTCCCCAGTGCAATTCTAAAGTATAATACATCCAGGGTGATTTCAACAGAATTTTGTCAAATTAACAAATGATTGTCTTTCGTTGATTTTATATAACATTCTAACCTCGTTTAGCATGGCTTATTCAATTATGGCATAAGTCTACTATTTGTATTGATTTGCATCACTGTCAAAGACATATTTTTATTTTGAAGGCTAACCACAAAGTCCACTATTGTGGCTAATACTTATTGTGGATAGCTTCACATAGGTGGGTCTGGCCTCCATTAACTTCTTCGATATAGGGGGCTCTCTTTTAATTTTTGGATAAAAAAACGTTCCCGTTTTAAACAAGATATTTCGTCACGAAAAGAGGCTTGACTATGCATATAATTGCCAGCTTTGGAAAGAAAACACTCTGACGTTTCCAAAACTGCAAAGATATTATCTGTGAGTGCCACAGAACTGATGCTACAGGCGAAACCAAGATGAAATTTCAAACAGGAAATGCCCCAGATTTTGAAGGCGCTGTGTTCCAATGTCTCCTTATATGGCTGTGAATGTACCAGGAATGAGCCTACACTTTCTGTCGTTTCCCCAAGGTGTTGTGACGTATTTGTAGGCATATCATTGGAAGATTGACCATTTTACACTACATCTACCAGGTGCTTGCTTGGTGTCCTCCGTCGCAATTATTGTGTAATCTCCAGCTGCGTGTATTTTTCCATTTGCTTCCGAGGAGAAACCCAACTGCCACGAATGATTTATCATCGAATAGATATGTGAAAAACACCTTGAAGATTGATTCTAAACAACGTTTGCCATGTTTCTGTCGATATTATGGAGTTAATTTGGTAAACAGTTCGGCGTTGTACTGACTGACTTTTTCTTAGTCAAACGTGATGAACAAAACGGAGCGATTTCTCCTACACAAACAATCTTTTTGGAAAAACTGAACATTTGCTATCTAACTGAGAGTTTCCTCATTGAAAACATCCAAAGTTCTTCAAAGCTAAATTATTTTATTTGAATGCTTTTCTTGTTTTTGTGAAAATGTTGCCTGCTGAATGCTAGGCTTAATGCTATGCTAGCTATCAATACTCTTACACAAATGCTTGTGTAGCTATGGTTGAAAAGCATATTTTGAAAATCTGAGATGACAGTGTTGTTAACAAAAGGCTAAGCTTGTGAGTGAATATATTTATTTCATTTCATTTGCGATTTTCATGAATAGTTAACCAAAGTTATGGTAATGAGCTTGAGGCTATGATTACGGGATTGCTCGACGCAGTTAAGTTAAGTTAATCAAACAAGAACTGTCTTTTAAATTAGGGTTATTTTAGATGATGACACCTAGCTATATAGTTAGCTAGCTAACTATAGCTACTGAAACAGATTATGTTGTTTTAATATATTTTTGGGGAAGAACATTGTTTGCATCCATGAGCTAGCTAGCTTTTTTTAAATGACCAGCACTGTAGGTGCACGAGACAACTTTACCAGCATCATAGCATACGTATCGATAAATCATTGTGACATATGAAATACGTGTGATACTGTAATCAATGTCTAATAACTACGTAAAAAATGTATGAACGCGTTAAATGATTATGTGACGTGCAGTCATATTCAGGTCCTGATTGGTCAACAAGTCAGTATTATTTGACATGTTTCTTTTTTGACACACAAAGACCCAAACGGCGTTCCATAGAAATCCTGGTTGTGAATGAAACGACTGAACAAATGAACAACGAAACAGCACAGCAAGTAAGTGAAATAAAAAGGTTTTGATAATGTTTTGCCGGTAATGGGGACATATGTCAATTCCAACAAAATAACTTTTTGGTCAGTGTGGTGTGTGTGTGTGTGTGTGTGTGTGTGTAACATTTATTTAACTAGGCAAGTCAGTTAAGAACAAATTCTTATTTACAATGACGGCCTACCCCGGCCAAACCCGGACGACACTGGGCCAATTGTGCGCCGCCCTATGGGACTCCCAATCACAGCCGGATGTGATACAGCCTGGATTCAAACCAGGGACTGTAGTGATGCCTCTTGCACTGAGATGCAGTGCCTTAGAGTGCTGCGTCCATGTGTGTGTGTTAACTATTTAACTGTCCTAGAATGCTTAAAAGGCCACTAAAATGCTTCATATCGGTTATCGGTATCGTTTTTTTGGCAAGGAAAGTATTGGATATCGGTATCGGCCAAAAATGTAATATCGGTGCATCACTTGTACCGAGCACTGTTCATGTGAACCCTGAAGCCAGCGGCAGGTAGGGAGAGTGGGAGAGTAGTGGAGAGGGAGACTGCTAGACAGAGGCAGAGAGAGAATGTAAGGCAGGGGAAGTATATACAGACTACTTTATACAGTAGGTCCCTCCCCCGATTTTAAATTCCCTCAGAAACTCTGTGACATCATTAACCTACAGTAAAACAGCCCTGTGAGAGGAACGGGTGGTTTAATGACTCCAGCATGTTTCAATTGGTTACCTTGGATACCCTCGGTTTCCTACGCACACTGACCAGCCTTTGCCAAAACACACATCGAGGCTGTGAGAGAAATGGGAAACTGCTACCTATAACTCAACAACCAGAAACTCACCACTGAGGTGTTGGTTTCACCAACTGGGACCATTTCCACAAACCATAACCTAAGTTCTAGATTGGGTGTACCCAGTATTGGTATAGGCTGATGAGAACTTCCTACCAGGTTCCTCTAGACTGTTCCACTTCAACAGTCCCCTCCCCTCTCGAAACACCTGTATGTTGAATGTTGAGCTGAGTATATGAGGCAGGTATAGATGGGTTAACGAGCTCTTAGCTCCCAAAGAGAGCACATTGTGTTTAGCAACATTGCAGGGGCAGGCACCTCTCCCTCCTGCTCTCGTTAAACTTTTATTTAAGAGGAGGAGGGAAAAAACACAGATCCCCCATGGGGCACACACAAACACACAAACCCAATCCTTGATACAATTTATTTCTATATTATTGAAATTCCTCTTCTGTTAATTGCTGCTGTGGTGGTTGGAGCATGTGCTGCTATTTGCATTTCTGGGCCCTGTTAAGCAGTGTTAAGCTGCAACATTATGTAGCTATGGCAGCGTTGCTGTCGGCAACACAGAAATCAGCGTCGCAGCGAATAGCGCGAGGGTAAAGATCAAATGAGTCACTCTCGACGACATCACAAACAGCAAGCGTGAATTTACACGACAAGATCATGTACCCATGGGGGTGCTTTTTCTAAATGAGAGCTTCTATTTTTCCAAGGAATGGCACCTCCACACAAAGCAAACAGGGTGCAAGGGACCTCAGGGCACACACCCAGACCCCCCTATCAGACAAAGAACCTACCACAGCCTGTTCATAAGACCCCAAACACACACACAACTGTGCTCCTGTCTACCCAGGGGAGGGCCTTTCATTAACAAAGAGACTGCAGGTAAGGCAGCCTCAGTCTAGAGCCTTGTCCTTCTGTTAGCACACTGCAGAGTACGGTGCTATAGTGTTAGACACAGACAGAAAGACAGGCTGGAGAGAGATAAATGGCTGCTATATTATGCAGATCGGATAATGAACAATCTAACAGTAAGTGTGTGAGCTATATGAGAGAGCGCTGCAGACCGAACCAGAGAGAGAGCGCAGCAGAGAGAGAGATTGATGGAGAGAAAGAGAGCACTGGAGAGAGAGTGGTAGAGGGGGAGAGAGAGCAAGTGGTCTCACCTGGGCCCAGCTCCACTGCAGCCGTCTGCAGGAGAGGTAGACACAGAATACCTAATGTGTGTGGAGTTGCTCCCCTGGCCAGGAGAGGAGGGCCGCACAGCCCTGCTGCTGGCCCCCGGCCATTCTGTCTGATTGTCTTTTACACTTAAGGGATCAAATCCTGCTCTCCCCCTCTCCCACTGGAAGCCATTAGCAGCCCCCCCATTTTCAGATGTGTGTGTGTTGTACAGAGCATGTGTGAGTGTATGAATGTCAATGCATCCGATAGTGTGTGTGAGTATACAGGCCTGTGTGTGTACCAGAGTATGTGTATGCGTGGTTCTTTTAGAACAAAACTGCGCGCAACACCTTGGGAGCCTACCCGACAGGAAGCAGGAGTTTGTTGTGGCCCAGAGCAGAGCCCTGCTAGATCCTCCGTCAGATCCCTTCATTAACATGGACGCTCACTGGATTCACAGGCCCACCACCCAGGCCCTGCACCACCTTACCACAGCACGTACCCACCACACTACACAGCATCGCAACAAGCAGCTATGGCGCAGTCCACACACAATCAGGCCTCTTGTCCACAGAGCTACACACACACACACCATTTGTAATCCCCATCCCATTGTACCTGAATCATGGCGGTTTCATCTCCACACATAAGGTGGAGCTCCATCACTATAAATGTGTAAAGCAGACAGAGAGAAAAAGAGAGTGCCTCCCTCCTCATCCTCATAAGACAGAAACATGAAAGTTCTCTCTGTTCTCTTTTAAAAGCATTTGGGTGTTCACTTCACTTCAACTCACATACCAGGTCAGACTGGTAGAAGGCAAGCTGAACAAACCCAAGACAGACAGAACACTAACATCTAAGGGCTGCCTGACTATTTCGTGTGGCTGATTACTGTCCTTTTTTACTAATGGTGCACTTGTGTCTTCTCAAACATAATGGTCCTGTATGACTGGTCCTCACACACGGCACTGAGCTATAGATATAGTTTTTCCATAGACATGGCAGAGGGAAAGACGGCAGGGCTTGGGTTTCAAGATAATTAATAAAAGATAAAAGCCTGGCTTGTTCTGCATGGCTTAATGGATTTTAATAGCTGGGAGAATGATGTGGACATGCACAGTGCAGTCTGCATCTGATGGACCAAACTCCCCTAGGGAGCAAGCAATGCTACTGACTGTACACATCTGCTCACACACACAGCCCTGCTCACCTGATCTGACACACACACACACACACACACACACACACACACACACACACACACACACACACAGCCCTGCTCACCTGATCTGACACACACACACACACAGCCCTGATCACCTTATCTGAAACACACACACACACATACATATACACACACACACAGCTCTGCTCACCTAATCTGACACACACACACACACACAGACAGCCCTGCTCACCTGATCTGACACACACACACACACAGCCCTGCTCAACTGACCTGACACACACACACACACACACACACACAGCCCTGCTCACCTGATCTGACACACACACACACAGCGCTGCTTAACTGAACACACACACAAACAAATGCTCTCCCATTCTCCTACACATTCACTCATGAAACACTTATTCACTCTGCCTGTCTCACCCTCTCTCATCCTGTAACATACATACACAGTTGGGGATTAGGGCTTGGTGCTAGACTGTGTTCACTCTTGCGGCTCACTGCATCGTGCGGAGACACACAAACACACACAACTGGAATAAAAGAGGATTCCTCTGCCAGTGAAGAGAGCTGAACATCATTGTAGTCTTGACTAGAAGGACAGCAGCCACTGGCACGTTGTGATTTCCACAGGGAAAGACTAAACCAACTCACCACTAACAGAAAGACAACAACGACGAAGTCATAACTGAGAAAACATGCCATTCAAAACTAATATTTACAGAGCTAATGTCATTAATCACAGTGATGGGAGAGTAGAGGGCAGCCCATGGCTGTATGTGGTTCTATGTATCTCAGTTGGTAGAGCATGGCACTTGAAACGCCAGGGTTATGGGTTCGATTCCCAGGGGGGAACAATATGAAGATGTACATACTACTGTATAAGACTGTCTGCTGAATGACTAAAATGTAAATGTATGTAGCAGCCTTTGGCTTAGTTTATTATCCAACCATTTGTTTTAGCTAGCATGCGTACAACTTGAAAAAGCCATACATGTACATGAGTAAAATCATGGAGGATAACACAATAAAGTATGGGACTTATTTCCATTATGGTCCTCTTGAGACAAGATGGCTAGGCAAGATCCAACATGGTTGAACACAGTATGACAGCTTCACCAGAACGCATGCAGGGCCACATTGTCAGCCCTACCTTCTCCTTGCTCCCCAAACCCCCATCAAATGGGCACAATGGCAGGGATGCCAATTCCCAGGGTGCTCCCCTGCGCAAGGGCGGGCTGAGAGAGGGTCTCTCATTGGCTGACTGTAGTGTCCCTCTGGTCTGTGAGGCACTGTGTCACCACTGACCAAGCGTGATGCCAATCTGCAGCCCAAGCCGTCCGGAGCTCTAACTTCAATGGCCTGTCCTCCAAGCCACCGCCATGGGACAGGGACAGAAGCTGATTAACCAAATTCTTTTATCAGTACTGAAACTGCTCTACAGCCCTAAAAACACAAACCATCACCACTGGCCAAAAAAACACAAATGGGTAAAGGGGGAAAACAGCAGAGAGCTTAGATAGCACAGAGAAAGAACACAAATCCTGACGGGGCCCACAGCTCTGTCTCTCTCACAGAGGACATTGCGGCTCCAAAATCCTGCTGAGCTGTCCAGCTGCTACCCCCCTACCCCCTACTAGCCCCCCCTCTCGTACCCCTACACCCCCTCTCTACAGGAGCAAGGGTTTATGGGTTTAGAGGCTGGAGAATGCCAGAGAACTGAAGGACAAGCAAGAATGGAAAGAGCTGTAGAGAGAGAGGAAGCGAGGATAGGGGTGGAAGAGCTGAGGATGGAAGTGTGGGTGAATGGCTACTAGCAGCGGTTGTGGGGTTTTAGGTTCTGTTTCCTCAGGCAGGTCTTGGCTGATGCCCTGGGGAGAACCTGGCTAGTTGGAGCCAAGCAGAGCTCTGTGAAGAGCAGGCTGTCTCCCTGGCTTGATCACTCACTCACTTTCTCTCTCTTGCCTGGAGCACGCAAGCAGCAGCACCCACGCCAAGACTCCGCCTTAGGCCCAGCTCTACAACTAGAGGAGCACTGGCAGAACCAACCCCAGACACAAATTGCCAGATACAGGCCTATGCCTTTTCTTCTCAGAGAGAGTCAATGGTGGAGCAGAATGCCTACTACACTCCTCCACAAAGCAGAGTTCCACAGCAGGACAGGATCCACCTGGCTGGTCTCTCAGCGGAGCTGAGCGGTGTCAGGTGTGGAAGGCTCTGATCACTCTGTTCACTGGTTCAAACAGAGACAAACACACAAGTGCACTAAACACGCTCTGTTAGTACAGGGTCTGAAACCACGGTCACGTGAGAGCTGGGATACTGGTGACTCAGTGGAAGGGAGAAAAGAGCCAAAGGGAAATGGAAGACGGTTTCCTTTAGATAGGCCCATTCTGTTGTTTCCACTCACAGGATAGGTCCCGTGTATTTATTTTCACACACACACACACACATTCCCTTTGTACACATGTCACACTCCTGGCTATGCTGTGACGTGTTTCTCGCTCTTCTCGCCAGCAGGCGTTTCCTGAGGAAAGCCCTGGTTGCAGTGTCAACTCTCCCCCTTCCTTTTGATTCTGTACCCTCTGCGCCTGCCTGCACCATCTTTGTCTCAGACAGCTAAGGAATCCACACACTCCTCCTTAGATACAGCGCCAAGAGCTTATCAGCCGACAACAAATCCACCTCTCAACACCAAGAGAGCCACACTCAACTTCATATTTACACACACACACACACACACACACACACACACACACACACACACACACACACACACACACACACACACACACACACACACACACACACACACACACACACACACACAGGCACCCTGACATGCACTCACACAAACACGTCTCCGTCATGTTAGGGAGCAGGCAACGGAGAAGATTAAAGGGCCTCTCGATCTTCAAATGTGTTTATTTTCTCAACTGTCAGAGCAGAGGGCGAAATGGTTTCAATATACCTCCAGCATGTACATAAAACACCAGAGAGAGAGGAAGAGAGAATGAAGGAGGGAGGGAGAGGGGGGTAGAAAGAAGGAATAGGAAAACGTGTGAAGACAAAAGCAGACATGATTAAATCACAAGGGCTGCCTCCCGCTGTCATTGAATGCGACACGGGTTCACAACAGAACCCACTGGGGGAGCGACGAAGTATTCACGTTCCAAACGCTACACTATGATGTAGTTAGAAGGGGACGGGACAAAGAAAGAGAGAATTCTGTCCCTGCACCCCCACTAGCTCCCCATCCAAAAAGGCAGCATTTGACTGGTGACCTAGGAGGAGGAGGAGGAGGAGGAGGAGGAAGGCCTCTCTGGATTAGAGACCCTCATGAGACCCTCCAGGAATAGATGTGCTGCACAGAGTTACACCAACACCAAACAATACTGTACCCTACTGCTCAGCTGCACCTACAGACAGAGAGACAGACGACACTCATAAAGACATGCACAGAGACAGGGAGAGACATTCACACAGAGAGACATATGCACATATGTAGAGGGAAACAAACACACAGAGACACACAGACATGCAGAGACATACATACATGCAGAGAAACACAGACATGCAGAGAAACACAGACATGCAGAGAGACAGACACACGTACTTAGGGAGATACACACATTCACCGACCCCGAGATGCATACACACACACAGAAACACACAATGACAATGGCATCAGACTCACAGAGGACCCGGGGCTGCTTGGGAGAGAGAGGCAGAATGGGGACCCTTAATTGCCTTATCCTGTAGTACAGGCTGGGGAGTGCTTTTTGACTTGAGATTCCAATTTCACGCTAAGGCATTATTTAGTTTGATACAGACTTGATTAGGCATTACAGCAGGCCCCTTTCTGGAAGAGCTTTGTGGCGCTCATATCACTGGAGGACAGATTAACTCTGCAGTCACGCTCCTTCTGAGACCCGTCGCCTCACACTCCTCACACAGCCTGCTGCCGGTCTGCATGCTTGGTGTGGCATGGGAAGGTTCCTCTTATCCCAAAACACAAACACATTCAACGTTCACCAACACTAGTCTCCTCAATCACTGCCACTAAGTATAGCCAGATAGCCCATGCATAGAAAGGGAAAGGCTTACAGGTGAAGTTGAGGTAAAGGTGCATGAAACTATGCAAAACCCTAATAACTACCAACTACTACTCTTCAGTAGCATTCTCTCAACCAGCTTCACAACATAGTCACCTGGAATGCATTTCAATTAACAGGTGTGCCTTATTAAAAGTACATTTGTGGAATTTCTTTTCTCCTTAATGCATTTGAGCCAATCAGTTGTGTTGTGACAAGGTAGGGGTGGTATACAGAAGATAGCCCTATTTGGTAAAAGATCAAGTCCATATTATGGCAAGAACAGCACAAATAAGCAAAGAGAAACGGCAGTCCATCATTACTTTAAGACATGAAGGTCAGTCAAAACTGAAAATTTCTGTCAAAAAAAACATCAAGCGCTATGATGAAAATGGCTCTCATAAGGACTGCCACAGGAAAGCAAGACCCAGTATTACCTATGCTGCAAGGAATAAGTTAACTGCACCTCAGATTGCAGCCCAAATAAATGCTTCACAGAGTTCAAGTAACAGACACATCTCAACATCAACTGTTCAGAGGAGACTGCGTGAATCAGGCCTTGATGGTCAAATTGCTGCAAAGAAACCACTACTAAAGGACACCAATAAGAAGAAGAGACTTGCTTGGGCCAAGAAACACTCGCAATGGACATTAGACAGGTCGAAATCTGTCCTTTGGTCTGATGAGTCCAAATTTGAGATTTTTGGTGATTTAAAAAAAAAAATCACCATGAAGCAGGAGTTGTGAGGGTGTGGGAGAGCTTTGCTGGTGACACTGTCTGTGATTTATTTAGAATTTAAGGCACACTTAACCAGCATGGCTACCATAGCATTCTGCAGGGATATGCCGTCCTATCTGGTTTGCAATAAGTGGGACTATCATTTGTTTGTAAAAGGACAATGACCCAAAACACACCTCCGGGCTGTGTAAGGGCTATTTGACCAAAAGGAGAGTGATGGAGTGCTACATCAGATGACTTGGCCTCCACAATCACCCGACAATTGAGATGGATTGGGAGGAGTTGGACAGCAGAGTGAAGGAAAAGTAGCCAACAAGTGCACAGCATATGTGGGAACTCCTTCAAGAATGTTGGAAAAGCATTCCAGGTGAAGCTGGTTGAGAGAATGCCAAGAGTGTGCAAAGCTGTCATCAAGGCAAAGGGTGGCTACTTTGAAGAACCTCAAACATAAAATATATTTTGATTTGTTTAACACTTTTTTCGTTACTACATGATTCCAGATGTGTTATTTCATAGTTCTGATGTCTTCACTATTAGTCTACAATGTAGAAAATAGTTTTAAAAAATAAAGAAAAACCCTTGAATGAGTAGGTGTGTCCAAACTTTAGACTGGTACAGTATGTTTTGGGAAGAGGGGAGGATGGTCCCTGGACTGCCCATCAACACGGCTGGACCCGCAGGCTGAGACAGGCCTAGACTCTACATTTTTAAAGCAAAGATCCATCAACCAACACACAGGGCCCACAGTCCACAGACCAGTCCTCTCACTCGGCTATCTCCTAGTCTCTTTCTGCAGACTCTCACTCCATCTCTTAGCCCCTGTTTGATGGTGACATTAAGCATTTATTAGGGAAAAGAAAAACAAGCAAGAAAAAACAGATTTTAGAATGTTCTCCTCTTTTGACTCCTTCCTTCACACACCTTTGTGTAGTCTGAGTGATGGACTCAAAAGCCTCTGAGACACTGACAATACAAAGACAGCCCCAGAGTGGCACATTCTCAGATAGATGGTTCCAGTGCACAGTGCTAAACAGCCATCTCTTCATAGATGCTGCGTGGTTGGCTCAATCAACATTAGACTACAACTAAACTTGCCCTCTTAAACACAAACATCTCTAGCTCTCCCCTGGATACCTCTCTCACACACATCTGCACCCCATTCTCCCACCCACTTCTTATCCTTAACTGACCTGCCGTCACTCATGGCCTTGGAGATAGAATAACAAAGAGCTGTGACTCGGAGCTGTGAGCAGAGGCCTCATCCTCATCTTCACACATAAACATATGGACTCAAGCCCTCCCTGTTTCCGGCCATCAACACATCCATTCACACACACCCACTATGTTTCCAGACCGTCATTTAGATCATTTAATTTGACTTTCAATATTTCTCATGTAACATTACTGTTAGAAAATGTGTGAGAAAGGAGGGTGACATTGTGGGGGAGGGAAAGAGAGAGAGTGAACCTTTCCACCATCGCTCTCTTTCTCTCATGGGAACACCATCTGTAAGTAGCTCACCATTCAACAATGCATGTGTGTTAAGTGAGAATGCACCACAGACAAGACTGTAATAGGGAAATGAAAACATATCAGATGTAAATGTAATTTACAATTGACTTGTGAAATTGAGAGCAACTTGTGAAATCAAGAGCGACTCGTTTCTTTCCCGCTCCTCACCCTGCTGTTTGCAAGGTGAATTCTTCTGGGCTCTGTAAGGGGTTCTCGCCTTCCGACAGAGGAACTGAATGGAAAGAAATAAGAAAAACACGAGTCCTTGACTAACATCAAGGACTAGGCATTCACAGAGGCCAGCATGAAGGAGGGCCATACAATAAGGGATAATTCTGTCTGAGCTTAAAAGTTTTATGTGGTGCGAGGTTTCAAGTGGGGATGAAGAGAAGCTGTATCACAGCACTATACTGCAAAACACAGAGAAAGAAGGTTCTTACTGTGATTAATGAGAAGCTGTATCACAGCACTATACTGCAAAACACAGAGAAAGAAGGTTCTTACTGTGATTAATGAGAAGCTGTATCACAGCACTATACTGCAAAACACAGAGAAAGAAGGTTCTTACTGTGATTAATGAGAAGCTGTATCACAGCACTATACTGCAAAACACAGAGAAAGAAGGTTCTTACTGTGATTAATGAGAAGCTGTATCACAGCACTATACTGCAAAACACAGAGCAGCGCTTTTCTCAAAACACAAATCTCATTTGTAAATTCTATTAAAGCTCAAAAGACAAAGAAACCTCGTTCAACAGCCTTTTAACCATGACTTCAGGTTATACAATAAAAAAGTCCATGGTATGGTGGAAGCAAGCATTGTCATGCTGGGGATGCAAGCAGGTAGCATTGTCTTAAAAGTCCAAGCAGCAGGACCAAGATATATTGTGGACCACTGAAAAACATTGAAAAGACTAGACTATGAAATGCTGTTCTGTTTTGTCTTCTTCCTAAATGTACTTTATGTTCAATGATTCAAAGAGCTACTTAACAATCCAACACAGCTAATATATACACACAGCCAAAGGCACTCAATCCATTGGAGTAATTTCTGTATGTTTTTAACTCAATGTGTTTTTCAGGGGAAAGTTTTCAGGCACAGTGGAATCAATAGGTTGAGCCGAAGGAAGCTATTGGAGGATTTTTCCTGGTGCGTGCGTGGGCACAGTCAGTCTCCCATCTCCGACCCAGGACTGTTCCAGATACCTGCCCCTGCAGCTATTTGAGACCCAAACTAGCCCTGGAAGACGCCCTGGAACCAGTCCGGATTCAGACAGGATGGAGGAGCAAGGGCCTGGCCAGCAGGAGGCCTAGCTCCCCCTGGCCAGAGTTCAAGGCAGGCTGCAGGGGTCAACACAGGACCAAAGCTCTTCATTAGACTTCAGCATCAGGCCTCCTCCTCTCCTCCCCCCTCCCCAACAACCACCCTTTAATCATCAGAGCTGGGACGAGGAGCCTTCCGAGGGGGAGGCTGCCCAATAAATATATGCATCAGCCAGGTGTGGTGAAGGTGCTTAATTGCCCCCTTTGCTTATGTTTAATGTACAGCCTACGGAGACCCCGTGGGGTCGAGGATCAGCTGCCTAGAGAAAGCAGCATGAACACAGCCTCACTGACATCAGGGAGGGCCAAGGAGAGCAACCTGGTCTCAGAGCATTTCATGTTATTCTGTACGTAAATCCGAGAAACGCCATTTAGTATGATATGCTACATTTTGTCTGGTTACATAAGACAGATTGTTAATTAAGGCAAAAACTAAAGGTTGGGATGGATGTGTGCACGTATAACGTAAACATCTAGCAACCCAAAGGTTGTGAGTTCGAATCTAATCCCGCACAACTTTATCGTTTTAGCTAATTAGCAACTTTTCAACTCCTTACTACTTTTTAGCTACTGCCCAACTACTTAGCATGTTAGATAACCATTCACCTCACCCTAACCTTAGCCCTTTTAACTAATCGTTCCGCTAACCATAAACTTAACCCTAACTCCTAGCCTAGCTAACATTAGTGAGCTAGCTAACGTTAGCCACCTAGCTAGAATTTGTAACATATGTTTTTGCAAATAACATATTGTACGTTTTGCAAATTTGGAACATATGATATGAATTGTAATTCGTAACATATCATACGAAATGTGTGATGGACATCCACAAATGAAAACATACCATACTAAATGGAGTATCTCGGATTTACTTGCAGAATTATACAACATGCTCGGAGACCAGACTGAGGAAAGAGGAGAGGAGAGCAGCGGGGAAGCAAGGTGAGGAAGATGGGAATGGATGAAAGGAGGAAAATAAAATAGGAAGAAAAACTGAACATGAAGACCTCTGCCTACACTGTTGGATCAGACAAACAGCAGTTTTCTGCTAGTGCTGATCTGGCTCTTGCAGCTACCCTCCAGAAGGTTCATGGTTTTGGCCTTCTCTCTCTCTGAGGTCAGAGCAGAGCTGGGTCACAGCCCTCTCTACACATTGGAGACACTGCACTGACATTTACACACAAAACCCATTACTACACTCACATACTCACTGGCTCACAAAGGGCTGCGCTTGACATATCCCATTTACGGAGCCTGCACCGTGCTCATGCGTTTAGGCTGGTTAACTCTGGGTGTCTGCCACAGATCAGCCTGGTTCAACATCAAACAACAGGTGGGCCATTCCAAATGTCCTCAGGTTAACATTGCACAATAAAGAACAGCTCACTACATTAAGCAAAATATTAAATCATATTTAATCTCACATTTGGCTTATAGGGTAGAGAGAGAATTGGCCGTTGTGATGCCCTGGTCCTGTACACACAATTTGCACAGGAAGGAGAAGATTTGGAAAAAATATTTCTGAACGCATTGTTCCAACACATTTTAATCCGCCCACTGCAGCAGCACAATCAGAGTTTCAGAGCGAGGGAACTCAGAGAGGACAGACTCCACAGGGAGGTACTGGTAGGGGAGCTGTGGTTGGCAGGCCAGGGGTAGAGGGGGTCGGGGGGAGCAGAGGAGCAGGAACCAACCACACAAACAGAATTAATAACAGAAGTCACCCTGGCGTTGCTGGCTGTTTAGAAAGGAAGCACAGAGCGGAGAGGGTCCTGAGCCGGCGGCGGTTCCGGCCCAGTAAGTCCAGAGTGCTGATAAACCCTGATGCTAAGCCGGTACAATGGCACAGCCTACGACTGAGCCCGTCCATTAAGACAGATCCTTCCATACACACTAGCAGGCAGGCTGCTGATAAGGAATTGTCATTGGCAGACACACTGGCCACAAGGGAGCTCACCCTAACTGGGCACGCGCACATCTCCACACCAGTAGGGTCTGCTGTAGAGCAAGACTACACCACATTACAGGAAGGAAGGAAGGATAATAAGCGATTGATTCTCAAGCAAAGTTTATTGTAAATATTGGACCACTATAAGCAGGTTAATTCAATTTCCTATATCTAGGACTCTTATAAGTAGAGTGCACTGTACCTTTAAAAATATCCCCTTTCTCCTCTTGAAAAAGTGCAAAATGCATATAATATTGGGCAAACTAATAGGCTCTATAAAAAAAAAGACTACCGCTGTGGCTGAACAATGACCAATTACTTTTTTTGTCATATCAAAATACAAAGTACTAGACAAAATTGCTCTCCCTGCTGTGCAGTCAATGAACATTTTACAAAGGCTTAGAAAAATCTATTTTGAGGTTCACCTACCAATAACACAGGTCAACAGTCTTCTATACTTACAAATTGCAACAATTCATGGTAAAAGACATTACATGCCTGCTGCCAGTTAACAGAACACACAATGATAATATCATCATGTGAAAGTGACAGACCAGACAATGTATTATTCCCTGTCTTACACATAGACACACACGCACGTGCGCACACACACACACACACAGAATAAAGACAGGGGAGCAGGCTCTCGACACTCAATCAGTCCTGTGATAATTCACGTCACTGTTTTAGAACAGCGTGTTGACCAATGAAACTTTGGCTATGCTGCCAAAAGCCTAAGTGACAATAAAAGAGCAATTGAATGTTGAAAACATATGGTCTCAGGACGGCAGAGAGAGGGTACAGGGATGTCAGGGATAGGCTTCATGCACACATACTTAAAAAATATATATTAACTACATCAATCCAAAACAAAATATACAGCAGTAATACTTGCAATAAGATGCTAACCTGTGTATTATTAACACTGTAATTATAATGAATACAAATATTTACACACATGCAACAATTTCAAAGATTTTACTGAGAGAATTCATATGAGGAAATCAGTCAATTTAAATAAATTACTTAGGCCCTAATCTATGGATGTCACATGACTGGGAATACAGATATGCATCTGTTGGTCACAGATCAAGGTAGGGGCGTGGATCAGAAAACCAGTCAGTATCTGACGTGACCACCATTTGCCTCATGCAGCGCGACACATCTCTTTCGCATAGAGTTGATCAGGCTGTTGATCGTGACTTGAGGAATGTTGTCCCAGTTCTCTTCAATGGCTGTGTGAAGTAGCTGAATATTGGCGGGAACTGGAACACGCTGTCGTACACGTTGATCCAGAGCATCCCATATATGCTCAATGGGTGACATGTCTGGTGAGTATGCAGGCCATGGAAGAACTGGGACATTTTTAGCTTCAAGGAATTGTGAACAGTTCCTTGCGACATGGGGCCGTGCATTATCATGCTGAAACGTGAGGTGATGACGGTGGATGAATGGCACGACAATGGGCCTCAGAATCTCAACATGGTGTCTCTGTGCATTCAAATTGCCATTGATAAAATGCAATAGTGTTCATTTTCCGTAGCTTATGCCTGTCCATACCATAACCCCACCACCATGGGGCACTCTGTCAACAATGTTGATATCAGCAAACTGCTCGACCACACGATGCTATACACATGGTCTGCGGTGGTGAGGCCGGTTGGACGTGCTACCAAATTCTCTAAAACGACAATCGAGGCAACTTATGGTAGAGAAATTAACATTACATTTTCTAGCAACAGTTGTGGTGGACATTCCAGCGGTCAGCATGCCAATTGCACACTCCCTCAAAACTTTGAGACATCTGTGGCATTGTGTTGTGTGACAATGCCACACAAGGTGTCTCTGTGTAATGATCATGCTGTTTAATCATCTTCTTGATATGCCACACCTGTCAGGTCAATGGATAACCTTGGCAAAGGAGAAATGCTCACTAACAGGGATGTAAACAAATTTGTGCACAAAGTTTGAGAGAAATAAGGTTTTTGTGCGTATGGAACTTTTTCTCCCTAATTTTGATCTTGTCTCATTGCTGCAACTCCCCAATGGGATCGGGAGGTAAAGATTGAGTCATGAGTCCTCCAAAACATGACCCGCCAAACCGACAAAGAGTCGCTAGAGCGCGATGAGCCAAGTAAAGCCCCCCTGGCCAAACCCACCCCTAACCCGGATGACGCTGGGCCAATTGTGCGCCACCCTATGGGACTCCAGATCACTGCTGGTTGTGATACAGCCCGAGATCAAACCCTGGTCTGTAGTGACGCCTTTAGCACTGGGATGCAGTGCCTTAGACTGCTGTGCCACTTGTGAGGACCTGGAACATTTCTGGGATGTTTTATTTCAGCTCATGAAACATGGGACCAACACTTTACATGTTGCGTTTATATTTTTATTCTGTATATTTGAGTACCAACATCGTTGTTACATTGTGGACAATTGCTTTGTAATTGCCTAGTAATGGACTTTAGCTTTTTGCTATTACAAACTATGCATTAAAATAAGTCCTTTTTCTTCTTGTATAATTATAAACTGTCAACTATTGCTATGCAATTTAATTGCGATTACTGAAGTGCAATGTCACATGTTAATACAATGTTGTTACTTAGGTCATTTAACTGTTACTACAAAGGTGTACAAGTAATTTAACAATCTAACCATAATGTAGATTGAGACATAACTCAACTGCAACATTTAAGTACTATTATGTCAACATAAAATGGGCACACACAATAATATCTAAACTACCGAATCCAGGGGAGACAGCCATTAAAGTCTTGGCCAGGTGAAGCTATCAATGGATTAAGATTTGTTTTACATTTCACTGCAACTTAGAAAAATGTTGAATTGATAGCTTGTGAAAACAGAGTAGTACTGGTGGAATTTGATGTGGAATGAGGTGGAAAAGCACAAGGCAGGCGGAGTGGAAATGATGCCTTTAGCCTTGGATCCCTACTCTCTCAGCTAGTCCTAGACAAGCCTTGTTCCAGCATCTCTTTCTCCCACACCACAGGTTAAAGGTCCAATTTGATTTGATTGACTGTAAACAACATTGTGGAAAATAAATAAGTGCTCTCTCCCTCCCTTCCTGTCATCTGCACTCATTCCCGCTTAATGTCCTGTAAATGAAGAGGATTTATTAATGTGTAATTATCACTACATAATGCATGAAATACTCATGGGGATGGGGGAGATATGAAACAGAAATGCCCCGGCCAGGCACTCTACGCAAAGACACACATTAAAAAGGGATTAATGGGGATAAATAATATTTTGATAAGAAGCGCTCGCTCCCCTCTTTCCTCCATCCCTTCCCATTAGTAAAAGAGCCAATCATAGATATTGACACAATCTCAATTAGCCATCTACAATTAGGATAGAAAACCACCGATAATAACAAGGATCGGTGGTTTCCACAATCCTTTTTTCATCTTGGACGTTTGACTGTCTGTGTGTAGCAAACTAGGAATAAATATGATTCTCAATGTGTTGTTTCTGCTTTGGCATCGACAGGCACTCTTTGGAGTTGAGTGAGCGAGCAGGTGAGGGACAACGGGACATGAAAAACACGAATAATCCCCGGTGAATGCCTTGAACCACTCTGCTGCTCACTCATAATTTGAGAACATGCCAGGCCGTGGGAAAGGTGTTGTGGGGTGATAGCAACGGAACACATCTTAGTTACACATAGAGCTGCTGTGCATCACTGACTAAGCAAAAGCTTTGTTTATTCAAAGCCACAAGCTGAAGCTGCTCAACACACTTAGGATACAAAACAGTACAAAGACTAGCCTTCTTTACCCTGCAGGGAAATTAGGATTACTTTCAGACGTGGAATATGTACTTGTAATCATTGTACTTCATCAATTTAAGAAATTGTTAAAATAATCAAGTGATCTCTTTCCCCACATTCAGCTTACATTATCTTTTTTTTTCAGGCTTTGAAACAGTGGATCCTTAGTACAGACAGATTATAAAGTGACCCGTATTTTCTAGTAAAAGTTAATTTGGGCATTTGGCTCATTTTGCCTCTGGCTGCGTTTACACAGGCATCCTGAGAGGTCATGACATCAAGCTCTGGTGACTCAGAACCAGACCAGCCATTGTGGTCATCAACACAGCTTCAGCTTGCCATTAGTCTTGGTGAACCAGTCACTACATTTACAGAGTGCATGCATTAAAACATATAATAACTTAAACAATGTAGGCCTTATAATCCTTCCACCATAACCATTGCATATTGTTGCCATCAATTAGATAGAACAAAATGACTAATTGGGGGAGGGGTAACCTAATAATTCTGGACCACATGGCCACCCCATTGCCCATCTGGTTTCCATAGGCTGTGTTTACACAGACAGCTCAATTCGGATATTTTGCCAATAATTGACCATTTAGATCAGATCTTTTGTCAATGTTGGGCAAAAAAAATCATATGTGGGATGCCTGTGTAAACGCAGCCAGAGGCAAAACGAGCCAAATGCCCAAATGAACTTTTACTAGAAAATACGGGTCACCAAGAAAATGGTCTATCAACTAAAACACAAACCAATGTGCCCATGCATTTATCACGGTGATGGGAAAACAACATGTGCAAGATGTGGGCATGCATGGGCAGCAAACGGGTCACGTGGCACGGGTGACAATAATTACGCACACATCAACAATACTGGTGAGCAGTAGCTAATGAAACAAACACGTTGTAGTCTAGTCGGGTATTGAATGTGGTCCCATTTTACAATCGATTAAGTAATTAGCTGACCAGGGAACGCCTGAGTGACTATTGTAACAGTACAGAGAGTAGTCTATGATAGACCAGGTACATTTTCTATGATTTATTTTACTTTAAGTTGCTCAGGCTTTGTTTGGCAAAATATATATAATAAAGACAACATTTAAAACTATATTTAAATCTTTGAATTTCACAGTATTCGGCAAATGATGCCAGGAAATATTATTATTGGTTATGCGTCTACTCGTGAATATGTCTCCAGTCTCTCCATAAAATAAAATGTCAAAACACTTACCTTTTACGGAACGCGGTTTAGCCTGTTTTCGTCTAGACATCTCTGGGCTGGTAGTATTTTCTTCTCGTGTAGATCTCTAATGCTTTGCGAATACAGTCATACAGATGGATACTTTAGCTGGCGTTTTTCACTTCTTTGCCTGTTGCAATGCGGCAACTTCCGACTCTGATAGTAGCCTATAATCCAGTTAAAATGAGGTAGGTACAATTAAGAGCTGTGGAGAGGAGCATTGCCCGGATACTCCAGCAATTTAACTTCTTCAGCTGGACTCAACCTGTAGAATTGACGGAACAACTTGTCTTTCTCTCTGGGTCCGTAGCCACAGTATGTATCTTTTGTTCCTTTTATGTTCGTTGGCGACAGCGCGACTTTATCCGTAGAGTTTCAAGAGACAGCCAAAGCCAAATGACAGGCGTGCGATGCGGTAACACCTGATCGGCAGTTAGAAAGGTGCCAGCCACTACGTCCAAATAATGTGATTACCTGACTACACAATTCTAGATTTCTGTTCAAACAAGCTTTACATTTTTTATTTTTCCTCCTGTGCTTCTTGAGGTTGTTCTCGGAACTAAGTCGTTCTCCCTGATCTTGCGAACACCGAACCTCCCTCCTCCGTCCGTCCGTTATTTTTCAGAAGGTGACATGGGCAATGCAACCTTACCCAGCATTTTCTCCATTGGGGATTTGTTCAAATATCTCCCTTTGTAATTTCATTCATATACCCAGTGAAATGTTTGCGGTCGCTAGCCTCTTTCTCCCCTTTTCTTTGTCCTGACTCTGGTCTTCCCTCCGCCTCCCGATCCGACTACTGGCGGGGCTGCAGCGCAGACACACATAATAAAGCCAGGCTTGGCTGGAAATGTAGCTGTGTCCCAGCAGGAGGATGTGAGAGTAGGGTCCCGGCGGGGGAGCGCTCTGATCCCGCTGGGAGCACTGCACAGCCTGGGTTGAGCAGACAGAGCGAGCCAACAGCACCAAACCATGGTCAGCCATGGAAACTGCAGCTTAACTTTGAGCACAGATTGGGGAAAAAACACGGAGTTTAGAGGAACTCTGAAGAGCGCACGAAAAATACGGACTGGATTTGGTTTTAGTCCATTAAATCTTAAATGTTTGCATGTGATGTTGAAATGCGTTTTCTAAAAGTAGCTGGTCGTGAAACGCATCCGTTTATTTCCATGCATAATTTCGATATTTATTATAAATTAATAATATGGGCAATTATTGGCTATTATTTTGCCGTGCTTAACAGTGCATAATGGCTTTTTAACGCACCTTAATACAAAGTCTGTCATTTCATTATTCAGAATGATTTTAAATGTGAAATAATGCGGTGTATTTCTGTGTTGTTTTTTCAAGGGGTCTGGGCCCTCACCAATGGCTGTATGAATGGGCAAAGTCATCGATCACGTGACACCATTCATTCCTATGTGAAGAATCAATGAGTGTGTGAGAGCGGTAAACCCAACAAAGCCGACTGTAGACGAAAGTCGGTCAGTGCAACAGCAGAAAGCCAGCTCCACTGCATATTTACTCATTGTTCCCTTCTAATCAGGGGCGATTTTTAAAATTTAACCAGACAAGTCAGTTAAGAACAAATTATTATTTACAATGACGTCCTACACCTGCCAAACCCTATGTAACTCTCAATCACAGCCGGTAGTGATACAGCCTGGGTGTCTGTAGTGATGCCTCAAGCACTGAGATGCAGTGCCTTAGACCACTGTGCCACTCGGGAGCCCATTTCGACCTCGAACACCAGGTGGGTGCAATTAATTATCAGGTAGAAAACCATCCGGCTCCGGACCTCATAGGGTAAGAATTGAATACCCCTGCTGTAGTGGTTTTCCAACAGCAAAAATGAGATATTTCTACAACTTGATTGAAGTCCACCTGTGGTAAATTCAATTGATTGGACATGATTTGGAAAGGCACACACCTGTCTATATTAGGTCCCACAGTTGACAGTGCATGTCAGAGCAAAAACCAAACCTACGGAATTGTCCGTAGAGCTCCGAGACAGGATTGTGTCGAGGAACAGATCTGGGGAAGGTTACCAAAACATTTATGCAGCATTGAAGGTCGCCAAGAACACAATGGCCTCCATCATTCTTAAATTGAAGAAGTTTGGAACCACAAAGACTCTTCCTAGAGCTGACCGCCTGGCCAAACTGAGAAATTGGGGGAGTTGGGGAGGTGACCAACAACCCGATGGTCACTCTGACAGAGCTCTAGAGTTCCTCTGTGTGGATGGGAGAACCTTCCAGACGGACAACCATCTCTGCAGCACTCCACCAATTAGGCCTTTGAGGTAGAGTGGCCAGACAGAAAAGGGCTCACGGGCTCCCGAGTGGCGCAGCGGTCTAAGACACTGCATCTCAGTGCAAGAGGCGTCACTACAGTCCCTGGTTCAATTCCAGGCTGTATCACATCTGGCCGTGTTTGGGAGTTCCATAGGGCGGCACACAGCGTCTTCCGGGTTTGGCTGGGGTAGGCCATCATTGTAAATAAGCATTTGTTCTTAACTGACAACAACTAAGCACACAGCCAAGACAACGCAGGAGTGGCTTCGGGAGTCTCTGAACATCCTTGAGTGGCCCAGCCAGAGCCTGGACTTGAACCTGAGCGAACTTCTCTGGAGAGACCTGAAAATAGCTATGCAGTGACACTCCCCATCCAGCTTGAGAGGATCTGCAGAGAAGAATAGGAGAAACTCCTCAAATACAGGTGTGCCAAGCATGTAATGTCGTACCCAAGAATACTCGACGCTGTAATCGCTGCCAAAGGTGCTTCAACAAAGTACTGAGTAAAGGGTCTGAATACTTATGTAAAAGTGATATTTCAGTTGTTGTTGTTTTTTATAAATTAGCAACATTTTCTAAACTTGTTTTTGCTTTGTCATTATGGGGTATTGTGTGTAGATTAATGAGGGGGGAAACAATTTAATCCACTTTAGAATAAGGCTGTAACGTAACAAAATGTGTAAAAAATAAAAGGTCTCTGAATACTTTCCGATGGCACTGTATATTATATTTCACTAAAACATTTCTCGGATGGCCCAACCTATTTCCCTTTTGGGTCTATAGTCAATATTGGACCTGTCCTCAACTTCCCCCAAAATGCTGTTCTTGTCATACCCTGATCTGGTTCACCTGTCCTTGTGATTGTCTCCAACCCCTCCAGGTGTCGCTTATTATCCCCACTGTATATATCCCTGTGTTTCCTGTCTCTCTGTGCCAGTTCGTCTTGTTTGCCAAGTCAACCAGTGGTTTTCCTTGCTCCTATTTTTCCCAGTCTCTGTTTGTTTCTATTTCTCCTGGTTCCGACCCTTGTCTGTCCTGACTCTGAACCCGTCTGCCTGACCACTCTGCCTTTTCTGACTACCATCCTGCCTATCCCCTTGTACTGTTTTGGACTCAGATCTGGTTTCTGACCCCTGACCTCGATACTGCCTATCGTCTAGTACCGTTCCCGACCTGCCTTTGCCTACTCTCTTTGTTATAATAAATATCGGAGCTCTACCATCGGCCTCCTGTGTCTGCATTTGGGTCTCGCCTTGTGCCCTTATAGTGCTGCAGGACGACACGCACTTTAAAGTGCAGTCATGAACAGGGTTGCTTGGCCTTTTTTTCCCCTTCTGTTTTTGCCCCCAAATTCCGTTTTCTTGGTTGTGTTTTCACAGGTTTTGGATTTCCACCAGTTCTTCTGGTTTGCAAATGTTTTTTCACACTTTGTTTTAGAAAAACAAAATAAAAATGTCTGTGCTCACAACAATGCTTAAACTACATTAGGTGATGACTTTGGAGGTTTGGGAAAAATCTATCAAACTTAGACTTTTTAATGAAGTTGCCCTTTAATTCAGTGAGCATGCCCTGCACTGTTAGGTTAGCGGGTTTTCTGTAGTGCAGGACGTACACGTGATGTGATTCGGCCGCCAATGGAATGGGTGCAGTAAAAGGACAGCAACACTCCCTATTATTCAGAGTCCCATGAAGTGACACTATATATACATTCTACAGACCTTACTGAATATTCCCTACAATACTTTTAATGCTGCACCCAGAATAGTTCTTGCTCTAAGCCAATCTGTATTTCATACACAGTGATTCACATTGAGGGTATTTATTTAATCTTGGAACATGTTCTAAAACCCTCATTTAATGGAAATGTCACTTAAATATGAACAAATATGAATCATTGTTAATGGTTAGACATTTATTTTTCATATATCATGAATGGTTATTGATACTTTTCTACTATTACGTGGGGGACTTTTATTTAGAATTTCTTTTAAAATTGCATGTTGCTGACGAGATCCTGATCCTGTGTTGTTGGTAAATGAAATACCCCACTTGTGCTGTCACTGGACAGCGAAACACAAGTTAACCATTATTTATTGTAATTTAAATGAGTCTGTAGTAGTTAAGTGTTGAGTTAGATTACACATTGTAGCTACCTCAATCGTTATCTGAAATGATTTAGGTGACTACACAGCAATTGCTAGTTAGCCGAAATGCAGGCTCAGCTAAATACAAATCTCCCTACATACAGCAATGTTGACCATTTTCCCATTTAGATTTTCTGGTGCAGCATAGAAATGCCCTTATCCAGATGGTATAACAAAGGCATTTCCTAACTTTCTTTCATGTTACTTTTAAGATTGGAACCAACATGCAGTACCTCCAGTGGGAAGAGAGGCAAGATCCATTCATCCACCAGCTCAGGCACAAGCTGCACTATTCACAGCCCTGTGTAATGTTCAATGTAATTGTATTGCTGTACTTTTTGAAACTTCATGTATTTGTATTGTTTGAATAATGTACAAATAAAAGGAAATGTATGATTTAAATTGTTATGTTTATTTGTTTTAGCAGTTAGTGATAATTACCTAAGTGTTAATACATTTGTGTTTAGATCGTTAAGCCTTTATGTATGTGTTATGAATGACCAAAGCGGTCTGACTTTAAATTAAGTACATCATCATGTGATATAGTCTTCATGGATGTGTTATGAATGACCGAAGGTGTCTCACTTAAAACTAAGTATTACAGGACACTACATAGTGCTAATAAATATGTTATTAACGTTCTGCTGAAGCAGTCTTCCACACCTCAATGTTCTCATGATCCACAGGTTACTGTAGGCTATGAGAGGTAGGCAAATCGGTTGAAGGACCAACAAAGCTTGCATTTGTGTGCGTATATGTGTGTCAACCAAGTTGATTTGGAGCAGTCCAACCTGAGACTACCACATCAGTTATTCCTCTTCTGATCCCATGAAGGAGACCAGAGCTTGATTACAACCTGTTACAATGGTGCCAACAGTTTGTGGCTGATCTTTCAGCTGGGAAGTGGGTGAATGTGTCAAACACCTGACTGGACCCAGCACCCCGCCCTATGGCTCGTTTTTGTTGTGTGCGTGTTTGTTTACTGAAGAAAAAATACCATTTCAATGTCTTTAGGTTGGGGGCTTTCATCAAGGTGTAACGTCATCCCCAGGCTATTCCACACACAGCACATACAGGTATACGCCTGGGGCTGGGGTCAGTTTGTTATATCTGGAGTACTTCTCCTGTCCTATTCGGTGTCCTGTGTGAATCTAAGTGTGCGTTCTCTAATTCTCTCCTTCTCTCTTTCTTTCTCTCTCTCGGAGGACCTGAGCCCTAGGACCATGCCCCAGGACTACCTGACATGATGACTCCTTGCTGTCCCCAGTCCACCTGGCCATGCTGCTGTTCCAGTTTCAACTGACCTGAGCCCTAGGACCATGCCCCAGGACTACCTGACATGATGACTCCTTGCTGGCCCCAGTCTACCTGGCCATGCTGCTGCTCCAGTTTCAACTTCCACCTGACTGTGCTGCTGCTCTAGTTTCAACTGTTCTGCCTTATTATTATTCGACCATGCTGGTCATTTATGAACATTGAACATCTTGACCATGTTCTGTTATAATCTCCACCCGGCACAGCCAGAAGAGGACTGGCCACCCCACATAACCTGGTTCCTCTCTAGGTTTCTTCCTAGGTATTGGCCTTTCTAGGGAGTTTTTCCTAGCCACCGTGCTTCTACACCTGCATTGCTTGCTGTTTGGGGTTTTAGGCTGGGTTTCTGTACAGCACTTTGAGATATCAGCTGATGTACGAAGGGCTATATAAATACATTTGATTTGATTTGATTTGATTTGAATATCAACCATTCAAAGTTGGCCTTAGTAGGTGTGAGCATAGAATTCTCTAGGGACAGATCAAAATGTACTGGTGGGGAGGGGCTGGTCCAACTCAGGGTGTCATAAAATTAAAATGCAGCCCCCTCCCCAAAGTAAAAAATATTTTCACGACGCTCTCCTTGTATGGTAAAATAAATTGAACATCCTTCTCCCTCCATAGAATCAATTAAAAATTATGTTTAAGACCATAAATAATAACTGTAGTGACCATGTGTTTATAAACGTGGATATTGACTTTGCCACTTCAGCATGCTTTTCTGGCACAGTCAACGCCATGCAGGGCTACAGGCAAGGAATCGCCGACCACCACAGACGAGCTCACTCTCCCTGCCTGTACGATCAGAGCCGGCTGCAGACAATGATCAGCTAGGAGGAAATCAGATTTTCTGCATTTTTATGCCATATTTAAAATTCTATAAAATATATGCAACAAATTTTCCACCAACAGGTTTCTGTGCCAATGCACCACACAACCAATAAACAAAGCATATCGACTTTGGGCACTTCAATATCATGGTTTGCGATTTCAACACCACAATAAATACACTATGTAAATCTCGACAAACAGAAATAACAAAAATATAAATGCAACATGCAAAAATGTCAAGTTTACAGTACGCAGCCATGGGTGGGCCTGGGAGGGCATAGGCCTACCCACTGGGGAGCCAGCCAATCAAAATAAGTGTTCCACCACAAAAGGGCTTTATTACAGAGAGAAATACTCCTCAGTTTCATCAGTTGTCCGTGTGGCTGGTCTAAGGATCCCACAGGAGAAGAAGCCGGATGTGGAGGTCCTGGGCTGGCATGGCTACACGTGGTCTGCGTTTTTTAGTCCGGTTGGACATACTGCCAAATTCTCTAAAACAACATTGGAGGCGGCTTATGGTAGAGAATTTAACATTCTATTCTCTGGCAACAGCTCTGGTGGATATTCCTGCAGTCAGAATTACAATTGCAACCCCATCAAAACTTGAGGTATTTATGGCCTTGTGTTGTGTACAAAACTGCACATTTTAGATTGGCCTTTTATTGTCCCCAGCATAAGGTGAAACTGTGTAATGATCATGTTGTTTAATCAGCTTTTTGATATGCCACACCTGTCAGGTGGATAGATTATCTTGGCAAAGGAGAAATGCTCACTAACAGGGATGTAATCAAATGTGTGCACAACATTTAAGAGAAGTATGCTTGTATGTATAGGACATTTCTGGGATCTTTTATTTCAGCTCATGAAACATGGGACACTTTACATGTTGAGTTTATATTTTTGTTCAGTATACACCCCTCCTGACCTTGTAGGTTCACCCAGTATCAAAGGCTTGGCTAGACAATCTCGGAATGCCATTAATCCTTTTGGTGTTTTGTAACAGATCTCTCTTTCCGTTCATCAATTGGCAGCTGCACAGTTTGGATTGTGTGATTTAATTTGTTATTTAAAAAAATACATACACGACCTGTCAAAAGTTTTAGAACACCTACTCTTTACAGAGTTTTTCTTTATTTTTACTATTTTCTACATTGTATAATAATAGTGAAGACATAAAAACTATGAAATAACACATATGGAATCATGTAGTAAGCAAAAAAGTGTTAAACTATGTGCTATACTGTATTTGAGATTCTTCAAAGTAGCCACCCTTTGCCTTGATGACAGCTTTGTACACTCTTGGCATTCTCTCAACCAGCTTCACCTGGAATTATTTTCCAACATTCTTGAAGGAGTTCCCACATATGCTGAGCACATGTTGTCTGCTCTGACTTCACTGTGCGGTCCGACTCATCCCAAACCATCTCAATTTGGTTGAGGTCAGGGGATTGTGGAGGCCAGGTCATCTGATGTCGCATTCCATCAGTGGTATTCTTGGTAAAATAGCCCTTACACAGCCTGGAGGTGTGTTTTGGGTCATTGTCCTCTTGAAAAACAATGATAGTCCCACTAAGCCCAAACCAGATGGGATGGCATATTGCTGCAGAATGCTGTGGTAGCCATGCTCGTTAAGTGTGCCTTCAATTCTAAATAAATCACGGACAGTATCACCAGCAAAGCACCCCCACACCATAACACCTCCTCCTCCATGCTTTACGGTGGGAAATACACATTCAGAGATCATCCGTTCACCCACACCACGTCTCACAAAGACACGGCGGTTGGAGCCAAAGGACAAATTTCCACCGGTCTAATGTCCATTGCTCGTGTTTCTTGGCCCATGTAAGTCTCTTCTTCCTATTGGTGTCCTTTAGGAGTGGTTTCCTTGCAGCAATTCGACCACGAAGGCCTGATTCACACAGTCTCCTCTGAACAGTTGATGCTGAGATGTGTCTGTTACTTGAACTCTGTGAAGCCTTTATTTGGGCTGCAATTTCTAAGGCTGGTAACTCGAATGAACTTATCCTCTGCAGCAGAGGTAACTCTGGGTCTTCCACTCCTGTGGTGGTCCTCATGAGAGCCAGTTTCATCATAGCGCTTGATGGTTTTTGCGACTGCACTTGAAGAAACATTAAAAGTTCTTGAAATGTTCCATATTGACTGACCTTCATGTCTTCAAGTAATGATGGACTGTCATTTCCCTTTGCATATTTGAGCTGTTCTTGTCATAATATGGACAAATAGGACTATCTTCTGTATAACCCCCGACCTTGTCACAACACAACTGATTGGCTCAAATGAATTAAAACATAAATTCCGCAAATTAACTTTTAAGAAGATACACCTGTTAATTGAAATGCATTCCAGGTGACTACCTCATGAAGCTGGTTGAGAGAATGCCAAGAGTGTGCAAAGCTGTCATCAAGGCAAAGGGTGGCTATTTAAAAAATCTCAAAAATAAAATACATTTTGATTTGTTTTACACTTTTTTCGTTACTACATGATTCCATATGTGTTATTTCATAGTTTTGATGTCTTCACTATTATTCTACAATGTAGAAAATAGTAAAAATATAGAAAAACCCTTGATTGAGTAGGTGTTCTGAAACCTAGTGTACCATTGATTCTTGAACAATAGAAAGATTTGTGACCGAGATTGCACATTAAAGTCGGGGACTTACATATACAATTACATGGATACAGACACATTAAAGAGATAGAGTAAAAAAAATGCTCAACCTCCAGATGAATACGAGGAGGGAGTACAATTCTTACAAGCATGTTTGGCTGGTAGCTTATTCTTTAAACGTTTGGGGCAACTGGTGAACCATGATGTGCAGGTATGATCAGACACTTTACTAGCGCACTTGCCAGAGTCTTTAGGGTGTCTAGAACAAATTACAAAAACTATTCCTTGTGTTTCAATGTGTAGCATATTACAAAGCATATTACAGTGCATTCGTACATATTTCAGACCCCTGGACTTTTTCACATTTTGTTACGTTACAGCCTTATTACTCTAAAATGGATCAAATAAACTGGATAAGGTCAACTGGATAAGTATTATTTATTTTTTTATTTTTTTTAGGGGGTGGGGGGTCGAGGTGAGGAGGAGGATTATTTAAGACACTGTTTGAACCACAAACGTTTCTAAAATTTAATAGGGTAATATCAAGTAAGTAAAGCCATTGTTTATAGGGAAAATATGAGCAGAAGAGTATTTAAGAGTAAGTATGAGCAGAAAAGTAGGTAAAGCCATTGTTTATAGGGAAAATATGAGCAGAAGAGTATTTAAGAGTAAGTATGAGCAGAAAAGTAAGTAAAGCCATTGTTTATAGGGAAAATACGAGCAGAAGAGTATTTAAGAGTAAGTATGAGCAGAAAAGTAGGTAAAGCCATTGTTTATAGGGAAAATATGAGCAGAAGAGTATTTAAGAGTAAGTATGAGCAGAAAAGTAAGTAAAGCCATTGTTTATAGGGAAAATACGAGCAGAAGAGTATTTAAGCGTAAGTATGAGCAGAAAAGTAAGTAAAGAAATTGTTTATAGGGAAAATACGAGCAGAAGAGTATTTAAGAGTAAGTATGAGCAGAAAAGTAGGTAAAGCCATTGTTTATAGGGAAAATACGAGCAGAAGAGTATTTAAGAGTAAGTATGAGCAGAAAAGTAGGTAAATCCATTGTTTATAGGGAAAATACGAGCAGAAGAGTATTTAAGAGTAAGTATGAGCAGAAAAGTAAGTAAAGCCATTGTTTATAGGGAAAATACGAGCAGAAGAGTATTTAAGAGTAAGTATGAGCAGAAAACTAAGAAAAGCCATTGTTTAAAGGGAAAATAAGAGCAGAAGAGCAAATGTAAACAAGGGAAAAAATGCACTACCCTCCCCTGCCAAAGAAACACACAACACTCTCCGAAGCAAAAAAAAAAGGTTGACAACCTTCCCCTATTTTGGACCACCCTTCCCCCCCAGTACATTTCAATCTGTCCCTTAAATGAGTAAAGTATTTGTCAACATCACTACTTAGCACAGTCAAAAAGTCATAATTATTGCTAAACCCTGACCATTTCCACAATTTATTATCTTAAAATTTGACCACGTAGACACTTCTCATAAATGCCTACAGACAAGTGTAATTTATGCTTTTCCTGCCCTCACTCTAGCCTTCTTCTAAGACAATGGTCCTTTCTTAATTTTTATGGTCTAGTTTAATTGGTTTTATTATTTTTAGACAAATCTATTTAAATTGACTTACTGAAATTCAGTAAATGTGTCCCTCAGAGGTTCGCAGATCAGGTAACTTCCCCTGAGCAGATCACAGTAAAAGTCTGGTCTGGGCAGGTCCACATCATCTTTGATCAGACGGGAATGTCCCTTACACCTTCACACGGAATGCGCCACCGATGTTCTCTCGCAGACCTTCACTGGGATGCTCCACAGGTAGAATTCACTGATCCTGTTCCATGACACCAATATTGTGGTGGATATTCAACACCAGGGACACCTGAAGTCAATTTAAATGAATTACTTTTTATTATCAGCTGACTGGAGGTTACAACAAACACATGTACAAAGTACAAGTCTGCCACAAGCTCCGCCAGGGCGGTCTCTTCAGTCCTCTTATGTACTGCTCTGCAAAAAAGCTACATAAGCATCGTTCATAGGGTTGGTTCCTGCAGCTGACTGGCTGTTATCGCGCAGTCTCACTTTCCCAAGGAACTGAGCAATGTCTTCTATCTTAACTTCCAGATCATATCCTGGGCATTCTGCCAATTGGTCTGAGGAGGAGGTCACAGTCACTTGCCTGAACCAAGATCGAGGGAGAAAAGATGCATATTGTGTACAATTCAAGGCTCTCTTTTCAGACAATAACATTTTCCCTTACAAGCTACTCCAGGAAGTGATGTTGAAAGCTAGCTCAGTGCTGCTCCCTCTCACTGAGTAACTCAAGTTAAAGTCCAACCGGGGTACTACAGGCTGCCATTAGCAACTAAATTATCCTTAAAATTCTTCTTCGTGCGATTTTACAACAATCTGTTGAAGGACACATCTGGTGAATTCAAAGTAATTATTCACCACATGATTATCTTCTAAACCATTTTTTATTTACACAAAGATTCACCACGAAGATTGCAATTTTTCCATTCACAAAAAAATGATATAATGGGGGATCCAATTTTCTGCTAACAATGCCTGCAATACCGCAGTCGGCCTTGAACTTCAGTGGCTTCAATAAGAGAGGGGGCAGTCATTCTCCCGTGGCCCTCACAGTAAACCCTCGGAAATGTCCTATTACAGAGCCATATGTTTTCAGAACTAAAGGAAATCATAATGTCAGGATTTATTTCTTGGGGCAAGCTGCTGAACCCTCATCTAACCATAATTCGATTTGTGTATCCTATAAAGGCTACTTACAGTTCAGACTAGGTCTACAATCTGTGTATTTGTCCCATACAGAAAAAGGACATGTTGCCAATAAGAGACAGAAAAATATTTTAAATCACATGGTGCTTTGTTCTTTTCTCTCCTGTGCAGTGCTCTTTGACCGAGCTAGAGCTGCCCGGGCGTTGTCATGGATAACTTGGTGGGCTCCCAGTCTTGACCAGCGGGGTGTCCCGCAGATTGAGCCTCACCCCCCGTCGTGAGACGGAGCGGCCTTTAAAATTGACCCCCCATCGAGGTGGGGGCCCCTCTTGTCTCGTCTGAACTCCCCCTGAAATGAGCGCACGCCTGGAGACCGCTTCTTAAAGCGCTAGTGGCGTCCCAGAGAGAGGCCGCTGGCACGCAGGGGTGAAAGCTCTCCGCAGGTCCCTTATTCTCAGATAAATACAAAGGAAGAAAATAGCCCACATTACAAGCTCCTTAAGGTCAAGGACAGCCGAGACATGAATGGTTTCAAAAAGTCTTATTGTTGAATCACATAGCAAGCGATTACACCCTCTGTCATCTTCGTTCGGATTTGCTTTTATAGAGCATATACCACCTTTAATTAAGGCAAATAGACATGTGGCTGAAATTAATTAAGACAATATCTGGTTTACCAGTAACAAGGCAGGGACATATGAATATCCTGCTTGTCATTTTGATTTCCCACTACCCTGGGCTATGGAGGAACATCAGGCAAATATAAGCACCCACAAAATGATTCATTATCATTATTATAGAAGAGAAATGTAATGTAACAAGTTATATACAGGGCCTTCAGACAGTATTCACACCCTTTACTTTTTCCAAATTGTTTTGTGTTACAGCCTGAATTTAAAATGGATTCAATTGAGAGTTTGTGTCACTGATCTACACACAATACCCCATAATGTCAAAGATGAAAATGAAAAGCTGAACTGTGATAAGTCAATAAGTATTCAACCCCTTTGTTATGGCAAGCCTAAATAAGTTCAGGAGTATAAATGTGCTTAACAAATCACATAATAAGTTGCATGGACTTATTCTGTGTTCAATAATAGAGGTAAACTGTTTTTAATGACTACCCCATCGTTGTACCCCACACATACAATTATCTGTAAGGTCCCCAAGCACAGGTTCAACCACACATACTAGGGAGATTTTTCATTTTCTCACAAAGAAGGGCACTGACTGGTAGATCTGTAAAAAAAAACAGACGCTGAATATTCCTTTCAGCATGGTGAATTTATTAATTTATTAGTTATTAATTACACTTTGGATGATGTATCAATACACCCAGTCACTACAAAGATACAGGTGTCCTTCCTAACTCAGTTGCCAGAGAGGAAGGAAACTGCTCAGGGATTTCATCATGAGGCCAATGGTGATTTTAAAACAGATACAGAGTTTAACAGTTATGAGAAAACTGAGAACGGATCAACAACATTGTAGTTACTCCACAATACCTGCCTAAATGACAGTGAAAAGAAGAAAGCCTGTACAGAATACAAATATTTGAAAACATGCATCCTGTTTACAACAAGGCACTTGAGCATTAATGCAAAAAATATGGCACATCAATTAACTTCTTGTCCTGAATACAAAGTGTTATGTTTGGGGAAAACACATCACATAACTGAGTACCACTCTTTATATTTTCAAGCATGGTGGAAGCTGCATCATGTTATGTGTATGCTTGTAACCAAGACTAAGGAGATTATTTTGGACGACAGGAAAAAGAGGACCGAGCATGCCCCCATTCTCATCGGTGGGGCTATAGTGGAGCAGGTTGAGAGCTTCAAGTTCCTTGGTGTCCACATCAACAACAAACTAGAATGGTCCAAACACACCAAGACAGTCATGAAGAGGGCACAACAAAGCCTATTCCCCCTCAGGAGACTAAAAAGATTTAGCATGGGTCCTGAGATCCTCGAAAGGTTCTACAGCTGCAACATCGAGAGCATCCTGACTGGTTGCATCACTACCTGGTACGGCAATTGCTCGGCCTCTGACCGCAAGGCACTACAGAAGCTAGTGCGTACGGCCCAGTACATCACTGGGGCTAAGCTGCCTGCCAACCAGGAACCTCTACACCAGGTGGTGTCAGAGGAAGGCCTTCAAAATTGTCAAAGACCCCAGACACCCCAGTCATATACTGATCTCTCTACTACCGCATGGCAAGCGGTACTGGAGTGCCAAGTCTAGGACGAAAAGGCTTCTCAACAGTTTTTACCCCCAAGCCATAAGACTCCTGAACAGGTAATCAAATGGCTACCCGGACTATTTGCATTGCCCCCCCCCCCCTCTTTTTACGCTGCTACTACTCTCTGTTTATGCTACTCTGCTACACTGCTACTCTCTGCTGCTACTCCCTGACTATGCATAGTCACTTTAACTACTCATTCATGTACATACTACCTCAATCAGCCTGACTAACCGGTGTCTGTATGTAGCCTCACTACTTTTATAGCCTCGCTACTGTATATAGCCTGTCTTTTTACTGTTGTTTTATTTCTTTACCTACCTATTTTTCACCTAATACATTTTTGCACTATTGGTTAGAGCCTGTAAGTAAGCATTTCACTGTAAGGTCCCCTGTTGTATTCGGCGCATGTGACAAATATACTTTGATTTGATTTGATTGATTTGTCATAGTTAATGACTGAGGAGTTTTTCAGGATAAAAAATACAGTGGAATGGAGCTAAGCACAGGCACAATCCTAGAGGAAAACCTGGTTCAGTCTGCTTTCCACCTGACACTGGGAGATTAATTCACCTTTCAGCAGGACAATAACCTAAAACACAAGGCCAAATATACACTGGAGTTGCTTACCAAGAAGACAGTGAATGTGGCTGAGTTACAGTTTTGACTTAAATCTGCTTGAAAATCTATGGCAAGACCTGAAAATGATTGTCTAGCAATGATCCACAACCAATTTGACGGTGCTTGAAAAATGTATTAAATAATAATGGGCAAATGTTGCACATTCCAGGTGTGGAAAGCTCATAGAGGCGAACCCCGAAAGACTCACATCTGTAGTCATGCCGAAGGTGCTCCTTCAAAATATTGACTCAGGGGTGTGAATACTTATGTAAATGAGATATTTCTGAATATAAATTTCAGTACATTTGCAAACATTTCGAAAAACATGTTTTCACTTTTGTGTGAAGATGGGTGGGGAAAAAAGTTATCTATTTTGAATTCAGGCTATAACACAACAAAATGTGGAATAAGTTTAAGGGGTATGAATACTTTCTGAAGGCACTGTACCTAGCGCTGTTCTGTTTAACTGATATTGTGGTAGAAAACCAGTCTGATTTGGAGACATCTATTCTACATGGCTAATTCATGTATATTAGGATAACATTGATTTAGAACAGCATGTGAGATATGACTCCAATGTGCATTTGATTTAATCAAATTTACAATGTAGACACATGTAGGCATACATTTATTTAGAACAGGGGTTCTCAAACTTTTCTGTTCCACCACCCCATTTTGATTTCTGAAAATTCTCACGAGCCCAACCATGTGATTTAAAAAAAATGTATTAACGGCAAATGTTAACTTTTTAAGTTGAGGCTATGGCAGTCAATTGAAACATTTTTATCAGTATTTCTGATTGTCTTCTCAACTCACCATCACATACCTTTAATGTGGGGCTATGGCAGTCAATTGCAAATTAGTCGGACATAATGTCTCTTATCTCACCACCACTAATGGGATGGGTGTGCTTGATGCATGTCGCGTCGGAGCTTCTCAAAGTCAGGGGGCGTGGTCAACAGTGTGCACCTCATCTCTGCTGTCACATCAAATCTGGATCGATATTTGGGTTTAATGCAAACGAGGGCATTAAAACCAGCATTACACAGATATGAGCTGGCGAAGGGTACCATGAGTTTTATGGTGCTTTCAAGACAACTGGGAACTCTGAAAAATACAATGTCAAATCATGACCTCAGTGATCTTCAGGTCGGAAAGTCAGAGCTCTAGAAAGAGGCCTGAGTTCCCGAGTTGGAATTCCGAGTTGGATGAATGTTCAAAACAATTTTTCTCAGTTGGAACAATTTTTTTTCCAGAGTTCCCAGTTATCTTGAACGTACTGAAGTCAGAAGTCTGAGATTCCAAGTTCCCAGTTCTCAGTTGTTATAAACGTAGCAATAATGCTCAGAGGGAGACAGCAGGGTTTCACTTCAAGTCAAGAACAAAAACTCCTCCGTGGTGACATGTCAATGGTTTGTCTGCAGAATTCGGTCACATGATCGACAGCTCAATCAGCTGTTCGATTTCACTTACTGGCATGTCAACTGAGCAAGGATCCCAGACAAATGGATTGGGAAGTAGGTCCTCAAGTGCTCTTCCAAGTGTTGGAGGTGAGCAGTCATCACTCGTGTGGGAAATGTACTGATACTGTTTTCTGTTAGGAACATGCACTGCCGAGGGAAGGGGGCATTGCTAGCTTTTGAAAGACTCTCTCCAAAAAGAAGTCTTTCCTCTGAATCCACTGATACGGTCAGTCATCTGTACAATGCTTTTGTATTTCCCCTGCATGGTTACATACAGTTTGTTCAGTTTCCCAAATATGTCTGTTACATAGGCAAGGAGAGACTTTTTCTTTTCATTACACAGAAATTCAACCAAGTAAAAATAAAAAAGAATCCATTGTGAATGACAAAAATTCCTCTCTCAATGCGAAAAATCTTTCCAACACTCCCCCTTGAACACCACCAAGCCTCAATGTGAAATAGAACTTTGCCAAGCTCTGATCCCATATCTCAACATACAGTAGTTTTGCAAACAGGCATGCGCGCAGTGGATGTGCTATGGTGTAGTTTACGATCAAAGTTACGTGCTGCAGTACATCTCCGAGTTCTGTGGTCAGCTCTTTTACCACCAGTTGTTCTTGGTTTATCCATTATAGCTCAGTGGTTGTATCATACAACGCGTCCATATGGCAGAAGGAGACACATTCATAACTAGAGTGCAGAGGCCCATCCATGCAAAAGCCCACCATTCGATCCCATGGAATCGGTTTTCATGCTCGGGAATCATGAGACAGAACAATATGTCTGTGAATAGCATCACCTGACATGTATAGCGAACAAAAGCCAATGCATGGGCATCTCGGCCCTCACAGCTATCGTCCATTTGGAGAGCATAAGCTGGGGAGTTTTGGGTTTGTTCAGTCAGTTTCCTCTTGATTGCTAGCAATAGCATAAACTCTTTGTTTAAGTGTTATCTGACAAAGGTTTTGATGTGAGTTTCTTTGCATCTGCCTCCCCACACATTGTTTTCACCATATCAATTGCGGCCGGTAATATAAAAGTCTCTGTAATAGTGTGTAGTTTCATAGCGTAGCCAGCCTGGCCAGCCTAGCCATTCACCTTGGGAATGATTCAAGTGCTGCATTTTCCCATGATTTTAACGGCGCTCTCTGATTGAACTATATCTTTTAGATTTGAATAATTTTCATTTAGATTTTTAAGGTTAACCACATTACAATGCTATTGAGATACAAAGACGATATTATAATATATATATTTTAGTTATTTATTTTTGTATATATGCTTTCCTTCAGGATTTTGGAAATTCTCCCACAACCCCATTTTCGAATCAAGGCGATCCTTAGTTTGGGACCTGCTGATTTAGAACAACATTTGAGATGTCACTTCAATGTGCATTTTACTCAATCACATTTACAATACAGATATCACTGTGTTTGTTCCTTGATTTGAAATGTTGTTTGATTATTGGTAACACGTTTAATGATGACACATTAGGATGTGTCATAGGATGTGTCATAGGATGTGTCACACAAATCATAGACAACCCAGTTGATGGAAACAGCATACTCACTCACTCACTCACTGACTCACTCACTCACGTCTTCTATTCTTTGTGTAGTAGACTAGCTGCCTAGTGAAGCCCCAGAAAGCCCTGTTAAAGACTCCCACATTGTACTGTCACAAGCCTGGAGAGTTCATGTTATATTTATGTTGCCTACAGCGGATTCTCTGTTCTGTTCTGTTCAGCTGAACTCTTGCCAGCTCCGCTACGTCCCCCCTCCACAGACAATGTTACATCTCATTGGTTATGCCCTAGATAAGCTATTTTTATAGGAAATAATTATACATAACTGATTTAAATACTGCAAAGCCACACTCTTTTGTCTCATTAGCGTGGTGTGTGTGGATGATGAGCACAAAGGTGAGAGCATAGAAAACATTTTGCCTCTAGTATCTTTTTAATAAATATGCATGGGAAAAAAAACATTTGTTTACCAATATTTAATGTAATGTTTTTGGTCTATTAGGATTTATCCCTCTCCTCTGACTGTGTTAAACTCTAGCCAAATGTGCATAGAGGCATTTGTGTTATACCATTGTTCAGGTTCCCTAGCACAGTTTGGAGGGTTTGCAGGAGTGATTTCAGCTGCTCTACATGAGCAGGCCACTATGGACCAGAGCACAATAATGGTAATGATGAGGGGAGATTGGCGGAGGAGGGGGGTGGAGAGGGGTCCTGGTTGATGGGATAGTCATGCATCCATGTACTGTACATCAATTATGTCATCCATTTGTTAAGTAATAACTGTTTTCCTCATCTTTTCCCCCCACCTAGAATATTTAATTCAATCCTTGACTTCTGTGTTAATACACATTCAAAGGGATTTCTGCTTCCCATACTGTGTTGTGTGTGTTTTTGGTGTATGTTTATCTTATGCAGGGGCCAGGCAGCCAGTGAAAAGGGGAAGAGGAGGGAGTGGCAAGGATGACAGCACTCCAGCGAAAGTGATTTTCTGATGAGCTGCAACACTCCCACGACATCAGCTCTCTGTAGGGAGTCGTCTCCTAATTTCCTCCATCCATAATAAAAAGAGCTACATTAAACATTGCCATTAGTGCCAGCAATTTGTTTTATTCTCAACAGAAATAAATGTTATCTGTGGCGGACAAACTTAACCCAATTAAAGCCCATTGTGCAGAGGGGCCTGATGCTGAGGAACGAAGGAACAGCGGCACAGCCAAGCTAACCAAAAACGTCAAGAAAAAAAGAGAGAAAGAGGAGCATGTTTTTGCCAAATACACAGTGGAGAAAAAGAGAAATCTCTTGAAGAATGGATGGAAACACTAAATACATGGCCTTTTATCTCTCTTTACTGTGTCAGAGTGGGTGACTAATATCATGCATACACTACATACCACATATACACAAATACATGCAGACTTATAGCACGTTTCCCCTCAATATTAAATACCATTCAATGAAATGTACCCAACAGAACTGTGCTCAATCAGAATCTAGAGGCTTTCTCATAGGCATTTAGTCACATTTAAATGAGAAGGGGGCTTTCAATCTAGACAAAGCCACCTACCCCAAATCACTCAACCCCACCCATAGATACCCACACATTGGAGTGTTAATTGTTGTGATAACACCTTCCAATAACGGGTCTAATTATCAACATGTTTGGCTGTTAGAGTGCTTACCTGGCACTCATCTGTGGCGTTGGGGGGGGGGTCAGAGCTGGAGGATCCTAATGAAGATCTCATTCTCAGCAGCACACACAGGCCCAGTTTGGGGTTAAGGTAATTTAGAAACAAGTCCCATTAAGAGCCAACTGCAGATCAGATCCTGTGAATTCTAACACAATGGTGCCAGGAATAGTCATAGTGATACATTTGGATTGATATCCAATTGTGAAGCTAAAGCAGACGTAGAAAGTAAACGTATAAGGCTTTACAGGGAGGGCGGTGTTGCTGTGCATCTAAGTTTTCTCAACGTGATTACTTACTGTACATAGGCTACATGTGCAAAGACATGGGTAAGAAGTTCTCGGTATGTGTGCAAAAAGATTGACAGATCAACTGTTTGAATACAATCTGTCTGTCTGATTATCCATGTTTCAGTCTAGCCATTCAACTGATTTATAGGATGTTGTTTTTCCCTTCTCCCACAAAGCTCCAATCAACATTTCTCAGCTGGTGAAATGAAGCATAAACAGTTCTCCATTACTTTGAGAGTCGATGGATTCTTCACAGCTGCAGCCGAGGGCCTGTGATCAGGAGTTGGGAGACAAAAACAACTGGAGAACATGCCTGACCACACACGTCCACCCACTCACAGTGACTGTATGCCACACTCAATCCTAAACAGAACACTACCACAATCACCTAACACAACCACATACTAACACAACTTAACCATGTTCGAATTAATTGGATTTGTTCCGATATTTCAAAACAGAAATAATTGTGTACCGTTTGACATTTTCCTGCATTGTTAGGAGTTAGTAACATAAGCATTTGGCTGCACCCACTAAGTCTGCAATACTGTGTAGACGACCTATCAACTTTGATTTGATGTGTGCATCCTGTAAGACACACACCAAAGGCAAAGGACAAAACAAACAGGATAGATATTTGATTTTCACTTTGCAAGCATTGTACAATCGACAATGTACTGGAAATATATATACTGTCTGAATCTTAGCCGACAAGGTCTTTCTTTCTCAGCATTGTTGTAGGATATCAGCCATTTCTCTGAAAATAGTTATTTGTTTCAAACTTTGAATAGAGCCACCACTCCTGTTATTAGACATCTATTGCGTATGCCCACATAGAAAACTCAATGGTGTACACTTTGACATGAAGCGCAATATGAAATGGATGAACATTTAATTCAAGAGGAATTGATTTAATTTTCAACAAGTCTGGCACCTTTCTCTGTCTCAGAACACTTTCAGTAACAAGATTATTTCCTTTAATCTTAATAATCAATTCAGTGAGGTGCTTCGTTCGCTTAAACTGACACAGAATAAGAAATTACTAAGGAAACAATCTCATGCAAAACAACATTACAGGCTTGTGGCAAAAACAATGAAAACATAACTGGGACTTCCGATTCAAATAAATTGATTGTAGCCTTTCAATGTCAGAGAAGACAAAACACATTTGATATTGGCGATGCAGTGGTTTCAAAGATAATGATAGTTGAATGGATCTATAGCACCATCTAGTGATAAGTACTAGAGATTGTCTGAAGTTACATCAGACCACTGCCAAGGTTGGCTTAGATACACACAGTAGCTCATGTTTTATATAGTACTGTGTATGTAAAAAAAACAATAACTTCTTAATTTTCATGGGCACATTATACTAAGGGTTCCCAATAGGAAACAGCTGCCAGAAACGGTTTAGTCACACCTTTTATACTGTCCTAAACACTGAGTGATGGTTGGTGCTACATTTTTTATTTGATCATGGGAGATAACACAGAAAAAGGAATTAACATTAAGTTCTCTAAAACAGCATTAATTTCTCTCAGACTGCCAACTTAAAAAGCTACAATGGAATGTTTTATTCTAATAAAACACCTGTAGAAAATATTTTAAACTAGAGCCTAAGAAACAGAGTTGTTATTGTTAACTAGCTAAATTTACTCCAGTATCATTACCAATTTACTTAGTTAACAAAATAAATATTGAAGTCGATAACCACATGCTCAGACCTGCTCCTGAACATATCACCTTCATATTTATCATGAGATTAAAATGTCATTATATTTGTCACATGCGCCAAATAAAACAGGTGCAGACTTTACCATGAATTTCTTACTATGTTCTTAAATTGATCGCATACTGGCATCATATCCTCCTAGGAAAAATCCAAAGACAGACCATTGAGCAAAGACCATTGAGCAAAGATCCAAAGACAGACCATTGAGTGTGATGAGATGATCGCAAAAGATATGAGATTGATTTGCCTTTAATCTATTGTTTATTATAATATTTGATAGCCAATTTTCAGATAAAAACTAATAACAGATAAATTAAAAAAAACTAAGAATTTGAGAATGCAAAAAAAAAAAAAGTCATGTTCTGACTTGGCTCCTGAAAATCGTTGTGGGTCAACTCAAACACTCATAAAAATTGAGCTCTGATCTCCCAAATAGTCAAATAAAACCAACATTCCATTTCAGCTTGCTAAACTATGGATGCAGAGACTATCTATACAGGGCTCTGAGATGAGGAGTGGTAGTGTGGGGTCCTGAGAGAGCAGCAGCAGGGCACTGAGCTGAAGGAGATCCCACTCCTCAGGCCAGTATGACAGTGTTTCCTGATCAGCGCTAATGCTTTCTGCTGTCTGTCCATGGTGGTCTAGAGGTGTTCTTCTCTCAGCGCCTGGGTGTGTTAGGGTGTGGAGGCAGACCACCTGATCAGATAGGAGACAGGAACATGATTGGATTAAATGTACAATAGTTTTGTGGATATTGACATGTTATAGAAATGCTACTGTTGTATTGTACTGTAATGTGTTGCTGACCCCTGCCTAAGACGACAAGAGGGAAAACTCTAGAACAAACGTTGGCCGTGCAGTCAACAACATGCTTGGTGTTGAAGAACAGTGACAATTCAACATGTAGAAGCATTGGGAAATTAAAAGAAAATAATGTCTGATGTTTTGTGGCCCGAGGCGCTAGGACTGCCACCCGCTGCTTTTAAGTACACTCTGATGCTCTGGTCCAAGGCTCTTAGTGAGCCTAACCTAAGACACGTGAAGGGCATGAAATAGTAGAACAGTAAAGCATGTGACTAACCTGGACAGGGGAGCAGCCCAGGCTGGGGTCCCATGTGAAGGCTCTTCAGTGATGGTGGGGCTCCTCTGGGGCCGTGTGGGGGCATGGGGCCACTCTGTGGAAGACCACGGGGGGGAGGGGGCCCTCGGGGGGGAGGGGGCCCATGGTGGTGTGGGGGTCCTCGAGGTAGTGGACCGTGGGGGCCATGAGTGGGACGATGAGGTAGCCCCTGTCCCTGGTGCATGGACAGCAGTGGAGGGGGCTTGGTCTTGGGGTATGAGCCTAAGAAAACAGATCAGAGAGACTGTCAACACTGACATATACAAGCATAGCCATAACAAGTGACTCATGAGTGATTGATTTTAACATTCCCATCTGATATCGATCCCATCTGCCCTGCAGAACATTGCTATTTTCGAGAATGGTAACTCACCTGGAGTCATGAGGGGGGTGACAGGGTGCTCTCCTATCCCAGGGGGTGGCTCTCTGCCATGAGGGCCTGAGGGGGTGGGTAGCAGCGGTGGAGGTTTACCTAAACCAGGAGGCAACATCTTCTTCCTCTCAGGCCGGGGGCCATCACCAGTCTCAGACGTGGCTGGGAAAGAGAAAACATTAGAACAACCCTTTATAGGAGTGTATAACATCCTAAAAATAGACAAATTATAAGTCAGCATTGTCACTTTAGTATCTAAGAATCCTGTATTTACATTAACTACACCATACATTGCAATTTGTTAGAGACAACGAACAATCACATAAATTCTTAGAAAAAAAGGAGATTTCATTTGCCGTCCTAAATAAAAAAGCTTGTACTGTGCATAAAGGACTATGGACACTATGGTTGTGTGGCTGCACCTTGCAGATGGTCCTGGCGGTTGCGAAGATACTCCGCGATGGTACTCAGCTCCTCGGGGTACAGGTGAACTCCCTCGGCCAGGAAGAAGAGCAGCTGGCGGGTGTCAGAGGGCACAGCATGCCTCTCTACTTTCTCTCTCTCCAGGTAGTCATCCACCAGCTCGGCTGCCCGCGCCCCTGTTTCTGCAGGGTCCTTCTGCTGCGTCCGCTCCCCAAGCCCACGGCCATATTCCGCCATCACAAAGTCCATGGCATGGTCCTTGGGCATGTTGCGGTGGACTAGTAGAGGGGTTTGAAGGTTAAAAGTTAAGACATTAACTTATATAATCATACAGGAGGTCTTGCTTTGATATGTCCCACTTCTTTCAGACAAGTTTATTTTGATATGGGGTTTTACTTTGGGGTTGAGTGAAAATGCAATGCCATTTGTGTTCAAAACAGTTCATATTGCATTAATATGTAATAATCAGTAATAAATTAACACATTTTAAACAATGTTTTTAATGCATATACTTTGAATACTGGTATTATATATTTGATAAGGTGAATGTTACTTTGATGTACAGCAAATATGTATTTTTTGGTATGTTTTATGCATAAAAGTTGAAAAAGGTTAGTTATCCATTTGTGCATAAATACTTAACTACACAGTATTATTTCACTATACAGATTTTGCATGACATGCAGTATCGCTTCAAGGATAACATTTTATGTGGATTAAGGAAAGGCATCTTTGAGGATCATTTGAGAGTTGAGGATTATGTACTTCAGTTCCAGAGAACATTTTTAATATTATATAGGTCCATAACCACACATGTGCTGAACAGGAAAAAGTTCATATTAAATAACAATTTTACTTATAAAATAGTATTTGTTGATAATATTTAAAGAAATACAAGCATATGGCCTGTTCATGATTTAGCTGTTATGATTTAGATTCTACCATTATTGATATAAATGCCTTAGGCTATATAATTTATATGATGTGTCCACCTAGTAATAGCCCTACATGTCTAGGATAGGTCAAATTAAAGTAATACATCATTGAGACAAAAACATTTTTTGAACATCATTTGAAGCTGTAAAGTTGCTTGTTCACTGGTAAGTGGACGGTCTGGCCACCCTCAATGTACACAAACAGCTTCTTCCTGTTGCACGATTGGTTCTCGTTCTCAGAGGTACGAACAACAATACTGCTTCTTTTACAAAAAATATATATAAATTGTACGCATTTATTTCAGGTATTTTTAAGTCTTATTCCCCCGAAATCAAAATGATTTAAGTGATAATGCCTGAGAAGCCGTGGTTTGGAGGATATATTGGCATGGGTATTAAGCCTGATATAAAATGCTGCATAGTACACCTTTAAGAAGTTATTCAATAGTAGTTTAAAAAGACATTAAAAAAAAGGTAAAAATTATATATATAAATACAATGTATTTTTTTTTGTCATCTGCTAGTTTGACATTTCCTGAGGATTTATATCAAGCAATTAATACATTTTCTAGTGTGACTGATATGTGCATACAGTACCAGTCAAAAGTTGACACACCTAAGGGGTAATCCCTTTAAAGTCTTTATTTTTACTATTTTCTACATTGTATAATAATAGTAAAGACATCAAAACTATGAAACACCACATATGGAATCATATAGTAACCAACAAAGTGTTAAACAAATCTAAATATATTTCATATTTGAGATTCTTCAAAGTAGCCACCCTTTGCCTTGATGAAAGCTTTGCACTCTTGGCATTCTCTCAATCAGCTTCACCTGGAATGCTTTTCCAACAGTCTTAATTAAAGGAGTTCCCACATATGCTGAGCACTTGTTTGCTGCTTTTCCTTCACTCTGCGGTCCAACTAATCCCAAACCATCTCAATTGGGTTGAGGTTGGGTGATTGTGGAGGCCAGGTCATCTGATGCAGCACTCCATCGCTCTCCTTCTGGTCATATAGCCCTTACACAGCCTGGAGATGTGATGGGCCAACATCCTATTGAAAAACAAATCATAGTCCCACTAAGCCCAAACCAGATGGGATGGTGTATCGCTGCAGAATGCTGTGGTAGCCATGCTGGTTGAGTGTGCCTTGAATTCTAAATAAATCACAGACCGTGTCACCAGCAAAGCACCGCCACATCAACACACCTCCTCCACGCTTCAAGGTCGGAACAACACATGCAGATATCATCCGTTCACCTACTCTGCATCTCAAAGACATGGCGGTTGGAACCAAAAATCTCAAATTTGGACTCATCAGACCAAAGGACAAATTTCCACCGGGCTAATGTCCACTGCGCGTGTTTCTTGGCCCAAGCAAGTCTCTTCTCCTTATTGGTGTCCTTTAGTAGTGGTTTCTTTGCAGCAATTCGACCATGAAGGCCTGATTCACGCAGTCTCCTCTAAACAGTTGATGCTGAGATGTGTCTGTTACTTGAACTCTGAAGCATTTATTTGGGCTGCAATTTCTGAGGCTGGTAACTAATGAACTTATCCTCTGCAACAGAGGTAACTCTGGGTCTTCCTTTCCTGCGGCGGTCTTCATGAGAGTTTCATCATAGCGCTTGATGGTTTTTGCGACTGCACGTGAAGAAACTTTAAAAGTTCTTGAAATATTCTGGATTGACTGACCTTAATATCTTCAAGTAATGGCAGACTGTCATTTCTCTTTGCTTATTGGAGCTGTTCTTGCCATAATATGGACGTGGTGTTTTACCAAATAAGACTATCTTCTGTATAACACCCCTACCATGTCACAACACAACTGCTTGGCTCAAACGCATTAAGGAGGAAAGAAATTCCATAAATTAACAAGGCACACATGTTCATTGAAATTCATTCCCGGTGACTACCTTATGAAGCTGGTTGAAAGAATTCCAAGCGTGTGCAAAGCTGTCATCAAGGCAAAGGGTGGCTACTTTGAAGAATCTCAAATATATTTTGATTTGTTTCCCACTTTTTTGGTTACTACATGATTCCATATGTTTTTCATAGTGGTCTTCACTATTATTATACAATGTAGAAAATAGTAAATATGAACAAAAACCCTTGAATGACTAGGTGTCCAAACTTTTGACAGGTACTGTATACATGTCAGTATTATTTCAAACCTAAATTAATATTAAGTTTAATGTGAGAGCCTCTGATGAGAACTGTGAACGGCTGAGTACTCAACTACAGAATTAAACTAAAATCACCATAGGCCTAATATTATACATCACCCTTAAATTATCTAAATTAAAATAGGTTTTATCAGGAGTGTGAGACTTGGTATTGTTGCTCTTTTAGAGATACATTTTTAATTGTTTAGTTAGAAGGGGCCAGGTGACTGTGGGGGACTTACTTTTGAGGGATTCTGAAAATATGATTACTGTGCACGAGGACAGAGCTACGTTAGTCTGTTCGACGAGAATACATAAGGGGGAACCGTCGGAGCGGACATCTTGTAGGGCCCGGGTCAGGCCCGACTCCGCCTGCAGGTAAATCATTTCCACCGAGAGGCCACGGTCCTGCAAACAGTGGCCTATAGATTTGGGGTAATCCCTTTGAAAGAAGAGAAGAAAGCTGGTTATTGACTTCTGCACACAAACGAGGGGTGCGCAGGCATGTCGTGTGAGAGGAGAGCAGCACCGCTGTGCTGTGGCAGCATGTCCAGGCCTGGCTTCAATCAACCACAAAGACACCTCAACTGAATCACAACTCCTATCAAGGTGTAGTTAAGTGACCAGTGAAGAGCAGGATAACCTGGTATATCCATTAGACTTGGGCGGTATAACGTATACTGGGGGTATTTGGGAAAAACCATGCGATATCAATACATTTGAATATTTGTAGGTACTTTTTTTGTTTGTTAATACCTGCAGTCAACTTGTACAATACTTTAGGAGATAAAGCAGAATGCGTTCATCATTTCACCTGTCACATTATGAAGCTTACCATACTTCCCCAGAATAGTTGATCCAGTCATGTGTGTTTGTAAATAGCACAATGGGAGCTAGTGAGTCCATAGTTTTCTATAATCGGTGAGTCTCTGTTGTGCAGCACACGAGGTGAAGTTACACTTCTATGCAATTCACTAGTAAATGTTTGCCATCATATATCTTATAAAAAGCTTTCTGTCAGTAGTCAGAGCTCTGAATGAGTCCTGTACAGTTGCTGTTTTTCCCCTGTGCTTCCTAATAGCGTTTCTCCTGCATTCTTCTCCCCTGTGCTCCGTGTACACATGCTGCTGTCCCTTCAGAAAAGCATGTATCACAACTTTGTTCATTTGAACAATGTATCTCATTCACTTTTGCTTGTAAATGTCAACACTCACCGAAATGTACATTCTGTAGCTATGAGCTATGCTTGTATAACTGTGCTGGATTTGCAATTAGTTTGTTAATTTTTCGCTCGTTAGCATATACTAAAAGCGTCTTATGTGATTTCGCTATTAGTTTGTGCAAATTTTTAGTAGTCTGGTAACAGAGGCCCAATGCGCTTCTCTTGTGATTTTAGCACCCCCTTGTGTGCTATGCCGGTAATACCGTAAATCACGGGATGAGAGAAGGGAAGGCAATATGAAAATCTGGATACCGCCCAAGCCTAATATCCATAGGCCTAATATTATAAAAATGTATGTGATAAGGTGATTAAATCCAGCCTGCTGTGAGTTCTTTGTTGATGTGCATTTTGTATTTAAATATGCTTATAGACATAAATAAATCTACAGTATTGAAAGAGCATGAACAGTATTGACCAGTGACAATCTTCATTGAACCTACAGTCACTACTGTGTGTGTAACATACAATATGTTGTGGAAGGTGGGACAGTGACGTCTCAAAGCCCACAACAGGTACACATCATAACACTTGTGATGAATGTTTAAAACACTGCTTCAGTAAAAACACGACTGTCAATTAACACGGCACTTATTCCATTTCTCCACAAAACAGCATCTTTTGGCACCAGTTTTTAGTTTGTAGGTCTTTACTTCTCAGAGAAAGTATCAGCAATACGTTTAGGCAGGGGTGAGCATTTCAAAAGACGGAAGTTGAATGTGTCGTGTCCACAAGGATCATGATGAGCGTGAGTTAACAGTATAAAGATGTAAGTTGCATAGGTCATCCGGGTTTACATGATAACACTGAGAAAACATAACTTTATAGCACACTATGAAGAAAAGGGAAAAATATCAGCCGACAGTGTTATTATTACTACACTGGGCATTTTTTGGGAGGCTATATTCAAATGTAACATTGTTACATTTTATGTGAGTGTTGCAATAACACTTTTGAGCAGGGAATTGAATAGGTTTGCTAGGGGTAGACATGGCAATTGTTTTATGGGGAGCATACGATCATTTAAAAATGGCAGCAATTCCATCCTGTTACTACTATTTACAGGTGTAAGTAGCTACCAAAGCAGGCTACTTACAGTATGAAATTAAAACAAGTTAGCCTTTCATTGTAACATAACTTATTTTTTAAAAGGCAGAGTGAACCCATGGAGGTCAATGGACCTTCAGTCTCTTCGATTGCTTCAAGAACTGGACAACTTCTACATTTTCTTCAGAGATGGATATAAAAGCTTCGTTCCGTTTCATGAGTTTGGATGGCTAACTCATCTATCCCATTTCATGAAATATATGAACGGGTGAAAAGTAGAGTTAAATACACATGTATTACATGACATGTGTTACGTGACACATTCCAGAAAAGTGTGTACAATATTCAATGTCAGACCGATGATGATCAGATTAAGAATTGAGAGTGCACTTTGAACAACACATTGCATGACTGTTTACAACCAAAAGTGATGTTCTCCAAGAGGTTTTTTGTTTTCATAACACATTGTGTTATGTTTTTGTTGATTGTTCTGTAGTGTCTGTGGTGAATGTCTGGAGTCATGTTTTTGATGGTTATGTCAAGAATCAACCAAATATGTATCTTCAACGAATCAAGTTGGCATATTATGGTATATCGAACAATCCCTAATAGAGTTATTCAAGTTTAATTAACTGGGCACAATTTGAACCAAAATCTGGCTTCACAGGAGATGTTGATATGGTGAATCTCCTTTAAGCCGAGGATGGTGAAATTTATATTTTTTTTAAGCAGAGAGTGTTTGAATTTCTGCATGTGAAGAAACTAATGTATAAGTGATTGCAAGGAAAACAAAAACTACTACAGGTCTGGGGGGGGGGGGGGGGGGGGGCTGATTCATAAAACAGGGAGGCAGTTTTCTACAAGTAGATGTAAAAAGAAGTTCAGCCAACCTGGAGAGACAGACATGAGTAGTATGGAAGTTTATGTAAGTGTGTAAGAAACAAACAAAAAAAGAGCAGCAGTAGCATTTGGCCCGTTTAGAGAAGCTAAAACAATAGTTTTACATTTAACTCAGTCAATCTTACAATTGACTTCAGTTTAGTTTCCAGGTTGTTGCCATTCATACATAGTTCTTCTTGGCAATTACAGTTAAATTCCCACACAAGTCATCCCCAACAGGTGTATGGGTATTTTAATTCCTTTTCAGACAACCACCACAGTTGCTGAATTCTCCTTCCTCACTCCTGGAGAAACACACATGCACCTCCCCTTACAAGGGCATAGAAAATATTGCCGAAAGGAAAATCCAAAACGCATAAATACCCTATTTTCTTAAAGGTGAGCTACTCACGTGCTCTGGTTGCTCACAGACAGAACCACACAGTCGGCAGGTGTCTTCTCCTGTAGTTGCTTATAGAACCGCTGGTAGAGGGCGCTACGTTTGTCAGCTGCATTGTAAACTTTGGGAGAAGCTGAGAAGGGAGAGAAGACATTTTCTAAACAGGTTGTTGGCAAATAAATTCATTTAGTTGACAGACCACATAAGAGAAATGTGATCTTACCATTTTGTTGATGTTGATATCCTTCATAGTCCATGTTGTTACCGGAGTAATCATGCTGTTGGTCCAACTCCTCGTAACTGAAAGTAACACAAGAAAAACCTCACTAGGCTTTGTAGCATTTGTTCACCCCTTTCTCCACCCTACACACAGGTGTGCCTACTTTATTCTTCAGATGGAGCCGACATCATAACAAGTATTTGGCATTAGCAGATTATGGTACATATTCACAAACCATTTGATTGCATGTTTTGACACGCCACCTCACCACACAGCATCATGACCTTCAAACTAGCCTTTTTAGAATACTAGAGTGAAATACTTACACACTAACATGCAGGCTTCAGCATTCCCCAACTGTCCCATTCAAATTCAGAACGTTGAAACAAACTTCATTTCAACTAACTTTACCGGTTGTCTGCTGATTTTGTCCCCATGTCGGAGGAAAATTGGATACAAAATATCCACAGGGAACTGTTATCAACCAGACCTTCAGTACGCTGGTCTGTATAGTTTGTATTTCCGTTTTTTATTTTCAATAATGATGCAATTCGCAGGTGCAAACACTTGCACAATATGGCCAATATTGCTATAAAAGTGCTTTGGTCAACGACATTCGGATATTGTTTACATGTTGTGCATCACATGCAATGCGTCAACAGATTGAAAATAAAAGTGACAGAAACTACCGGCAATGTAGGGTAAACAACACTTTCCTGTGGATACCCTAACTCCACTTACCGCCACACTGACCAGCAGCATGCACAACCGGTAATGGAAGTGTAAATATCATTTATTCAACATTCTGCTTGTAGAGACTATCGTGTCTTTATTTTTTTATATTTTTTTTACAGAGACTTGTTTCAGACTGATATCCGCGGAACTAGCCAACTACACTCCACAATTTATGATGGAGTTGAGCGGCAACTAGTGTGGGTGGACTGGAGCTCCGACATCAGACAAAACTAAGTAAATAAAAAGAAAATAGCCTGCATTTACACGTCCTGTAGAGTTGAGTTTAGTCCACTACCCTCAAAACCTGCCATGAACATTTATCAACAGTCAATCAAGGAATGTTGGCAGACTAGCTAGCTAACTTAGGGTGTGTTCGTAAATTCACTCTGGCTATCTAATCTGATTTCAGAGCAGTCTCGTCTGAGTCTGTCAGAGCGCAGATTAACTAATCAATTTACGAACGCACAACACCCGTCGAATATAACCGGTGTCAGTAAAAGTCAGAAACAAAGGAAATAAATTGTTGTTAGCAGCACAGTTAGTCACCAACGCTCTAGTTAACATGAAAACAGCCTAACCAGCTTGGCTAGGGCGAGTAAAATGGTCAGGGTGAGGTGTTCTCTCATTTGTGTCTGAATATAGCTAGCAAGCTAGACAACTTTAGCCAGTTAGCTTGGGTGCTTGACTGCCGTTGTGAGGTCAGAAAACTCGGATCAACCCTACTCCCCCGTCAGAGCATCGAGTGTGCACTGGGAACACTCCGAGAGTGAAACACTCAATTTACAAACAGAGAATCTGACAACATTCTGAATTTACAAAATGCCCAGAGCGTACTCTAGCACTCCAGAGTCAAATTTACAAAGCCACCCTTTGTTAGCTGCATTATTAACTACCTCTCAGAATCCTTGTGGTCGTCGGTCCGGTCTTCTCTCACGGGGTATGGTGCTGGTCTTCGAAAAGGCCGAAGAGGTTTAACACTGCTGAAGGAGATTTACAGTTAGCCAGCTATTAGCATCACAGCCATAAGTACGTGAGCGGAGCAAGGAATGGAGATTGACCCATTTGACTGGAGCGCAGAGCGAGTTCCCCCCCCCAAAGGCTGGAGCGTCGGACTTCTTGCCGCTCCAGTACCGGCCCAGAATGCATTTGTAGGCGACTTGTGTGCCGTTACAGCCCCTTGCTTTAGCTACTGTCATGGAGTTCGCTAAATATAGTCATAAAGAAACAGGTGCAACACAGGTGCAAAATCAAGGTGACTTAGAAAGATGAGGAGGACCAAGAGTGGGAGTGCAGTGATGTAGTGTCACCAACTAAAGAATCATTGTGGAATCTGAAAAGACATATCCCGAAAGCATGATGTGAACTATGTGCACATGCTAACATAAAAAAAAAGGTGGGTAGCTGGCTGTGTCATTGTAGCAAAGTATTTATAAATAAAAAAATGTGATCTCTTGAAAGTTTAGCTCATTTTCATTCTATTATCTATACAATAGGCAATCATTGATTTTAGACCCAATAGGCCTGACATATTACCTCTTTCAATGAGCTTTGCATTTTGATAGGGCCATTTTGCCCCCCCCCAAAAAACTTTAGGCCTAGCTATATATATATATTAATTAAAAATAAAAACTCTCCATCCCTGCCCAGCAACAGTGGCCCGAGGAGTGTTTAGCATCCCCAGTGGCTCTACACCATTGCATGAGCCAGAAGACATAGACGCTGGCCAAACTCGTGTTTCTAAAAGTGAATTCAAAGGCACTGTAGACAGCCTAGTTAGGCATTTTTCATTAGAATTCTCTTTAATTCTACTTATACAACTGTGGGTCTAATCTTGAATGATGATGGGTTAAAACCCCATTCCAGCCGGTGTCTATTCCACAAGTAACCACCAGCTAAATCTGACGTAAAAATTCCTATTTACTCTGTTCCATTTGACTGTGCAATCCACTGTCTCATCAGCCCAGCAATTTATAAACTTGATCTACACTATATAAAACATCTAGACATTGTCACATTTCTTTAGACTAACATTTAGTTTGACAGCAGAGATTTGTATAAATCTTGCTGTGTCTCTGTCCCATGTGTACCGAGTAGGGATGCACGATATATCGGTGAACATATCGGAATCGGCCGAAATTAGCAAAAAATGCCAACATCGGTATCGGTCGATGTCTATAACACCCCGATGTCAAAGCCGACGTGCATACCTATATAACATGACGTATTGACACCATGGAAAATGTTGCACTATACGTGCAACACAGCATTCCTAAACTAGCCCATAATGTCTGCTGTGTGGATATAGCAGTCATTTGAAAGAGTAACGCAATTTCAGCGAGACAACACAAAGGCTAAATCCATTAAAGCCAAGATAATGGAATTCATTTCCCTTGACAATCAACCGCCCTCTGTCGTTGGCTTTCGCCGACTGGTCGAGCACTGGTACACACTACCAAGTGGGCTACTTTTCAGATGTTGCCCTACCGGAGTTACACAGTACTGGCGTCATTGCCATTAGCTTCACGACATACATACTATGGAACATTGTCTGGGTCTTTGCGTGTCAAAAAAGATACAGTAGCACTGTCAAAGCTGTACAAAAAAAGTCTGCAAAGATGTAAACACCGACCACTAACGATGTGTTTACAATACCGCGGTGGTAATAAAGCATCACATGTTCGATCACAACTTCTGGGGTAGATAGCTTTAGCTTGGTACCTAGCTAGCACCAATACAACCTGCCAGAAAACAATGACCAGTAGAACCTGCAGTCATTTTCATTATTCTTAGCAACGATTTAGGAATCCTTGTGAGTAAGTATTAGCTCGGTTGCCACTTGTTGTTCGCCTATTGAAATTGAACTTCAGTTTATGAAAATAAATAGCTAGTCAGCAACTTAACCCTGTTACCCAAAGCTAACATTATAAGCAGCCAGCTAGCTTCATCTGGCTAGTGAGGCTTGATGTACCAGCTTATGTGTTGTGAAAATAGCCACAATAAGGATTAGGCACAATAGTGGAATTTGCGGTTTGCCTTCAAAATAAAAGTACCTCTTTGAAAGTGATGCAGAAGGTTACAATTAGTGGAATCATGACATTTTTAGACTAGATAATGTTAAAGAAGGTTGAAGGTTTAACAGTCCGACAGAACACAACTGTGAAGAGTTTACGTAAATATTAGCGTTGTAGTTCTTATCGTGTGACATCACACCCCAGTCAACCTATTGTGTCTATTGACATTCATTTTGCACTGTACAGTTTTACCTAAGAGTTGAGGATCAATGAAATGGGGTATCAGTCTACTCAACACCCAATATATTTTCCCCCAACGTGCTTAGAGTTATCAGACTCCAAAACATCCACGCAGTATTGGTTTTCCTCTGGAATAGTGTTCAATACACATAGGTTGATAATACATGTGGCTCAATTCACAGATGTCCCGCAATAAGAGCTACGACACTAATGTTCTCTGGGTGTCACGGAGTAGACTGATACCTATGGATTGTGGATCAATGACATGGGGTAAGACTGTACAGTGAAATAAGTGCCCCAATGCAATGCCCCAATGCAATTCTAAAGTATAATACATCCAGGGTGATTTCAACAGATTTTTTGTCAAATTAACAAATTATTGTCTTTTGTTGATTTTATAACATTCCAAACTTGTTTAGCATGACTTATTCAATTATGGCATAATTCTACTACTTGTATTAATTTGCATCACTGTCAATTACATACGTATATTTGAAGGCTAACTACAAAGTCCACTATTGTGGCTAATACTTAATGTGGCTAGCTTCGAAGAAGTGTCTTATAATTTAGGGTTATTTTAGATGATGACACCTAGCTATATTGTTAGCTAGCTAACTTCTACTGAAACAGATTATGTTTTGCTATCTTTTTGGGGAAGGACATTGTTTGCATCCATGAGCTAGATAGCTTATAAAAATAAAAAAAAGGTTTTAATGGCCAGCACTGTAGGTGCGCGAGACAACTTTACCAGCATCATAACATTCATATCGACGAATCGTTATGACATATGAAACACCAGTGTGTAATAACTACGTAAAAAAATGATGAACGCGTTAAATGATTATTTGACGTGCAGTCCTATTCAGGTCCTGATTGGTCAACAAGCTTATTTGAGAAGTCAGATGGTGTTATTTGACATGTATATTTTTTTGTCACACAAAGACCCAAACGATGGAACGAACCAGTTGGCTTGATTGTAAACCAAGATTTGTGTCGGGACTATATCGTGGAAGGATGAAATAACGTTTAATATAAATATGTCAATCATTATTTGAATATGTTAGTAACCTTTGTATGAATGTGATAATGCCCTCGAAACCGGTGTTTGGAGGAAAGATTGGCACAGTTTGCCGGACGGCCCTCGAACCAACATTATCCGCCAAACACCGGATTATCTAGCATTATATATTATAAGTAAGTCAACACCTATAAACGCAATTTAGAATATAATACAACAAAATGTTGTTTAAATGCTGAGCTTAATGTTCCTGCCAGTCTAGTGTGTCGGACTCGCAAATGAAAAAAAAGTTAAATAGGCTAATATAGCCTAAATTCATTTTCGTTCCTTCTTAGGCTACCTGTCTGGCTCGCGACTTATTTAGAATGTTTATATACTGTTTTAACAAAACATGTACAGTAGCAAGCCTATTTGAAATGATCAACGCTTCTAAGTCACCCTTTCATGTTTATTAAAATACATTTTCATTGAAATCATATGGGTTGGTTTCAATACTTCAAAACCAAATGGTAGGTCCATGTAGCCACACAAATAGATGGGGGTTGGTTCAATTGTGATTTACATTTTAAGAGCGAATTTGGCGCGGCAATATTATTTCCACCCTGTGCAAGAGCAGTTTTTAGCAGTGTCGCTGGAGAGTACGTGGAGTTCCGTAGGAAAACGATTTCCGACCACTCAACTCTGCTCACATACTCTGAACATCTAACGTTAGCCATTCCTTTGTGGATAGCTGCGTTAGCTAGCTAAGCTAACAACGTTACACACACACCCACCTACCCACAATACAATAGTTACCGGTTAATTGGCTAGCTAGTTAGGCTCCAGATATGACTTCTGCTATAGGTAGTTTCATATCTAGCTAGCTAATCAGGCAAGAATGAGGCTGATTCAAGCTACGCTAGCTAGCCACTTACCCTCCATTTGGGTTGGGTTGAGGCCGTCTGCCGCTTGGTGCCCACGACGACATTGCACTTTCGTCAAGTGGGAATACCTCTAAATAAACCGTGGAAAATAATAAGTATTTGGCCAAACAGACGACTGATGGCTTGGTAGCTAACAGTGCGCCCTAACATAGGTTAAATAACCAGGCCGTATTTGAAAGGATCAAAACCGCAATGTATCATGTGGTACATTCGGACTGATCTACAAATAATAATGAATCGTTATTTACGACGCAAAGTGATTTATAAATCAGTCAATAGGCAGTCGTGTTTGATGCTCTCGAACAGAGCCACAGGCTTCTTCTTTAAATTTGAATTGGCAGATCGCAACCAACTGAAAGCTGCATACATCGCCACCTACTGCACTGGAGTGTGAGACCGGTCACGGCCTCTTAAGTCATCAAGCCCTGTGTTTCCCGTCTACTGATCTGGAGTGTGAATTCTTTACACTTTGTGACACAAAAAGGGAAGGAAAAATGACTGGAAAAGGGCTCCTGTGCTCTCATGTGGTCTAAGGCACTGCATCTCAGTGCAAGAGGTGTCACTACATTCCCTGGTTTGAATCCAGGCTGTATCACATCTGGCTGTGATTGGGAGTCTCATAGGGCAGCGCACAATTGGCCCTGCCTCGTCTGGGTTTGGCCGGGGTAGACTGTTATTGTAAATAAGAATTTGTTCTTTAACTGACTTGCCTAGTTAAATAAAGGTTCAATAAAAACACACACATATATATATATATATATATATATATTAAAAAAGGGAAGAAACATTGCCCTACCAACTAACATACACCCATTACCTCACCACTATTCCACTACTTGGCCCTATCGGATCCTCAACCTGCCATTCTCTCCTTGGACACTTCTGATCTCCAACACTATGCACCATGGATACCCCTACAGTTAACACACAACTTTTTCCACTGATACTACACATTCCTCTGTTTCATGCCCTCCTGCACAATTCTCACATCTAGGAATTTCCCTCCTACACACTATTGCAACATGACCATAAGCTTGGCACCTACAATACCGTAATGGGTTCGGGACAAAAGTTCTCACAGGATAACTGACACATCATAACTTGACCTTGTCGGATAAAGACTCCAAACTCAGCAGGACAGACAGCATCTTCTCTGCTTCACCACGCTCTGAACCGAGTCTGTGTCGCACCAAATGGCAGGCATCACAGACACTGGGAATCTTAAAAGAAACAGTCAGAGAGGAATAGGCGAAGCAAGATGACTGGGCCCAACATCTTCTCCAGTAGGTGTTGCTTTTTCATGTTTTTCACTCACCAAGCGAGGAGTTTTTGACATTATCGATTATAGTCTTCTGATAGAAAAACATATATATATGGCTTTACACCCTCTGCTATATTGTGGATAAGGAGTTACCGTTTAACAGAACACAGAAGGTGTACTTTCATAGAAGCCTCTCCAACATAATCCAGGTAGAATCAGGAATTCCCCAGGGCAGCTATCTAGGCCCCTTAAATTTTTCAATCTTTACTTATGGCATGCCACTGGCCTTGTGTAAAGCCAGAGTGGCTATATAAGAGGATGACTCAAAACTATACACGTCAGCTACTACAGCGAGTGAAATCACTGCAACGCTTAAGAGGTTTTATAAACTACTTTATAAATAGCTCGGACACCCATGCATACCAAATAAGACATGCCACCAAAGGTTTCTTCACAATCCCCAAGTCAAGAACAGACTATGGGAGGCCCACAGTACTACATAGAGCTATGGCTACATGGAACTCTATTCCACATCAGGGATAAAAATACACCCTATGGAACAGCAAGGACTGTGAAGAGACACATACAAGCAGAGACACACATGCACATGATAAGACACGCAATCTACACACACGTGCACATGGATGTTGTATTGTAAATATGTGGTGGTGGCCTGAGTGAACGCACTGAATGTGTTGGGCAAGGTGTTATGAAATGTAATGTCATGTAGTATTTTAAACTGTATGTCACTGTCTTATGTTGCTGGACCCCAGGAAGAGCAGCAGCTCAGGGTTCCATAATAAATACAAATGAAAGTGTTGAATTTGGTAAAAAAAAAAAATGGCTTACTTGCTACGTGTGGCTTATTTGATTGAATACAGGTTTCATCATGATTAGGTCGCACAGTCATGGGGCATTTATCTATGCATCTATCTATCTATTCATCCATCCATCCATCCAGATATTGTTATAATAACCATCATATCAAAGTAAACTTGGAGTCATGCGATAACATGTTGTGTGGTCCTCCCACTATGACCGGTCAGGAAAGTATGCAGTTTATTAGACTACAGACAAAATAAATCATGATGAACTTCACATGGTGGTGAAAGTGCAAAGTGATGTGCATGATGCTCCTTTCCAATAAATGTCGGGTCTTATTCTGGTGACATGATAATCAATGCCAGGTCAATAGCGTAGAAGCTTCTTGGGACTATACCAGCCATCTCCTGAGGAAGTTGTTAATGTTCTTCTCGAGAGCCTCCATGGTTGAAAGCTTAACCTCATAGGCAAATAGTGGCAAGTTGAGTCATCAAGAAGTTGATGTCATCTAAAGGTTGACTTGCAAGAGCATTGCCTTCACACTCTCTTTCTCATTGAGGCTCCTCTCTGACAGTGGGGATGGTCTCCTCTCTGGTCTTAATAGATCGTTACCGTTCCTGGACATGTCTCTTTTTCAGTTCTAGGTTTCTGGATTTTGTAGGCTTGAACACCATTCTGGCCCAATTGGTGAGCTCTACCAGATCTTCCGGAATCCATCTGCCTCCTGGAACTGACTTTTCTGCTCTGATTGGAGCCTGCTGGACGCCGCTTGCCAGTACTACACCCCTTCTTAGCATCTCTGCTGATTTGACAAGGAGTTTCATCACTGCAGAAAACAGAGTAACTGAGATGCACCCGGTGACATTGTCTACCTCCAGCCTTTGCCATGTGGTGGTGAAGTCTCCACTTATGAAGCACATCTTTAAGATGTCAAAGTAGCACTGGAGGAGCTTCTGGAATCTCACAAGAACATGGTGGGTTTGGGTGTAGTTTCCACCAGATTGTGGGGTATGGTTACGTAGGCATTGGTTAGGTCTAGCCACGGGACTGTCAGATCTCCTTGCTTACGTGTGTTCAAGGCAGCCGGACACTCCTGGAACTCCAACCTTTTGTACTGAGGTGTCAATGTAGTTCTTGTCCAACATGAATGTTGTCAGCCTCTTTGCAAGAATTCCAAAGAAGATTTTATCTTCAACATTGAGGAGTGAGATGGTTTGGAATTGCTTGATGTTTGTGGAGTTTTCTTCTTTTGGAATGAAACACCCCTCAGCATCTGGCCATCTTTCTGCAAGATAATCTTTTCTCCAAGCCACTTTCAGCAGCCTCCAGAGCCTCCTCTTGAGCCTCTCACAGTATTTTAACACCTTGTACGGAATACCATTAGGCCCTGGTACTGATCTTCCTCTGGCCTTCTTGAGAAAGTAATTTACCTCCTGCCAGATGGGTTACGACACCTGAAAGGGGATGGTGGGCTCATCTGGTTTGATGAGTTTTGCCATCTCCTCTAGCTCGTCCTCACATCTGGGGTCGCTGTGGACTCCACAAATGTGCTCCTCCACCTCTTTCTTTATTGCTTTTAGTTCTCCTGATCTTTTGTCACCCCAGGAGTTTTGAGAGATATTGGGAGGAACTTTGTGAAATCAATGCTCTCCTTCATCTGCCTCCTTCTGTCCCTGCCATGATACTCAGCTCGGCACAAGCTTTTCATGTGCAAGTAACAAGGTCTTAATATCAGGTATACTTCAACGCTGGTTTCTCATCCTCCCTTGCTTTGTAAAAAGCCTTCTTCTGCCTCCGCAGGTCACCACTTAGGGTGGTTATCTCCTTCAGATGTCTGTTTTCTGAATCGTTTTTCATCTTAAATATATTTTGATGTATTTTTCATTTTACCTGTGCTGTTGATTTGCATTTGTGTCTGGTTACAATAAAATAAAAATAAAAAATATATATATATCTTCTGTTCATTGACACCTCTCGGAGCTCCGAGAGCTTCTCGTGCACGTCCTCTGTCTGTGTGAGGCGCACACCCATTTTTTCATCCTTTTATCAATTTATTATTTTGTTTATTAATTCATCAGATCTTAGTTGTTGTTTGAATTGGAAAGGCCGGTGTGATTTTGATGGTATTATTCTGATGTTTCTTTAGCCTCTCTCTTGGGTAAAAGAGGGTTCAACCAGTTAATTTGGGTACCCCTGCTCTGGTGGCTAAGATTTAGCCCAGGTGGCACAAGATATGTCTACCTGACTTTGCCAGTGTACTGTAAACTCTGAAGGGAAGAATACAATATCTGTAGGCTATGGGGGTAGGCTTTGTTTCACGGACTAGACCTACCCGTAGCCCATTTCCCAAGGCCAAATCCTGATTTTGGATTTTTTTGAGAAATTCATGACACAGCGGTTGCATTAAGGAGAGGTATATCTATAATTCCATGTGTATAACTTGTATTATCATCTACATTTATGATGAGTATTTCTGTTGAAACGATGTGGCTATGCAAAATCACTTGATGTTTTTGGAACTAGTGAATCTAATGCGCCAATGTAAACTCTGATTTATTTTATATAAATATGAACTTTATCAAACAAAACATGCATGTATTGTGTAACATACAGTCCTATGAGTGTCATCTGATGAAGATAATTCAAGGTTAGTGATTAATTTTCTTTATTTATGCTTTTTGTGAATGCTATATTTTGCTGGAAAATGGCTGTGCTTATTGTGGTTTGGTGGAGACCTAACATAATCGTTTGTAGTGCTTTCGCTGAAAAGCCTATTTGAAATTGGACACTTTGGTGGGATTAACAACGAGAATAGCTTTAAAATGATATAAGACACATGTATGTTTTAGGAATTGTAATTATGAGATTTCTGTGTTTTGAATTTGGCGGCCTCTATTTTCACTGGTAGTTGTCATATCGATCCCGTTACCGGGATTGCAGCCATAACAAGTTTTAAGAACAAATTCTTATTTACAATGACGGGTCAGGTGGCAAAAATGCTGGAGATTCAAATCAAATTTGTATTTGATTTGTCACATGCGTGTAGACCTTACAGTGAAATACTTACTTACAAGCCCTTAACCAACAAGATTTAAGAAGTTAAGAAAAATAAATGGTTAAGTAAAAATGAGATAAAAAAAGAAAAGAAAATAAATAAGTAAACAGCAGCAGAAAAATAACAAGCTAGGCTAAAAACAGCGGGTACTGGTATAGAGTTAAAGTGACTATGCATAGATTATAAACAGAAAGTAGCACCAGCATAAAAAAAGAGACGTCTGGGTAGCCCTTTGATTAGCTGTTCAGGAGTCTTATGGCTTGTGGGTAGAAGCTGTTAAAACCTGGGTTTAGGGGGCAGTATTTTGATGTTTGGAGGAAAAACGTACCCAAAGTAACTGCCTATTTCTCAGGCCCAGAATCTAAAATATGCATATAATTGTCAGATTAGGATAGAAAACACTCTAAAGTTTCCAAAACTGTCAAAATATTGTCTGTGAGTATAACAGAACTAATATTGCTGGCGAAAACCTGAGGAAAATCAAACCAGGAAGTGGCCTCTATTTTGAAAGCTCCATGTTCCATAGCCTGCCTTCGCTCCATTTAAAGGGATATCAACCAGATTTCTAGATTTTTATTTTGAAAAATTAGCGAGAAAGATCCCATCGAATCATTGTATGGCTGGGTGCCAGCAGCGTTTTGTATGCGCAACAGCTTGGAGCAGCCATTTTCTCTCTCTCTCCTAAAGAAGAAGTTACATTCCCGGTTGGTATATTATCGATTATACAGTATATTGTAAAAACAACCAGAGGATTGATTATAAAAAATGTTTGAAATGTTTCTACGAACATTACGGATACTATTTGGAATTTTCGTCTGCGATGTCTTGACCGCTCGAGCCTGTGGATTTCTGAACATAAACGTGCCAACCAAATGGAGGAATTTTGGATGTAAAAATAATCTTTATGGAACAAAAGGAACATTTATTGTGTAACTGGGAGTCTTGTGAGTGCAAACATCCGAAGATCATCAAAGGTAAGTGATTTAATTTATTGCATGACTAATCTACTTGGCTGCTAGCTGTTTGTAATATTTTGTCTACTGAGAGAGACGTGCGTACATAAACGCTTGGTATGCTTTCGCCGAAAAGCTTTATTGAAATCTGATACACCAGGTGGATTAACAACAAGCTAAACTGTGTTTTGTTATATTGCACTTGTGATTTCATGAAAATGAAATATTTTTAGTAATTTAATTTGAATTTCGCGCTCTGCAATTCAGCGGTGGTTGACGAAAATAATCACGCTAACGAGATGGGTGCATCAAGAAGTTAAGAAGCCTTTGTACCTCGACTTGGCGCTCCGGTGCCACTTTCCATACGGTAGCAGAGAGACCAGTCTATGACTAGGGTGGCTGGAGTCTTTGACAATTCTCAGGGCCTTCCTCTGACACCACTTGATATAGTCCTGGTGGCTGGAAGCTTGGCCCTAGTGATGTCCTGGGTCGTAAGCACTACCCCCTGTAGTGCCTTGCGGTCGGAGGCCGAGCAGTTGCCATACCAGGCAGTGATGCAACCAGGATGCTCTCGATGGTGCAGCTGTAGAACCTTTTTGAGGATCTGAGGACCATTGCTAAATCTTTTCAGTCTCCTGAGGGGGAATAGGCTTTGTCGTGCCCTCTTCACGACTGTCTTAGTGTGTTTGGACCATGATAGTTTGTTGATGATGTGGACACCAAGGAACTTGAAGCTCTCAACCTGTTCCACTACAGCCCCGTCGATGAGAATGGGGGCGTGTTCGGTCCTCCTTTTCCTGTAGTCCACAATCATCTCCTTTTTCTTGATCACGTTGAGTGAGAGGTTGTTGTCCTGGCACCACACAACCAGGCTCTGACCTCCTCCCTATAGGCTGTCTCATCATTGTCAGTGATCAGGCCTACCACTGTTGTGTCATTGGCAAACTTGATGATGGTGTTGAAGTCATTCCTGGCCATGCAGTCATGAGTGAACAGGGAGCACCCGTGTTGAGGATCAGCGTAGCAGATGGGTTGTTCCCTACCCTAACCACCTAGGGACGGCCTGTCAGGAAGTCCAGGATCCAGTTGCAGAGGAAGGGGGTGTTAAGGGTCCTCGGGATCCTCAGCTAGGTGATGAGCTTTGAGGGCAGTATGGTGTTGAACGCTGAGCTGTAGTCAATCAATAGCATTCTCACATAAGTGTTAATTTTGTCCAGGTGGGAACTCGCAGTGTTGAGTGCAATAGAGATTGCATCATCTGTGGATCTGTTGGGGTGGTATTCAAATTGGAGTGGGTCTAGGGTTTCTGGGATAATGGGGTTGATGTGAGCCATGACCAGCCTTTCAAAGCACTTCATGGCTACAGATGTGAGTGCTATGGTTCGTAGTCATTTAGGCAGGTTACCTTAGTGTTCTTGGGTACAGGGACTATGGTGGTCTGCTTGAAACATGTTGGTATTACAAACTCAGTCAGGGACAGGTTGGAAATATCAGTGAAGACATTTGCCAGTTGGTCGCCGCATGCTCAGAGTACATGTCCTAGTAATCCGTCTGGCCCTGCGGCCTTGTGAATGTTGACCTGTTTAAAGGTCTTACTCAAATTGGCTACGGAGAGAATGATCACACAGTCATCCAGAACAGCTGGTGCTCTCATGCATGTTTCGGTGTTCTTTGACTTGAAGCGAGCATAGAAGTAATTTAGCTCGTCTGGTAGGTTCATTTCACTGGGCAGCTCGTGGCTGTGCTTCCCTTTGTAGTCTGTAATAGTTTGCAAGCCCTGCCACATCCGACGAGCGTCAGAGCCGATATAGTACAATTCAATCTTAGTCCTGTATTGACACTGTGCCTGTTTGATGGTTTATTGGGAGGGCATAGCGGGATTTCTTATTCCAGGTTAGAGTTCCATTCCTTGAAAGTGGCAGCTCTACCCTTTAGCTCAGTGCTGATGTTGCCTGTAATCCATGGCTTCTGGTTGGGATATGTACTTACAGTCACTGAGGGGACGACGTCATCGATACACAGTGACTGCTGTTGTGTACTGCCATCGGAAGTATCCCGGAACATATTTCCAGTCTGTGCTAGCAAAACAGTCCTGTTGCTTAGCATCTGATTCATCTGACCACTTTCTTATTTACCGAGTCACTGGTGCTTCCTGCTTTAGTTTTTGCTTGTAAGCAGGAATCAGAAAGATAGAATTATGGTCAGATTTGCCAAATGGAGGGCGAGGGAAAGCTTTGTACTGTTATCCACCAGAACCGGTGGCATGAACTCACTCCCATAACACTCACTCCTCACTCCCATGTGTGTGGAGTAAAGGTGATCTAGAGGTTTTTTTCCCTCTCGTGGCACATTTAACATGCTGATAAAATTTAGGTAAAACTGATTTGAGTTTCCCTACATTAAAGTCCCCGGTCACTCGGAGCGCCATCCCTGCCTGAGTGTTTTCATGTTTGCTTATGGCCGTACACAGCTCATTGAGTGCCGTCTTAGTGCCAGCATCGGTCTGCGGTGGAATATAGACAGCTATGAAAAATATAGATGTAAAGTATTTTGGTAAATAGTGTGGTCTACAGCTTATCATGAGATACTCTGCCTCAGGCGAGCAAAACCTTGAGACTTATTTAGATTTTGTGCACCATCTGTTGTTTACAAATATACATATGCTCTCACCCCTTGTCTTACCACGATATCTCCTTCTTTTCCTCCTGCAAATGACAGTGATGAGGGCCTTGTCGGGTGTCTGCAGTAAATCCTTCCTGTCCAACTCGTTGAAGAAGAAATATTCCTCTAGTACGGGGTGAGTAATCACTGCCCTGATATCAAAAAGCTATTTTTGGTCATAAGACACGGTGGTAGAAACATGAAATAGCAGCAGAGTTGTTCAAGTTAGATGGTGCAATGCTGTTATGGGAGTGAGTTCATGCCACCGGTTCTGGTGGATAACAGTCAGGAGGAAGAATATTTGTTGGAAAAGTGAGGCTAAAACAGGAAATGGCACTTTTGAAACAGCAGATGAGTGAAGGGCTGACAGTCTTGCCACTAAACCAGTTTCCTCCAGTGATCAGAGTGATGAACTAGTTTTCCCAAATGATCAGGTTGATGTTAACCCAGTGAAAAGTCAGTTGTTTTAGGGGGCGAAGTCTCTCAAGGAGAGTTTTGACATATTCCCAATTTGTGAAATTAATCAGGTTCAGAAGAGTGCTGATGGCAAACCAGATAAGGAGGAGGATATTGTGTTTGCATACTTGGAGGAAACATTCTCTGCCGAACTAGACAGATGTAAAAAGAGCTTTATAAATACATTTGATTCACAGGAAATTGTTCTCCCTAGTGAGGAAGGTGATTATTGTGTGTCTCTAGCTGAGACCTTCTGGGCAGATATATGTGATGTAATGTACCCTCTGCAGGTTGAGGATGAGGTTGATTCATGTGTCAGTTTAGGAGAGATGTTCATTGTTGGATTGAGTGACACTGAGCAACTAGGTTCTGTTGGTGATCTGATAAAGGTTTGATCTGATAACGGAATCTGTTAGATTCAGAGGTTGTCAATAGCTAGGTTTCCATGAACTTGTCCAGTGATTCTTTTGTAGACATTTAGGACATTCACATAAAAATTAGACGCGGCAATTTCCTGCTACAGTGCATTTTCATTTAACTATATCTTGTGTCGATAAAAACAGCTGGACGTAATGACTTCACACCTAAAAAAAGAAGAAGATTCTGCTAAAACCTACGGGGTTGAATAAAAATGTAGTGGTTGAAGTGTTTCCATTACCCAGTTAGGCAAATTGTGCATTAATAAATTGGCAACAGCCTGCATGTTTTATGGAAAATAAATAGAAAGAAAAGTACAACAGTTAGGAAAGTTCAGGAAAATAGATACTGTGAGGGTTTTTCTTTTTTTGTTGGGGGGTAATGGAATAGGTAAGGTCAGTGGCCACCAACCTTTTCTGAGTCAAGATCACTTTTGCAGACAAAAAGAAAGCTGAGATCTACTGCCCAGATTCATTTTTTACATTAACCTCACACAAACAGTTTTGTAGTAATGAGGTTTGGTCAGTAGGCCTAATACATTATCACAGCATATTAGATATATGATTGGCCTGCCAATATTGTTAATCAGATCATATTATATTTCAAATCTTGAGCTTTGATAACAGAATAGATCAGTTGGTTTAGCACTTGTGAGGTACTGTGGAGCATGAATTGAAATAATTTGCTTTTCCATTTTCTGGACTGATGGTACCTGCATCTGATGGTCAACGAGGTCAAATCACGACATCAGTGATGTTCAGATCGGAAAGTCGGAGCTCAAAAAAGATGCCAGCATTTCCGCCTTGGAATTCCAAGTTGGATGACCATTCAAAACGATTTTTTCCAACCACGTCTCACGGTCCCTGCTCTCTCCTTCCTTCCTCTGGTGAGACTGACCAGAGAGAGGGGACACCGTCTTCCATCTGATGGTTTTAAAAGTTATTCAATCTTACGTAGGCTAGTAGCCTATTAAACTTGGCTGTGGCCAGGGTCATGGATGCTCTGTAGCCACGGTGATTTGAGCTATCCGATTGGGTAGCACAGTAGGTGCACTCGATTTAGTCACAGATTTGCCATCGCTAGGTAGGCAGAGTTTGTCCTATGGGAACACTTTGCTTACCCGGTGCGCAGGACCTTTGAATCAAGTGCACCTACCGGCAACAGCTCAACATGATTTTAAAAAAGGAGCGCAAGCCTTTATTGTTTTCTACAGAAATATTTGGTGATTGATTAGGAATGCCCTGAAGATCGACCAGTCGACCGGTTGGCGACCACTGGGTTAGATAGTTTAGACGGCACAGTGAGGATTTACTGGAAGACCTGGTCTGGGTTTTGCGGGTGACATGGCTGTGTTTTGTGATGAGAATCAGGAGCTTGAAGAAGTGAGTTTGGTAGAAAAAACTGATCCACTGGTCTTGTCACTTCCGGTTATTGAAGAGTGGTGACAGTTCCTCCAGCATGTAGTGTGTCTCCTGTTAAGTTGGAGTGAAGTGAGGAGAATAAGGTTAGGAGAATATTGTTCGTGTTTTCCTCATTGGTAATTCTTGTGTGATGAACACTGAGGCTCAGAGGAAGGTAGAGAAGGGTCTCAGTAGGTTCTCTAAAAGTCAAATTGAGGAGGATATGACTAGCGGTTCCCTTCAGTTGATTGCTCAGGGCTGGGGCAAAGAGGCATGGGGAGAGCAGTGAATTTGATGGTTTTGGTTTTGACTGGTTTCCGGTTTAGAGAATGGCTTTATCTCAGAGTTGAGTTTTTTTGTGGCCCAGTTTTAGTGTTTATAGTGGACATATTTTGTCTCTTCTGTTAAGGAAGTTTTAAGGAAAATAATTCTAAAAAAATTCAAAATGAAAATAGATACAGGGTTTTTATTTTCTTGTTGGGTGGTAATGGAATAGGTTAGGTAGTTTAGACAGAACACTACCAATTCCACACTCCATTCCCCCAGGGGGCAGCAGCAACCATGTCCAAATGCTGAGCCCAGTTGATAAGGAGACAGATGCTGCCAATTAAAGGATGGTCAGTGTCCCAGCTTGCAAGCCGTGATGCTGCTGTTTTGTTTGGTGGCCATGAGGACCCCTATACATAACAAGTGCAGAAAAATCAGTAGGCTAATTATTGGTTTTGTAACACAGTGTTGTGTGCATTTGAAACAAAAATAATAAATTGAAAACAAAGCAGTCACAAGGTTAATGTTTTCACGAGGAAACACTGGAAGGCAAGAACAAGGGTTTAGCAATTATCTAAGTAACAAATGTTAACAACCATGTTCAAATAGTAGAGATAAGACTAAAATGGGGGAAATAGAAGCTGGCTTTATATGATTTATTAGGATGAAAGGGATTCTTTCTTTACCCACCTGCTCATAGATTGGCACAGTGCTTTGTGTTTGCACTGTGTTCCATAGAGACACTGACACATTGGTATAACTCTTATTTCAGTTTTGTTACTCTTGCTGTCCAAAACAAGGTGTTAATGGATTTTCAACGCAGTTCAATATTGCATGTCTTTCTCTGCCATACCGTGCACTGTTGGCCAAAACCAGGAGAATTAATTAGAATTGATTAAAGCGGTTTCTACTGGAATTCATCCTTAATCTAAAACTAATTCTGCACTTCTTATTTCCCATTCCCTTTTTTTCAAAGGGAATAGTCTTACAAATAAATTCATCTATTTTCAGGGGTAGAATGACCAGGAGAGACAGTGGGTGGTAGGCTTTCTCTGCTCGGATAAAAAAGAAATGTGTGCCAGAACATTTGAAAGACCTCGATTTCTGTCTGAGATTAAATAAATTATTGTTTTAGAAGCTCTAATATGAATATGTGATCAGTAAAAATGTCTTTAACATCCCATTCTTGAATCACTTAGCCTGTAAATGGATGTAAAATCGATATGAAATACAATTATTCGATGCTATTTGAAGTAATGTCAACCTTTGGTTCATTCATTGTTTAATCTGTTTCAGCTCCACCATTTAAAGCAGACACAGAGCCGAGACGAAATAAGGACATGTGGAGGCTCTAATGGAGGCAAGCAGATGTGGAGACCTCCTCGACAATATATTATATGAGTTAGAGGTTTTTTTAACCAACAATTTGTCGCTTTCTCCATAAGTTTCTCTATAAGTACAGCTCAATTCTTCTTCTCCTCCACAAACGTTTTTCCTGATGAGTGGTCTCCAAGGTGAGGACTTTTAGGCCTATTTTACTTGGTTTGACGAACTCTCAATCAATGTTGTAGTGGGGTCTAAGTGAGCCAATTCTAACATGGGGATGTTTATGTAGCAATGATTGCATGAGGGGCCTGGTGGGGCATTTAGCTTGAACACCAAGGTTTACACCACTGTTACACATGCCAAAGGATGGCAAGATCTGGTAGGATGAGTGATCTGCTATGTTTTCCCACACTTTATGGATTTCACACGCCCTGATCTGCTTCACCTGTCCTTGTGCTTGTCTCCACCCCCCTCCAGGTGTCGCCCAACTTCCCCACTTATCCCCTGGATATTTATACCTGTGTTTTCTGTCTGCTTGTTTGTCTTGTTTGTTCAAATCAACCAGCATTTTGTATCTCAGCTCCTGCTTTTTCTCTATTCTCACACTCCAGGTTTTGACCCTTGCCTGTCCTGACCCTGGGCCTGCCTGATGACCTGTACCTTGCCCCCCTCTGGATTACCCTGAGCCTGCCTCCCGCCCGGTACCTTTGCCCCTACTCTGGATTACCCTGAGCCTGCCTCCCGCCCGGTACCTTTGCCCCTACTCTGGATTACCCTGAGCCTGCCTCCCGCCCGGTACCTTTGCCCCTACTCTGGATTACTCTGAGCCTGCCTCCTGCCCGGTACCTTTGCCCCTACTCTGGATTACCCTGAGCCTGCCTCCCGCCCGGTACCTTTGCCCCTACTCTGGATTACCCTGAGCCTGCCTCCCGCCCGGTACCTTTGCCCCTACTCTGGATTACCCTGAGCCTGCCTCCCGCCCGGTACCTTTGCCCCTACTCTGGATTACCCTGAGCCTGCCTCCCGCCCGGTACCTTTGCCCCTACTCTGGATTACCCTGAGCCTGCCTCCCGCCCGGTACCTTTGCCCCTACTCTGGATTACCCTGAGCCTGCCTCCCGCCCGGTACCTTTGCCCCTACTCTCGATTACCCTGAGCCTGCCTCCCGCCCGGTACCTTTGCCCCTACTCTGGATTACCCTGAGTCTGCCTCCCGCCCGGTACCTTGCCCCCCTCTGGATTACCCTGAGCCTGCCTCCCGCCCGGTACCTTGCCCCCCTCTGGATTACCCTGAGCCTGCCTCCCGCCCAGTACCTTTGCCCCTACTCTGGATTACCCTGAGCCTGCCTCCCGCCCGGTACCTTTGGCCCTACTCTGGATTACCCTGAGCCTGCCTCCCGCCCGGTACTTTTGCCCCTACTCTGGATTACCCTGAGCCTGCCTCCCGCCCGGTACCTTTGCCCCTACTCTGGATTACCCTGAGCCTGCCTTCCGCCCGCACCTTTGCCCCTACTCTGGATTACCCTGAGCCTGCCTCCCGCCCGGTACCTTTGCCACTACTCTGGATTTTTCGACCCCTGCCTGGCTTCATCTGTCGTTTTCCTGCCCCTGTTGTTGCAATAAACATTGTTACTTCAACAGTCTGCACATGGGTCTTACCTGAAACCTGGTAGTGTCTGTATTTATTTTTACTGTAGTAATCTCAGTAGGCGATTTATCTTTGATATCTGAAAACCAAAGTTTTCACCAGGCCATTTCCAACAACTTCTCATTTTCTATTGGGCTTAGTTATTGGACATCCTTTTCCTCATGATGTTCAACCAACACTTATTTTAGCCACCTTTAGATTGTGAATTCAGAGAAGCAGGAGTGCCCATATGAGTTGTTTTATGCTATACATTTAAATCAATAAGCAGATGCGCTTATCCAGAGCGACTTACAGTAGTGACTGATTACATTTTTGTACTTTTTCATACGGGTCCCCTGTGGGAATCAACCCACAACTCCAGCGCCATGCTCTACCAACTGAGCCACACGGGACCTCTCTGTAGAGCTTCTGTGTCAGGCACCTGCTCTGCTCCTGGGAGGCTTGGTCTGGCCTGGAAGGCTCTGCTCTCTCCGTCTCAGGGTAGGTAGGGACGTGACAGAACAGTCAGCACAGTGCATGTAAATAGCTAGCTGACAGTGGAATGGGGCTGGTGATGGAGCGAGGGAAAGAGAAGTATTGCTTTGTGCTAATCCACTCTTCGGTGTGCTGGTCCTCCATGCCTCATCTCCCCCCATGTACTCAATCCTCCCGTTTCCCTTCAAAGGGCTTCACGCTTTCTGAGCAGCCATGGCAGCAGAACAGACGCCCACTCGCCCCTGAATGGTGGGAAAGCTATCCATAGAGGGCAGCAGTACTACACGCAGTAGAGCAGTGTGTAGAGAGTGTGTGTTGTGTTCAAGTCTTGAGCATGTTCTTCATCCCTGGCAGGGAGCAACACAGTGGTGTGCAGTCATAATTAACAGATCACTATTTACATTCCCTCTTTTCTGCCTTTCCTCTATTTCCACCCTCTCTCTCCACTGACAAATGAGTTGGAGGAGATTGACGGATTGGCTATTTCTGGTTATCAGCTGTAATTAAAACTAATTTAGATCGCTGATGGCATTTTCCGCCCCCGCCTTGCCTTCCAATTACAGACAGTATTGGGTTCCTAACATATAGCATCAGATAGGGTTATTGGGAGGGGATTGCAAACAGGCAAAGACACCACCCCCTTGGGTATCCTGGGACGGCTCTCCTCTCAGGCCGATGGATGGATGGAGGAGTTATAGGTATTCTATAATGCATGATAGGCTCTTCTGCCTTATTGATCAGGTAAACCCTCAGAGCTCAGAATGTGATAGATTACACAGGAAGATAAATCCTTAAAACCTCTCCTGTCTGTTCCTCCACCAGTCTCACTTCTCTGTGTGGCCCAGGCACTGGGACTGCTCTCGATTTACAGCCCACAAGACCACCAGAGTATCACAGTGACAGCTGTAGGCTTAACATTTTAGGAAGTATGGATGCAGAATTCATTTTAATGGTAAATGTGTCAAGATCAAGAGTGAATTTGAGTTTCAGTAGGCTGCCTGTGACTGAGCAATTATCAAACGTGGGTTGTCTTTGAGATTTAATCTGCATTAGTCCAGTGAGCTAAGCATGTTGGCCTGAGCTATGGGAGTCTTCAGGTCTCAAGGAAAGTTAGTCATCACACAAACCTAATCCACCAAACCACCTCCACCACACAGTGCCATCCACATTAATGAAGTGGATCATACCCTAATCTTTTAATCAGTTGTGATTTTAGCATGTAAATCTTGGTTGGGACAAAACAAAATGTGGAGGATGCATGCCAGCAAAGCCACTACACAACTCCACACTAAACAATACATGAATAGCACTATAACGGTGACAAATGGTGCCTACGTAAAGCTGTTATAACAACAGAGTCCCAACAGCAGTCTCAACACCTTATCACTACTACATCTGGCTATCAACGGAGCCCTGTCCGGCAGCGAAACTTTTAATTCAGCCTCATTTACTGCCTTTAAAAAAAATGTAGCTGGTATGGCTGACTGGCTTAAATAAATGTGGTTTCTACTGACAATTGACATGTACAAGCTATGGCATGACAAGCGGATAAGAGGCCATCTGTAATTTCGATTAAGACATCAATGAGCGAGCTTAATAAGCGAATTAATGAGCGAACGACAGAATTCAGAACATTGGCCATTCTTACAGTGTTCTCTCTGTACACCAAGTCAGAACCGTTGGATAAATAAAGGGGACATATAAGCATACAATGAAAGCTCTTACAATATTCAATGATTACATTTTCTAAAACAGGTTATAGGCTAAATGTGCACCACCAAGTCAGAACAGTAGGGGAAAAATCAAGAGGGGAAAATAGACCAAATTATTAGGGTGTGGCACATGGTCTACTAACAGCTTGCTACAGTATACACATCTCCCTGGCATATTACATAATTTATGCAGCAGCATACAATACATTTTTGGACTCACCTTGCTGTGTTGTACTCACATGAGCAGGAAGGTGGCACGGCGGTCCTTCGTGGGCAAATCCTGTCATTAAACTTTGTCATCAAAGTCTGGCATTCTCTGGATTATGGTGCTTTCAAGACTTCTGGGAGCTCTAGAAAGAGTCCAGAGTTCCCGATTTACAATTTAGAGTTGGATGACCATTCAAAAAGTATTTTCCCAGTCGGAGCTCATTTTCTCCCGAGTTCCCAGTTGTCTTGAACTGACTGAAGTCAGATTTCCCAGTTCCAAGTTAACAGTTGTTTTGAGCCTGGCAGAAATACTGCTGGATTGACAGCATGGCCAATGTTGAATGTTTATCATTTTAAGCTTGGAAAATAGACCCTTAAACCCAGACTTGGGACCATACAGCCACTTCACTGAATAGCAGGCCAGTGATTGCTTGCAATGCTTGGAGTTAGCCACTGATTCCTTCCAAACCACTCATTGTTGAATTTGCGATTTTCAACTTGTTGTGTAATGTTTACGTCCAATGGCCGATGAGCACCGATACATTTGATCTATAATTCATTTTCATGATTTATCTTCATATGACAAGGATTAAAAAGGATTTGCCAGTAGTTTGTCAACTTAATTAATGATGATGATTGCTAGCTCAGATTTTAAAGTATGGTGTTGTCATGAAGTGCCCTGGGGGAAGGATCATAGCCCCCCCCCCTCTCGTGCCACAGTTTATGACTTTACGGCAGGTCATTAATACATAGTAGAAACTGCCATGCAGTATTGAGAAAATCTACCAGAACAAAGAGAGACTTGGCCAAACTACTAAATCTCCAAAATGGGAGAATTAAACAATACCTCTACTTTTGAGAATGTGGGAATGGTCCCTGGACACTTAAGGGACTAAAATGAAGAGTGTGTTTCATTTGGTGATCTCATGAAGGACAGGAAACACACATAACGGTATCTCCTGAAGTGTACATTTCCCAGCCACCCTTTCTACTGAAATGTATAAAACCCACTCTTGATGAAATTCACACCAGACCATGCAAATGGTTGAATTTCTATGATTAGAAAACATGCAGCTGACGCGACATGTTGAAATAGTTGGCACTACAACTCTACCAAAGGACAAGACCATACCACGTGGAGCATTGGCTACACGGCTGGAAATGGTTCAACTCTGAGACTCTCCATCACTAGAGAATAAGAGCAAATCTTAGATGTATAATTACTAGTCTGCAGCTAGAAATGATGTAAGTCTAGAACGAGAGTACCGACAGCCGCAGAAGCATGGAGTGTATGACAAGATTTCCGAATGGTATTCTGAAGTATTCATTCTAGCCACCTACAACCACGAAAGACATTGTGACTTCTGGGAAAGTCAACCAGAGACTCTGATGAACCCTACAGGACGATTGAGGATTCCAACAGAGAAGACAACAACGGCATATGGGCGTAAATATATAAATTGCAATTATTCCCGAATGAGCGGCCGTTCATGTGCAAAGGATTAGCATTTCAATTAATATAATTAAAGACTGTGTGTAGTGAATCCATTTAGTCTTTCCCGCTATCAGTCATATCAGTTTAGCCCACTCAGGACTTTTTAAAATCATTGTTAGTAACCAATATCTACTGTTTGTTTGTTATGTATTTCTGTAATTATTTAGTTAGTTAGTATATAAATAATTAAGCCAATTTGTATATTGCTGATTCATTATGGAAACTAGGGTTTGTGCAGATAACCAAGAATTTTATGACGTTTGGAATGAGACTAATGAGGTAACAATTAATAATCATTAATGGAAGACTAATTGATAAAATATGAAAATATCAGAAGAGTCGATTTGGGAAATAGACTCTATAAACATGTTTCCGTGGTCCCCTGACTTCCTAGTTAGTTAAAGTTTACATGATTCGTATAATCACGTATTAATAATTACACATAGAGAATTTATTTGATAAAATACAGTAAGTCTTCACATTTAAAGATAGTCACAGACACAACAATATGTACATCAGTCCAGTCAAAGCTACTGCAGATAAAATTACATAAAATTACGTTGTATCTGTGGCCAATGACCTTGAGCCTTCTTGGATGGTCACTTCTAATATAATTATATGGCAGTATCCCAGTGGCCTGAATTTTCGAGCTCTACCCTTAGATTTGGTGGTGACGTAGTGTCCCCATGAGTGACAGAACACTGAGCCAATTATGGCGCTACTAGAGAACATTACCAACCCTAATCTCCGTATTTTCCGTTGGCTGCTCTACCACCACAGAAAGCCTTGAGCTCGGTTGAAACACCTGCATTTTAGAGCTACCTTACTCAAGAAGTCAAAAAAGAGACCATGTTTGTATGCGGCTTTATTAACTCAAAGATTTTTTTTGTTAACATTCTTTTTTCCTTGAATATTGGGTCGCCACTGCTTTTCTTGTGTCTTGCAATGTCTGTTATGTTAGCGCCTCCGCTGGATCAGGATCAGGATCAGTTGATAATTTCCCCTCTATCTCTAGTCATAGGCAATCAGGGATCAGGTGTGTGACTTAATGCAAAATAAAAATCGAATGCTCTAATGGGTTGTGCAATGAGGAGTCATATTATGTGTAGATTTTGATGTCACCACTGAATGAGTTTACCAACCTACCTTAACCCCCACCTCTCTGTCTCTCTCTCTGAGGCATTTTTTGGTCTGATGAAAAGTGTTTTATACTAATGGCAATGAATAATTCATAGCTTACTTTGAGTTCCCAATCTAACCTATTCTCTATTCGCTGCCGGCCATATTCATAGAAGTCAGTATCACAATTGTATCTTTTTTAAAATTTTCTTTGCCTTTTAGCCTTTCTGCATGAATTCAGATGACCTGTCGAATGTATAAATGTCCCCTGCATGCAATCTTAAACAGCCATTTCAAGTGTCATTCACAACACGGCATTGGGATGTATTGCGCAGATAGATACACAGTGGAATATGGCTCTCTCCCGACGCACAGTGTGACATATTGAAAGGGAACATAGTCTCACTTCATGAACTGAGAGCTAATTTAAATGGCTTCGCCAGCTGGGCTGACAGTCGTTGCCTCATGACTCCATGTTCTCTTGGGGGCGGAAGGAAGAGGCGGATTCTGTGTTTTCTTATTTCTCTTTTTTCACTGAGGCTAGGTTTAGGTTAATTCTTGCTCCCTACGTTTTCCTCCTCTCCTTTTGTGGAGTCTGCGTTGCAGTAATAGAGCTGATTAATTGGCCCCTGCTTTGTCTTGCTTTGTGGAAGGGGCCAATGGAGGTGCCAATTTTATCTCTGGGTGCCGCCGCCGCGTTGGCTTCTCTGAGAGCTTGGCAAGAGCATCTCCCTCTGCCAGACTCTGGGGAAAAAAAGTTTCATATAAATGCTAATCCAATTCAAGCTATTCATTCATTCATTCACAGGCACTTTCCAATGCTGCAGTGAAATAGAGAAAATCAAAAATAAACAAAAAGTTGGTTTGGCAGGACAAGGTGAATGACAGATATAGCCCAGTTTGATTTAATTGAAATGTTAGAGATATAGGCAGGCCAGAGAAACAGCTCAATAAAGCTGCCAGGCAGGCAAGTAAAAATAAAACACTTGCCTTGAGTAAGTGCCATCTCATTATGTACTGTTTATTTATTTGCTTTAATATCAGATGTATTGGAAAGTAAATTAGCACCATTATTTTTCCTGAAGAGCATGTGGGCTTGTTAGGAAATTGATGTTGGGTAAAAAGTAGCATTGGAAATTAAAGTACTTGAATATATCAAGGGTATAACAATTCATCAGACTCCCAACACCAACACACTCCATCACCACTCTGAACCCCGCAGGGTATCCATCCCTCTCCATCACAGCAGCCATTGGCCTGTTAGCGGATCAGGATGAGCAATGATCTGAGGCATTGATCACTGAGGCGCTGGGCTTTTTACAGTTAACAAAACAACTGTTCAGTCAAGGTACACATGGAAGTCAGAGGATTAACCTTCATCAGTACTGACTAAGGGAGAGAATACGGAAGAGATTGATTGGTTTAGGAGGGAAAATTAGGAGTTATGTTTTAAGGGTGGTCTCGCACAGAATCTTGAGATGCACGTGTGTTTGTGCGTGTCTGCGGCACATGGAGGAAGCGGTGTAAAACTGCGTTGTATGAGTTGTATACTGCATCACGCTGAATATTGTTGCTGTACTACATGTGGTGTGCCTAACTGTTTCTGAAATATGATACAGTACCTCCCCTGTATGGCAAGATGAAATGAGCAGCTGATTCAGAGAACTAGTACCTGAGTGTTGTGTGGCCTGTGGGTGTATGTGTTAATCAGTGGAGGATTTTCAGGTGAACATTTGTGTTCTATTTACAATGCTGCAGGGGAGGGTCTACTGGTGGAAGGAGATAGGAGTAGAATTATACGTACTTTGGCTATGTGGTTACCATAATGTCAACTATCTACTGTACATCAATAATTTGTAAATGCCAAATCAAAATGATAAAACAGCTTTTTGTTAAACATTAGAACGTGTTATTAATGCCCTATGGTACATGAATTGTCCTCTAAACACACAGGCTTTTCTCAGTTGGTGTTCCTTGCTCTCAATTCTACCGAGAGAGAACACTGAGACAGTGGCATTAGAGTGTCTGCACATTGTGCACAGCCTTGAAATGGAAGACCAAAGACATTAACGGATCCATCAAGCCTCCTCTTGTCTTCCACCAACAAAAGTCTTAAACAATCTTGTTCTTACACAAGCCCAGCCAGATTAACCCATCCAAGCCAAAACACAGAAAGAAAGAAATAAGAAGTAGAGGAGAAAAGGAAACATCCCTTTGGCAGTTGGGCTGTTAATATGCGATATGCAGCTTATCGTCTTCTTCTAACAGAAGCTCCTGCTGCTGTTCCTTCCCTCTAGTGACCCCAATAACTGTCTCCAGGCGGAGCTTTTTCCTCCCGATTGGACTCCACTCTATAATAGTCCTGCCCATCATCCTGACCTCACACTTACAATGCATGTAATCTTACTGTGACAATGTCATGCAGATAAAACAAAGGAATTAAATCGCTTAGGGATCGGAGGGGGTGGAAGAAGATGTCAAGTTTTAGAGGTTAATGCAGGGAGGGGTGATTCTGGGATGGGTATAGGCCGTTTACCGGTTGCTGGGGGTTCAGTATATTCTGCTGTTAAAATGTGAATTACTACCATTCTGTCTGAACTCAGATGTGAATTAAAGAAGAAGCTGGTACGTGGGAGTCAAATCTCGGTCAACTTTCTGGTGCCCCACCACACCTCATCCGATTTACATTAAATGCAGCTTCCCCTGTGATATGCCTGTATCTTGTCTATACACCTGTGCATCATTTCTTTTACATCAGATATAGATTACATTTCCATTAGATATACATTACATTTCTATCAGATTGACATTGCTTACAATGCTTTGGTGGCACATTTTAACACACTTTTCATACTTTTAAGGAAGTGAGGTGGCCTAGTTGGATGGATAGCTCTTTCAGTCTGTCTGACCTTTACACATACCTACATGTTTCACAAAGACATACAGCGTGTGTGTGTTCTGGATGTGTGCACACTGAAGTCACAGTATGTGACATTCTAGAATGATATCTCCATTTAACATCAGAGGCGTGGGAAAGACAAGCATCTGCTGGAGAACACAGGTTCCAGGGATTAGTTACCATAAGGCTCACTCCCTGTAGAGGGGGAGCATGATGCTGTGTGCCTGTCTGGCTCCAGTGTTGCAACAACCTCAGGTGGATGGATGTTACAGAGGTGGACAAGGAGGGCGTCTTACTCTTCGGTTCGTACCTCTAGGCGTAACGGTTAAATTGTTGGCTTGACAGTCGATGCATCTGGGTACGAATCACTGTCGGGGCTACCCGTTGAGTTCACTACAACATACTCCCATGGTTGGTTTCATTGACTCTCCTCTTCAACTGCACCTAATTGACTCGTTTTAGCTACAACTTTCAAGTCTGTTGCAGAGGATCAGCTTGAGCAAGGTGAGGTGTAGAATCACTGATCTACAAATAGTATTCCCTGACAAATAATAGGCTTTGTGCAATTAAAATCCATAGAGCCACTCGTCCCCTGGCTTAGGCAATCCCCCCACCAAACACTCATACAGAACCAGACATTGATTGGAGACAGCTTGTGTGTCACGCGGGACTAGGTGTGTGAGCAGGAATCAGATGCAGAGAGAGAGAGTAACGTAGTAAAGTGCTTTACTATTGCACACCAAACTGATAAGCCCAATACAATACAGGGCGCAGGACACTATACCAGACAACCCAAAACCACAGGGTGTCCAGTATAGAAAATAAAATACACCACAACCTAATATGTACACACGTAACAAAAGACAATCCCACACAAAACAAGGGCGGGTCAAACTACTACATATAGGGAAGCTAATTAAACCAAAATACACACAGGTGAAACTAATAAGACAAAACCAACAGACAAACGAAAAAGGGATCGGTAGCGGCTAGTAGGACGGTGACGACGACCGCCGAGTACCGCCCGAACAGGCAGGGGAGCCAACTTCGGCGGAAGTCGTGACATTGTGTCAATTAAATGATATTTCATAGGATTTTCTACCTGCAGCAAACCTAGTGGATAATACTGGAAAAAGCAGTCATAGAAAGAAATAAAACACAATAACCAACCAAAACAACTGGCCCTAATTACTATTCATTACTTGCTGCATTTGCATATCTAAGCACAATATGTCTGATATACCCTTGGTGTGAGATTGTCACACTTCTTTGTAAGGTACACTTCCTTAGAAGGACATGTGTCAATACTAGGGGAGTGGGCCAACGTAGGAGAGGGTTGTCTAACTTCTTTTGTTTTTGCGTTGGGGAGGGATGTTGTTTATTTTTTATTGGGCCACAGTGGAGGGTGGAGGGTAGTTTTTTCCCTGGTTTACATTGACCCCTTTGCAGGTTTTACTAATTCATTTATTCTATCCTAGTCAAATATCCTCATCTGTTTGAATGCACCTCCCCTATATCAAGGCATTTTGGTACTTCCCTTTATGCACTAAGCTTTTCAACAAGCTAATTATTACTGTACACCACAGGCTAAATAGTTTACCAGACAGTCTATCCTGCCCTCTATCCACTATTCATTGCGACAATAGTGGTATGTGGAATGTTTGTCCAGATCTGCAATAGGGTAGGTAACTAGCAACCATACAACATATAAAATCATTTAAAAGCTGCACCAATGCTCAATATGATTCCACACAAATAGGAATAGCTGATAGGCAGCGGAGAGGCCAGGTGCCTCATTACTCATAACAGTGAGACAAGCAGCTCAAAAAGCTCTCCTTTCTTACCTAGATTAGCCTACAACACCACAGTGCAATGAATAGTTGCATTATTGTTTTCAAGTGAGTACACAATTCTCCTCTAGGCTGCAGTGAAAATGTAATTTGAATAACAGCGCAAAAGCCATGTAATTTGAATATTTCATCCCATTAATTCCATTTGGATCAGTTGTGGGTCTACTCTCGACAGTTCATAATGTCTAGAAAGGGACAGTAGCAGGCCAGCCTGGCTGTATTTTTACTTTTGATACTGAATGCGCTGTCTGTTTCAGATCATCATTCTCCCAAGTCGTCCTATAATAATGTGGTCACATATGTAAGGTCTAGTTATTCAGAAAAGCTGAATGCACACTCTGTCTCCTTTCCAATCCGAGTGGCTATTGCTTGCTCACCTAGAGCCTAACCCTTCAAACCATGATATTGAAGCGTCCGAAGTCAGTATGCTTTGTTTATTGTTCGTGTGGTGTATTGGCACAGAAACCTGTTGGTGGAAAAGTCGTTGCATATACAATTACCACCAACTGGTGTCTGTGCCAATGCACAACACAACCAATAAGCACCACACAACCAACTTCCAAAATTAGTGCAGCTGTGTTGTGTGTTTAAAAAGTTTGGACTGCTTTTCATTTATGGAGAAGCTATTATGTTGGCCAACTATGACTAGTCTACAGTGGTAGGCTTTGGTGTGGAAACTTCTATGGTTACTTATACTTATCATTGACTAAATTTAGATTTGAGTAGTAGATTTATGTGGACTATAGACATACTCTAATGTATAATTTACTCAAATGTCTTGCCCTTATTTTTCCCAGTGTTCGATCATTCCTAGGATTCAAGTTCTGTTTATTATAATCTGACAATAATGAATTGCTCTATACTATATCAGTTTGAATATGAAGTGGAAGCAACTATATCTGTGGCATTGTAGAACAGTTCTTCATCATGATAGATTACAGTGCTCGTCTTAGATTATGTGCATGTTTAACTCATTGTTTTCTATTGGACAACTTCATACTGTAGCACTACGTATCAATACTAACCATGATTCAAATGGTGAGTTCTATCTTAAAACAGGCTTGTATCTCCTAATATAGCTGAGTGGAGTGTAGTAGAGGCAGAGTGCAGCCTGCCTATCTGTATGTGAGAGAGTAAGCCACACAGTTAATTCCTGGTAAATGTGATAATGGGGAGAGGCATTTACAGGAAAATTGACTTAACTCTCTGTCTAATAATGTCCTCTGACTGTCTCTGTGCTGTCTGTCTGTTTTGCCTTTGTATTTTCCCCAATCTGCATAGTGCAGGCAATAGTGGGAGAAACCATGTAGCATGCAGGCACACAGTCATGCACCCACCCACTCACAGATGCCCACACTCATACAATAATATATGTCTGAAGAGAATAACTGATCAATTTCTTGTTCAAGCATTTGACCTGTAGTGAATGAATGAGTGAAATTAATGAATTAATACATGTATGATGCATTGGTCTACGATGCTGAACGCTCTTGCAATTGAGTAGGACATTTTATCCTATACAGCACACTTTGTCTGGAGCAAAGTGTGCCCACATACTGTACGACAAATACAGTGTTTACATGTGTGTTCTCCCGTACCAAGGTATCAAGAGACCCAAATGCAGACACAGGAGGCAGATGGTTGGAGTCTTACAATGTTTAATAATCCAAAGGGGTAGGCAAGAGAATGGTCGTGGACAGGTTAAAGGTCAAAACCAGATCAGAGCCCAGGAGGTACAAAGTGGCAGACAGGCTCGTGGTCAAGGCAGGCAGAATGGTCAGGCAGGTGGGTACAAAGTCCAGAAACAGACAAGGGTCAAAACTGGGAGGACTAGAAAAAGGAGACAGCAAACAGCAGGAGAACGGGAAAACCCGCTGGTTGACTTGGAAACATACAAGACGAACTGGCACAGAGAGACAGGGAAACACAGGGATTAATACACTGGGGAAAATATTTGACACCTGGATGGGGTGGAGACAATCACAAGGACAGGTGAAACAGATCAGGGCGTGACACAAGGAGATATAAAGTAGCTATTCTTCACTGTTCATGCTTTGCTCCGCTGCTCTCTTTGTTTGATGGAGTCAGACCAACATGCATTAAACATAAGCATGATGGTAATTTATCCCAATACAGGATGGACACCATCAACATGTGTTTTCTTGGTGTATTAAACCCTAATGGTGGGAGATACTGTACACTTTCACATGGATATATGTGTACTTGAGGGTGAGTGATTTATGAGTTAGATATTGCTCTGAGTGCTCAGCGTTGCAAGGCAAGCTCTCTTTAGAGCAGCACAACAGGAACAAATGGCTTGTTATTTTACGCATGATGTCAGCATCAGTACCACAGAAAGCCTGCTGAGCAGGTCTCTGGCTGTAGGGGGAGAAAGAGAGCAGGACAGGTAGTAAACGCTGGCCATGGGTGCGTGGTAGAGGAGTCTGCTGCTAAGGTAAATGCAGATTTCTCAAGATTAGGTGCTGCTTGCACCGGCCTTTAGAAATTCACTTAAGGCTAATCCTTGATGAGTGGCTCCATCATGCTTACTGTCAGGCAGCCTACAGCAAATTCCCTCAGGTGTAGGTCAGGTGATGCATGCACAGACAAGTGCACTTTTATATAAATAAAAACACAGTAACCCTCACGAATACACACATGCATATACACACAAACACACATGCATATACACACAAACACACATGCATGGACACACACACGCGCGAATGCACACACACGCATAATGTTAACATTCACACTGTTGCCAGTCACACTGAGGCTTGTGAGCTACTGGTTTGGTTGGCGGGCTAGAGTAATGCATATGGGGCTGTGTGTGGGACTGATCCCTGGGAGTGGCCGCAGTCTGCCATCAATCATTTTTATGGTGTGTATCCCGCTTATTCACAAATATTTCTGCAGAGATGGCTCGTGTTTTAATTGCCAATTATTTGCTTCTTAACGTAGAGCAATCAGAAGAAATAGTTTTCTCATCTTCAGAGTGTTGGGAATATGTTGAAACTGTTTTGTTTTATGTCACCTTCTAGGCATAGTTGCAAAGAAAAATACATCTAGACTGGCCAATAACAAGATTAAGATGGGCGAAAGAGCAGACACTGGACAGAGGAACTCTGTCTAGAAGGCCAGCATCCCGGAGTCGCCTCTTCACTGTTACTATTTACACGGTACTATTTAATGAAGCTGCCAGTTGAGGACTTGTCAGGTGTCTGTTTCTAAAACTAGACACTCTAATATACTTGTCCTCTTGCTCAGTTGTGCACGGGGCCTCCCACACCTCTTTCTATTCTGGTTAGAGACAGTTTGCGCTGTCCTGTGAAGGGAGTAGTACATAGCGTTGTTCGAGATCTTCAGTTTCTTGGCAATTTCTCGCATGTAATAGCCTTCATTTCTCAGAACAAAAATAGGCTACTAGTTTCAGAAGAAAGTTCTTTGTTTCTGGCCATTTTGAGCCTGTAATCGAACTCACAAATGCTGATGCTCCAGATACACAACTAGTCTAAAGAAGGCCAGTTTTATTGCTTCTTTAATCAGAAAAACAGTTTTCAGTTGTTCTATCATAATTGCAAAAGGGTTTTCTATTGATCAATTAGCCTTTTAAAATGATAAACTTGGATTAGTTAACACAGCGTCCCATTGGAACACAGGAGTGATGGTTACTGATAATGGGCCTCTGTACACGTATGTAGATATTCCATAAAAAATCTGCAGTTTCTAGCTACAATAGTAATTTACAACATTAACAATGTCTACACTGTATTTCTGATAAATCTTATGTAATTTTAATGGACAAAAACAAGGACATTTTGAAGTGACCCAAAACTTTAGAACGGTAGTGCATGTGTGCAACACTTGTTCCTACCAACATCTGAATTGATGATGAGATGATTAGATGTTGACCATTAATAAACAATAGTTAAGCAGATGAAATGCTCTAACCGTCCAATCTGTGTAGTCTAAGATAAGTCAGAACAGACATGAAACACAGAGGAGCGATTGCAGATACAATTGTACGTGTGAATTACATTTCTGTTTTAATTTAGGTACATGACATTACAGTATACATCTCTACATCAATGTATAATGTGCCTACATTATGGGACTCTGTTTTTACAGTAAACCGCTACTTTTACATTCCTGGGGGTACTGCTGTTGGAGGGAACAGACAACCAGACACATCAAACCATCTAAATATGTTTTACCACTAATGTGTCAAGAGATACTGTAGAGGCAGTGTAAACAGTGTTGGCTTAGCCAGAATGCTCTCTGGTGCTATGTGGATCTTGATGTGTTCTGTATACACTGCTGTAGACCAACATATGACCAACATATGTAGCCTTTTGTCTTTCTTCTCTCTGCGTTGTGTTGATTATAGCTTTTGTGCAGCTGATTGCTCTACTAGCCTGTTTATGTATTTATATTTGTATTGGCTCTCAGTAGGATGCCTTGTTAGTAGTGTCCTTGTGACTTGTAGCCCAGCCGTTGTCTCTGATGATTTCATGCTTTGTTAGTGAGCGTAATTGTCATCATCATCCTCCTCACAAGGGTAGTGGAACTGATGGTGATGGTAATTGTGTAGTCAGCAGGTGAGCGTGTGCGTATTTTATCTTCTGTGTGTACCTTGGTTGCCTGGCCTAGATAATGTGTGATTAGGTGTCCATGTCTTTGAGCTTCAATCAATAATGTTTTTTTAGATGGAGAACAGAAAGACAGCAGAAATGTACTTTTAACACGCTAAACTAAGGTTCACTGGTTTATCATGCATTTAAATGCCGACTTTTAATTGAAAGCTATACTTCATTGTATTCACTTCGTAACATAATTAGTATTGAATATTGAAATCAAATGAAATGTTATTTTTCACATGCTTCTAACAGTAGACTAACAGTGAAAAGTGTACTTTTCTCTCCCAACAATGCAGAGAGGAAAATATAAATAATAGAAAAACAATAACATGAGGAATAAATACACAATGAGTAACGATCATTTGGCTATATTCACGGGGTACCAGTACCGAGTCAATGTGCAGAGGTATGAGGTAATTGAGGTAGATATGTACATATACAGTACCTTCGAAAAGTATTCCGACCCCTTGACTTTTTCCAAATTTTGTTACGTAATTTTTTTCTTCATCAATCTACACTACACACAATATACTATAATGACAAAGAAAAATTCATAAAAATTAAAACTGATATCACTTTTACATATGTATTCAGACCCTTTCCTCAAGATTTTCTTGAAGCACCTTTGGCAGCGATTACAGCATCAGGTTTTCTTGGGTATGACGCTACAAGCTAGGCACACCTGTATTTTTGGACTTTCTCACATTTTTCTCTGCAGATCCTCTCAAGCTCTGTCAGGTTGGATGGGGAGCGTTGCTGCACAGCTATTTTCAGGTCTAACCAGAGATGTTTGATTGGGTTCAAGTCTGGGCTCCTGCTGGGCTACTCAAGGACATTTAGAGACTTGTCCAGAAGCAAATCCTGCGTTGTCTTGGCTGTGTGCTTAGGGTCGTTGTACTGTTGGAAGGTGAAACTTAGCCCCAGTCTGAGGTCCTGAGCGCTCTGGAGCAGGTTTCCATCATATCATGGTCTCTCTGTACTTTGATCTGTTCATCTTTGCATCAATCCTGACTAGTCTCCCAGTCGCTGCCGCTGAAAAACATCCCCACAGCATGATGCTGCCACCACCATGCTTCACCGTAGGGATGGTGCCAGGTTTCCTCCAGATGTAATGATTGGCATTCAGGCCAAAGAGGTCAATGTTGGTTTCATCAGACCAGAGAATCTTGTTTCTCATGGTCTGAGAGTCCTTTAGGTGCCTTTTGGAAAACTCCAAGCGGGTTGTCACGTGCCTTTTACTGAGTGACTTCCGTCTGGCCAGTCTACCATAAAGGCCTGATTGGTGGTGTGCTGCTATAACAACACAGGGAAAGACACAGATGCAGACACAGGAGGCAGATGGTTCGAGTCTCTGATATTTATTGAACAACAAGGGGTAGGCAAGAGGCAGGTCGAGGACAGGCAAAAGTTAATTAATCTGGTCAGAGTTCCAAATGGTACAGGGAGGCAGGCAGGCTTTAGGTTAGGGCAGGCTGAATGGATAGGCAGTTGGGCTCAGAGTCAGGGCAAAAGATCAAAACCAGGAGGACTAGAAAAAGAGAGACAAGGAAAAATTAGGAGCATGGTAAAACACGCTGGTTAACTTGACAAGATCAACTGGCAACAGACAAACGGAGAACACAGGAATAAATACCCTGGGAATAATGGGGAAAACGGGTGATATGGTCTCCCATCTCCACAGAGGATATCTGGAGCTCTGTCAGAGTGACCATTGGGTTCTTGGTCACCTTCCTGACCAAGACCCTTCTCCCCAGATTGCTCAGTTTGGCCGGGTGGCCAGCTCTAGGATGGTTCCAAACTTCTTCCAGTTAAGAATAATGGAGGCCACGATGTTCTTGGGGACCTTCAATGCTGCAGAAATGTTTGGTATCCTTCCCCATATCTGTGCCTCGACACAATCCTGTCCCAGAGCTCTACAGACAATTCATTCGACCTCATGGCTTTGTTTTCGCTCTGACATCAAATCAAACTTTATTTGTCACATGCACCCAATACAACAAGTGTAGTCCTTACTGAGAAATGTTCACTTACAAGCCCTTAACCAACAGTGCAGTTTAATTAAGAAGAGTTAAGAAAATATTTACCAAATATACTGTAGTAAAAGTGTTTGAAAAAGTAACACAATAAAATAACAAGAATGAGGCTATATATAGGGGGTACCGGTACTGAGTCAGTGTGCAGGGGTACAGGTTAGTTTAGGTAATTTGTACATGTAGGTAGGGATGAAGTGGCTAAGCATTGATAATAAACAGCGAGTAGCAGCAGTGTACAAAACAAATGGAGGGGGGAGGTCAATGTAAATAGTCCGGTGGCCATTTGGTTAATTTTCTTATGGCTTGGGGCTAGAAGCCGTTAAGGAGCCTTTTGGTCCTAGACTTGGCACTCCAGTACATGCACAGTCAATTGTGGGACCTTGTATAGACAGGTGTGTGCCTTTTCCAAATCATGTCCAATGAATTGAATTTACCACCGGTGGACTCAAATCAAGTTGTAGAAACATCTCAAGGATGATCAATGGAAAAGGATGCACCTGAGCACAATTTCTAGTCTCGTAGCAAAGGGTCTTAATACTTATGTAAATAAGGTATTTCTGTTTTTTATTTGTAATACATTTGCAAACATTTCTTAACCTCTTTGTCATTATGGAATATTGTGTGCAGATTGCTGAGTAAAAGATATGATTTAATACATTTTAGAAAAAGGCTTTAACGTAACAAAATGTGGAAAAGGTCAAGGGGTCTGAATACTTTCCGAATGCATTGTAGGTAGTGACTAGGTGACAGTGTAGATAAAAAAAACAGCAGCAGCATATGTGATGAGTCAAAAGAGTTAATACAGATAGTAATAGCTACCAGGACTAACTACTTTTCAGTCTTATGGCTTGGGGGTAGAAGCTGTTCAGCGTCCGGTTGGTTCCAGACTTTGTGCATCAGTAGTGCTTGCCATGCGGTAGCAGAGAGAACAATCTATGACTTGGGAAGCTGGAGTCTTTGACAATTTTTAGGGCCTTCCTCTGACACCACCTGGTATAGAGGTCCTGGATGTCAGGGAGCTTGGCCCCAGTGATGTACTGGGTCATACGAACTACCCTCTGTAGCGCCTTGCGGTCGATTGCCAAGCAGTTGCCATACCAGGCGTTGATGCAGCCAGTCCCGTTGCTCTCGATGGTGCAGCTGTATAACTTTCGTAGGGTCTGAGGGCACACGTCAAATCTTTTCAACCTCCTGAGGGGGAAGAGGCATTGTCGTGCCTTCTTCACAACTGTGTTGGTGTGTTTGGACCATGGGAGCGTGCTTGGCCCTCGTCTTATGTCAATCAAATAGTCATCCAGGATTTGCCCGGCATCTTTCAAAATGCTCACTTCTATTCATCACTTACGTCATCACAAGCATATCTATCAATTATCACAAACATTTCACTCAATGTTATGTAATGTTCAGGGTCACCTTATTACAATTAGTGTGGTCATTCAAAATTATATTTCGGTAACACTTTGCTTGGATAGTCTATCTGTAGATGTTCTACAGACTATCAGTAACATTTCAACTATCTACTAACCTTAACCCTTATCCTAACCCTAAACTTAACCCTTACCCTTACCCTAACTCTAGTCTTAACCCTTACCCTAAACCTTATTCTAACCTTAGCAAGCAGTTGTTTAACAACAGATTATCAACAATTATGCTGATATTGCTCTCAGTTCTATTCAAGATAGTTCTTTGTTGTTATTTGATTGGAACAGACAACGATTTGAATGAAAACTACATGATCTAAGTTATGTGAAATCATGCAATCAGTTATGCTTTATAAGCAACCTCTCTCTGTCACTCTATTCCTAAAATGTGACACTGGACAGGTACTGGCTGCTTTCCCCAGCCCATGCCAACAGAACAAAGAGAGAGCTACAGATGTAGAATCTTAATTTGAACTATATTGTCACAGCAAAATAATCCTTCAGCAACAGGATTTGAGCATTTTGCGTGTAGTGTATAATAATGCTTGATTGGTAGAACGATTATAAACTGGCCAGAGGTAGGCTACATCAAAAGTGCAATATTGTTCATATAAGGTGAGTTAGTGTGGGTTTTCAGTGAATTTATGTAAATCACAAAGCTCACCTGTATTTCCTGCGGTGTAGGACAATTCTCAGCAACAAAAGAGTGATCAAATGAAGATCCTACATCTGTAAAGACTACCACTACCACCAGTCTCTCACTATAATTACCTCAGTAACTGAAGCCATAATGTCTTGTTTAGGGATCCCATCGTCTAAGTCGTATCTCTATTGCTGTCATACTCAGCCATGTATATACTTAAAATCTATGGGTGCTCTGTTACTGTCATATGAGTATAGTGCCATCACCTTAAATTACTCTGGGTTCAGATCCTCTCTTTCCCCTTGACAGATATTTAATGTTTGAATGTAAACCGATGCAGTAGGTAGGCTTGCTCTGCATGATTGAGAGCGATGTAAAGGCTTACTGTTCCTCAGAGCTGATTTGATGGCAAGCCACACAGGATGTTTTGAAAAAGAAACATCTCTTCTTTTTATGGCTGTCTGTTTGTGTTGTGCAGGCAGCAAACTCTCTAATCCAATACAATGCAGAGTGGATATAAAGTCTTGTTCACTCTGCTGTATAAATACAGCTGGATCTGGCCAGTCAGTGACAGTGAAGGTGGTTAAAGTGCCACATCCAAGGACACACCAACAGCTGAGCCCTTTCTAAACCACAGCTCAATACCATCTACCACAGCTCAATACCATCTACCACAGCACAATACCATCTACCACAGCACAATACCATCTACCACAGCACCATACCATCTACCACAGCACAATACCATCTCCCTTCATAATATGCACATTTTATTGTGTACTTTGGCAGTGTTGGGGAGTAGTGAACTAAATGTAGTTCAACTAGTAATGTTTTGCAGTAGCTTGGTGGTAGCAAAACTCTATTCAAATATTGGTAGTGTTTTCATTAGTTAACCCCTTACACTTGTGGAAACTGGCCTATATGGATAGGGCTAAACTGAAATATTTCTTACTGAAGAAATATGTAAAACATATGCATAACCATGGTAGTAATTCAGTTTGGAAATTATGGGAAAAGTATTAGACTAAAGGTGAGGGCACAAGAGTTAACCTGACACAAGACTGAGTACAAACATAACAATGTTGATTTTATGTGCATTTTATATTTACTGTACTTGTCGCCTCATTTGTTGATAACGAAATCTGAAAATACTCAGGACATATTCAGTAACATAATAAGAATATTCTTGGAAAATTGGGGTAGGTACAACAATGACAAGGGTTTGAGTGAGAGGTCTAACTGGTGTTTCCACGTGGCCACACACCTCTCCAAAGTGTGCATAGTTCCTAAGTCATTTCAATGCACATTTACGACTCAAAGAAGAGTCTTCAACTATAAGGTGCTTTTTTTTTTTGATCTCCTAGCTGTGTCGTTGAGGAACTAGAGCAAGCATACTTGAAGTTGTTTAGTTTGGAAAACAACTCTCCATCCCCGCCTTTACATAACTACTGTTGTTGTTTACGCAATCCAAAAACGGTGTGGGCATCATTTGAAAGCTTGTTCTATTGCTAAATTGTAAAATACGATCTTACAGTATTAGGCTTTCACAAGGAAATTCAGAGAAGCATATTGGCATTTTGGTGCGCATAGAATGGAGTCATGACTCAGGAGTGCATTTAGATGCGTGGTCCGCGGCAATACAACAAAAGACTCATTCTGTTCAGGACAACCCGGTGTATAACGCCATGTCATAATGTAACTGTACATCAAACATAGTGATCATAAACGTTGACACTGTATATTACATGAGTTTTATGATATGGAAATGTGAAGTGCACATTTGGACTAACCAGTGTTTAGCTTGCTTGTATGACATCAAAGCGGTATTTATGATAATCCTCAACTTCTCAATCTTTCAAAATTCATTGAGTTTTGGTAATTCTCAGCATTTCCCTTACTCAGACATTTTTTTGGTGCAAAAGTTGCTATATTAGTGGGAGGGATGGGGGCAACTTCTTGTCGCACGCTGTGCTCATGTTCAGAAAGCCTGTCAGTCAAAGTCCATACAAAGCTGTGAAGCAGAGACCCTGAGCTCTGACTTCATGTATAGCACGTTACTGTACAACAGCTGTGCTCCAATTTAAGCGCTTATCAGAGTCCAAATCTGCCGATTTCAACCTGTGTATGGGTACGAGAGTAAAGGGTTAATAACTTTTTTGCCATGTGGAGGTGTAGCTAACTACTGGCATTACACACTACTTTTTTAGCAAAAATAAAATATAGGTGAAGTAGGCAAGAATTTCCTTTTCTTTTTCGGCATCAGACCAGCCTAATTCTCACTTGAAACTTAGTTTTGTGTTTAATAGGCTAATTTACACATTCTGTCAACATCTGACTCCAGAGTGATCTGTACTCTCAATTTGTAGTCTATGACATTTCAGATGTACAGTTGAAGTCGGAAGTTTACATATACCTTAGCCAAATACATTTAAACTCAGTCAATTCCTGACATTTCATCCGAGTAAAAATTCCCTGTCTTAGGTCAGTTAGGATCACCACTTTATTTTAAGAATGTGAAAATTCAGAATGATAGTAGAGAGAATGATTTATTTCAGATTGTATTTCTTTCATCACATTCCCAGTGGGTCAGAATTTTACATACACTCAATTAGTATTTGGTAGCATTGCCTTTAAATTGTTTAACTTTGGTCAAACATTTCGGGTAGCCTTCCACAAGCTTTCCACAATAAGTTGGATGAATTTTGGCCCATGTGCAGTTGCAAACCGTAGTCTGGCTTTTTTATGGTGGTTTTGGAGCAGTGGCTTCTTCCTTGCTAAGCAGCCTTTCAGGTTATGTCAATTTAGGACTCGTTTTACTGTGGATATAGATACGTTTGTACCCATTTCCTCCAGCATCTTCACAAGGACCTTTGCTGTTGTTCTGGGATTGATTTGCATTTTTCTCACCGAAGTACGTTCATCTCTAGGAGACAGAACGCTTCTCCTTCCTGGGCGTATGATGGCTGCGTGGTCCCATGGTGTTTATACTTGCGTACTATTGTTTGTACAGATAAACGTGGTACCTTCAGGCGTTTGGAAATTGCTCCCAAGGATGAACCAGACTTGCGGAGGTCTACACATTTTTTTCTGAGGTCTTGGCTGATTTCTTTTGATTTTCCCATGACGTCAAGCAAAGAGGCACTGAGTTTGAAGGTAGGCCTTGAACCGTTACACCTCTGATTGACTCAAATTATGTCAATTAGCTTATCAGAAGCCTCTAAAGTCATGATATAAGTAATTTGTAGCTTCCCCAGCACTGTACTTTGGCGACCAACTTACCAAAGTAAATACTCTATCACATTGTGAGTTTTTTTTGTTATTGTGGAAAACCTCTTTATATTTTTGCATGAATATCTGAGTGAACATCGTATTTTTTTGTGAAAGCTTGCTGGTCAGTCCATCGGCTCTTCCCAGCGTTGTAGGTCAGCATCAAGTGACCAGCCCACACCCACTCTCCCCAGGCCCTCACACACTCACCACACTGCAGAGCTTGTAACACACAGGTGTCAAATCAGAGCTAGTTTGCTGCTGCATGGAGGCCATTAACCTAGCGCTGTTGTTTTCTGTCGGCTCTAATGGAGGTTAATGAAGCGCTGCTTTCTGTCATCAGCACAGTAACAGATAAATAGACACAGAAATAATGACTGTGGCTTTGGCCGGTAATGCGGGAGATTTGATCTGTGTGATACTGTAAACCTATAAGGATCATAAGGGATCCAAAAACTACTACAACCCAGCAAGCAATTAGGAATCGGCCCAGAAGCGGTACTCTTCCTGGGGGCCGGAACTGATTGAATCGCCCTGGAATTGGGTGTCGGACTTAGCCCGGAATCAAAATGAATGACTGCCCAGAATCGGCCCAAGTACATCGGGCCCGTTTCCATCTACCGGAATTCAGCAGGACTTTGCCGGCATCTTACCAGAATCCCCCCAGAAGTGGCTCAATGCAATTTTAAATAAATGTATACAAAATTACCCAATTTAGTAATACATTTGGGCCAGATAACTCACACCGGAATCGGCCTGAGCGCATCCTAGTCATCAGTAATACTGCCAAAGGCAGCCCAGACTCGGGTCACTTGACGTCGGCCGAGTCTGACTCTCAGCCGAGTGCCCCGACTCTCAGCCGGAATCGGCCAAGATCCACTGTGCTAGCTTATTTTATTTAACTAGGCAAGTCAGTTAAGAACAAATTCTTATTTTCGATGAAGGCCTAGGAACAGTGGGTTAACTGCCTGTACCTTGTCAGCTCGGGGATTTGAACTTGCAACCTTCCGGTTACTAGTGCAACGCTCTAACCACTAGGCTACCCTTAGTGGCGTAGCAGTAAGTCGTCCTGTCGTGTCGTGTCCCTGTATATTTTGTTTATATTTTGTTTATTTTTCGTTTTTTTACACATTTTTCGTCTTTTACATAGCTATCCCTTTTTAAAAACATTTTGCTAAACCTAAGCTTCCAAATACGCTGGATCTTCACAACTAGCTATCTAGCTAAACCGCAACCCTGGACGACTACCCCTGGCTAGCGTTTCCACCCACTTAGCTTGAAGCTAGCCCGGCCTGCGCTACCACCGTAGCATACTCCTGAGCTACAATACCCGGGCCCACGACCGGTCTATCGATGTCACCGCATGAAGAGGAATAAACAGACTCACCCCATCGCGACGTCCCCCAAAGGCTAACTCTCTAGCCCTCGCTATCTCCCTGCTTGCTAATTCGGCCTGCTAACTGCTAGCTTGTCCAGCTCCGGTCCGCTAACTGCTACCTTGTCTAGCCCGGGCCTACAAACTGTTAGCTTGTTAGCACAGGCCTGCTAACCGCCTGAATCGCCGCGTCCCAAACGCCCACCGGACCCATATTTACTTTCTATCTCTTTTGACTTTTAATTTGTTTATACCTTCCGGAAACCTGCCTCACCCAATGTGATACGGAATCGCTATTATTTTTTTTATTTATTTTTAGAACACACTCAAGAACCTCCAGAAGCTAACCAGCTAACTAGCTACAAGCTATTTAGTCATTGTTCGTTTTTTTTACCTGGATAACACTCGCCAGTCCAGCTTCCCTTCCCCATCCACCGCTGCCCCCTGGACACTGATCTCTTGGCTACATAGCTGATGCACGCTGGACTGTCCATAAATCACGGTACTCCATTCTGCTTGTTTGTTTTATCTGTTGGCCCCGTTGCCTAGTCTACGCCATTTTACCTGCTGTTGTTGTGCTAGCTGATTAGCTGTTGTCTCACCTACTGTTTTAGCTAGCTTTCCCAATTCAACACCTGTGATTACTGTATGCCTCGCTGTATGTCTCTCTCAAATGTCAATATGCCTTGTATACTGTTGTTCAGGTTAGTTATCATTGTTTTAGTTCACAATGGAGCCCCTAGTTCCACTCTTCATACCCCTGATAACTCCTTTGTCCCACCTCCCACACATGCGGTGACCTCACCCATTACTACCAGCATGTCCAGAGATACAACCTCTCTCATCATCACCCAGTGCCTGGGCTTACCTCCGCTGTACCCGCACCCCACCATACCCCTGTCTGCGCATTATGCCCTGAATATATTCTACCATGCCCAGAAACCTGCTCCTCTTATTCTCTGTCCCCAACGCTCTAGGCGACCAGTTTTGATAGCCTTTAGCCGCACCCTCATACTACTCCTTCTCTGTTCCGCGGGTGATGTGGAGGTAAACCCAGGCCCTGCATGTCCCCAGGCACCCTCATTTGTTGACTTCTGTGTTCGAAAAAGCCTTGGTTTCATGCATGTCAACATCAGAAGCCTCCTCCCTAAGTTTGTCTTACTCACTGCTTTAGCACACTCTGCTAACCCTGATGTCCTTGCTGTGTCTGAATCCTGGCTCAGGAAGGCCACCAAAAATTCAGAGATTTCCATACCAAACTATAACATCTTCCGTCAAGATAGAACTGCCAAAGGGGGAGGAGTTGCAGTTTACTGCAGAGATGGCCTGCAAAGTAATGTCATACTTTCCAGGTCCATACCCAAACAGTTCGAACTACTAATTTTGAAAATTACTCTCTCCAGAAATAAGTCTCTCACGGTTGCCGCCTGCTACCGACCCCCCTCAGCTCCCAGCTGTGCCCTGGACACCATTTGTGAATTGATCGCCCCCCATCTAGCTTCAGAGTTTGTTCTGTTAGGTGACCTAAACTGGGATATGCTTAACACCCCGCCAGTCCTACAATCTAAGCTAGATGCCCTCAATCTCACACAAATCATCAAGGAACCCACCAGGTACAACCCTAACTCTGTAAACAAGGGCACCCTCATAGACGTCATCCTGACCAACTGGCCCTCCAAATACACCTCCGCTGTCTTCAACCAGGATCTCAGCGATCACTGCCTCATTGCCTGTATCCGCTACGGAGCCGCAGTCAAACGACCACCCCTCATCACTGTCAAACGCTCCCTAAAACACTTCTGTGAGCAGGCCTTTCTAATCGACCTGGCCCGGGTATCCTGGAAGGACATTGACCTCATCCCGTCAGTTGAGGATGCCTGGTCATTCTTTAAAAGTAACTTCCTCACCATTTTAGATAAGCATGCTCCGTTCAAAAAATGCAGAACTAAGAACAGATACAGCCCTTGGTTCACCCCAGACCTGACTGCCCTCGACCAGCACAAAAACATCCTGTGGCGGACTGCAATAGCATCGAATAGTCCCCGTGATATGCAACTGTTCAGGGAAGTCCGGAACCAATACACGCAGTCAGTCAGGAAAGCTAAGGCCAGCTTCTTCAGGCAGAAGTTTGCATCCTGTAGCTCCAACTCCAAAAAGTTCTGGGACACTGTGAAGTCCATGGAGAACAAGAGCACCTCCTCCCAGCTGCCCACTGCACTGAGGCTAGGTAACACGGTCACCACTGATAAATCCATGATTATCGAAAACTTCAATAAGCATTTCTCAACGGCTGGCCATGCCTTCCGCCTGGCTACTTCAACCTCGGCCAACAGCTCCGCCCCCCCCGCAGCTCCTCGCCCAAGCCTCTCCAGGTTCTCCTTTACCCAAATCCAGATAGCAGATGTTCTGAAAGAGCTGCAAAACCTGGACCCGTACAAATCAGCTGGGCTTGACAATCTGGACCCTCTATTTCTGAAACTATCTGCCACCATTGTCGCAACCCCTATTACCAGCCTGTTCAACCTCTCTTTCATCTCGTCTGAGATCCCCAAGGATTGGAAAGCTGCCGCAGTCATCCCCCTCTTCAAAGGGGGAGACACCCTGGACCCAAACTGTTACAGACCTATATCCATCCTGCCCTGCCTATCTAAGGTCTTCGAAAGCCAAGTCAACAAACAGGTCACTGACCATCTCGAATCCCACCGTACCTTCTCCGCTGTGCAATCTGGTTTCCGAGCCGGTCATGGGTGCACCTCAGCCACACTCAAGGTACTAAACGACATCATAACCGCCATCGATAAAAGACAGTACTGTGCAGCCGTCTTCATCGACCTCGCCAAGGCTTTCGACTCTGTCAATCACCATATTCTTATCGGCAGACTCAGTAGCCTCGGTTTTTCGGATGACTGCCTTGCCTGGTTCACCAATTACTTTGCAGACAGAGTTCAGTGTGTCAAATCGGAGGGCATGCTGTCCGGTCCTCTGGCAGTCTCTATGGGGGTGCCACAGGGTTCAATTCTCGGGCCGACTCTTTTCTCTGTGTATATCAATGATGTTGCTCTTGCTGCGGGCGATTCCCTGATCCACCTCTACGCAGACGACACCATTCTATATACTTTCGGCCCGTCTTTGGACACTGTGCTATCTAACCTCCAAACAAGCTTCAATGCCATACAACACTCCTTCCGTGGCCTCCAACTGCTCTTAAACGCTAGTAAAACCAAATGCATGCTTTTCAACCGGTCGCTGCCTGCACCTGCATGCCCGACTAGCATCACCACCCTGGATGGTTCCGACCTAGAATATGTGGACGTCTATAAGTACCTAGGTGTCTGGCTAGACTGCAAACTCTCCTTCCAGACTCATATCAAACATCTCCAATCGAAAATCAAATCAAGAGTCGGCTTTCTATTCCGCAACAAAGCCTCCTTCACTCAAGCCGCCAAGCTTACCCTAGTAAAACTGACTATCCTACCGATCCTCGACTTCGGCGATGTCATCTACAAAATGGCTTCCAACACTCTACTCAGCAAACTGGATGCAGTCTATCACAGTGCCATCCGTTTTGTCACTAAAGCACCTTATACTACCCACCACTGCGACTTGTATGCTCTAGTCGGCTGGCCCTCGCTACATATTCGTCGCCAGACCCACTGGCTCCAGGTCATCTACAAGTCCATGCTAGGTAAAGCTCCGCCTTATCTCAGCTCACTGGTCACGATGGCAACACCCATCCGTAGCACGCGCTCCAGCAGGTGTATCTCACTGATCATCCCTAAAGCCAACACCTCATTTGGCCGCCTTTCGTTCCAGTACTCTGCTGCCTGTGACTGGAACGAATTGCAAAAATCGCTGAAGTTGGAGACTTTTATCTCCCTCACCAACTTCAAACATCAGCTATCTGAGCAGCTAACCGATCGCTGCAGCTGTACATAGTCTATTGGTAAATAGCCCACCCTTTTCACCTACCTCATCCCCGTACTGTTTCTATTTATTTACTTTTCTGCTCTTCTGCACACCAATATCTCTACCTGTACATGACCATCTGATCTTTTATCACTCCAGTGTTAATCTGCAAAATTGTAATTATTTGCCTACCTCCTCATGCCTTTTGCACACATTGTATATAGACCCCCCCTTCGTTTTCTACTGTGTTATTGACTTGTTAATTGTTTACTCCATGTGTAACTCTTTGTTGTATGCTCACACTGCTATGCTTTATCTTGGCCAGGTCGCAGTTGCAAATGAGAACTTGTTCTCAACTAGCCTACCTGGTTAAATAAAGGTGAAATAAAAATAAAAAACCCTGCCGCCCCAAGGGATTTATAACCTTATCTAGTGATGGCAGCATTAACTTAGAAAGAAACACTGAATTAGGAAACAATCTTTTACCATATCTAATGTGTTATATTCTCCTACATTAATTTCACACTTCCACAAACTTCAAAGTGCATATCCTTGCTTCCGGTCCTGAGCTACAAGCAGTTAGATTTGGCGAAATGGAAAAAAAGGGGCAGATCCATAAGAGGCTTTAGACATCAAGTTTTGACGCAAACCCAAAGTAGACTTTACTGGGCAGCAACATTTATCGCCATCTGACTACTTATCTCTCCTAAAACATCAATCAGTATGATATTTTAATCCTCGTTTGTTATCAAACCTGTTTCTCGCATTCATTCAATGTCTCCTCCATGTCCCCTTATTATGTACAGTGTAGTATTTTGCATTCTTGTTCACACAGCGCCAGGTCAGTGATTGAAAGGGTTCATTTGTATGCACATAGTCTAAATTGTAAATCATGTAACATACTTGTTAGAGCCGTAATTACACGTTTTTTTTCTTCAGTACCTGTTATTTATGACAGTGTTTACCTGCACAGACCAGACCTTTCTTTCAGAAAGGACTAGCCTGTATGACTGTACCCCCCCCCCCAGCCCATCATTTGCCAGCCTACAGCCAGCCCTGCCACATAATCTGACAGCAAGACATAATGAGGATTATAATTAGCCCTGGGGTTGGGGAATCATGTCTGCCTGCCTCTGGGCCATCAGATTAATAGATATCTGGATGGGATGATAGAGGGCTGGGGGGGAAGATACAGAGCTGGGGGAACCAAGTGGTCTTAAACTGTGTGTCTGACCATTCATACACTTCAAACAGCAGCATCCATATGAACACCATGTAACCCCTACCTCTAGTAATTTAAACACACCTCCAATTAGTGTGGCGATCGCCTAAAATGTAATTATCATTTTTTTAAATTAGATACAAGCTTTCCTAAAAAGTACAGATGGAATCCTCAAATGACCACTTTAGTGAGTGGTGTAAAGAGTGACTTCGGGGCCAAAACTTGAGATAAATGCAAATAACTCAAACCTTGGCATAAATCATGCATTGATGTCAGTGAAGGATTTGGGCGAAAATTGAAGTTGTGTGTGCACATCTGAAATTAGCATTTGTCCCTTTGATGTCTATTTGATCTGTGTGATTGTGTGAGTAGCGGCTCTGGGCTGGGGTCCATGAGTAATGACAGGATACCTGGCTCTCTCACAGCCAGCCTTTACCTTAGCTCTACTGGTTGTTCTCAGAATAGATTCTGTCCATGGAAGCACCATTTATCTTTTCCTGATATTATAAGGGAGGGAGAAGTCCCTCTTTAATACTGTGGCTCCACTGTGCACTGGGATGGCATCTTTGTTACTTCTCTAATGTTAGAATGGGAGAATCATGAATGGCCTTGATGGATCAACAACCTTTATCCTGGGCACTTACCCATGTGTTTCATCCCTGAATGTATGTCTGAGCATTTTGAGCATTTTGTTAGGTCGGGTCGTGGCACAACTCCATAAAACAGATTAATAGAAGGACTAAAGAGCAGACAGGAAGAGGGAGGACACACACACAGTGAGAGATGCAAGGTTGATACACTGCAGGGACTAAACAATGGCCTTTGAACAGTGCCTTCCCTTGCACCGTTGCACCCAAACTGGTGCTCATAATGGCCGCTCAACAATTTGGCAGCCATGTGATATCACCCTCTGTGCAGAGATCCTAAGCACCGGGCATAGCCAACTGACACATTTTACTTCCCACAGACTGCTCATAAAAACAATCATTTTCCGAGATGGAATTTCATTGATTTATTTAAATAACACTATTTTCCATTTTACTGTTTTACCCATTAGATCTGACTCATATTTTTTATAGTCCATAAATCTTATGACTATGATTATATTATCACATTGACATTTTGTCTCAATAGACTCCTATTGAGGGCGTATCAGGTCAGTGTTTACTCAATGACAGAGTCATTAATGAGCTATCTGACCCCAACCTTTTCAAATCAGACTATGAAGGTAGAAAGAGTATGAAAGTTATGAAGATAATAGGCCACAGAGACAGAGCTTGGTTATATGGGCGAGCCATTCCTCCCACCCTATAGAAGCCCGAAGGCGCTGTCTCCGACATTGAGCTAGCAGTGTTAGCGTATTACTGTCAGATGAGATCCTTCCTGTATTTCACCTCTGGGTTATTTTCACTCTGCATGTGGAATCCCACAGGCCCCTGATTGTTCTCTATCTTTGTTTTCATCTCCTTTTACTCTTTTGAATGTAATGAGTGCTGTCTGTCTTCCATCGGGATGCTTCCTCTTCTTAATACTAGATAGATGCTATTTCATTCTCATGGCTCCAGTTCTATAAATATGTGGGTATTGGGCAATGAACAGTGGTGTCGTTATTCTACTATTTGGATAAAAAGGCCAATGAGTCAGATATGTTGGAACACTACACATTACTATATACTATATTATTAACTGGGTGGTTCGAGCTCTGAATGACGATTGGCTGACAGCCATGGTATATCAGACCGTATACCAAGGGTATGACAAAACATGTATTTTAACTGCTCTAATTACATTAGTAACCAGTTTACAATAGCAATTAGGCACCTCTAAAGTTTGTGGTATATGGCCAATAAATTCTGCTAAGGGCTGAATCCAGTCACTCCGCGTTGTGTCTTGACTAAGAACAGCCCTTAGCTGTGGTATATTGGCCATATACCACACCCCCCCGGGCCTTATTGCTTAGCTAAACCCACATTATTATTCAATTGACTGTTTTACTGAACTTTCAAAACAAAACAAATCAATGAATATGTTGGAGGAGGCTTTGCACAGATGGAGCAACAGCACAGAGACTCTAAAGGGCAAAGCTGCTCTAGCTAACATGATTCTCTCGTACTTGTAATTTTGAGAAAACAGACTGTTCTGTCCATTTCAAGCCCAGTTTAACTTGTTTAATCTGAACCCAATGAAATACATTGCTTGCTATCTAGATGTTGCTGGTGAGTATCCTAGTATATCTGGAATTACCCATCTGGAGGAAAACAAATTGGAGGAAAACAAACTGTAGAAAAGAAAGGGAAAGATTAAAGCCACCGTGTGCAGTTCAGTCAAACTGTAGGCCCTGCGATAAGGCTGCAAGATTGAGACTGACAAAAAAAGCAAGTTGGTGTGTGTGTGTGTGAGAGCGAGTGAGAGGGAGAGAGAGGAGTGAGAGAGAGGGGGAGAGATAAGAGGGTAAAAAACATAAAACTCTCAGTTCCTCCATCTGAGACATACAGTACATACCGGTCTGATCAGTAACGGGAAGTTTGGGAGAGGGTCATTAGCAGGTTGCCCACTAAACTCCTGACTTTAGGAATCCCAGACAATGAACTTGTGGCGGACCAAGATGGTGTTTGTGGACGGCAGTGTTTTGGTAGATCTAAGTGGGTGTTATCACTGCAACTCCCTGGGTTGGACAGATTTGGAGTGGCTGGTTTGGCACACTGCATCCATTTGAAATGGCATCTCCCTCCAGAGGTGCAGAAGTCTGTCTGTACGAATCGCCTCCCAGATACTCAGTGTGCCCTTCCTGTCTGGCTGTCCCACAGATGGCCCTGTAAGATATTTGGAGCTGTACAATGTACAAAGGGGCTGACATTATTGGATCCCTTGATAAAGAAGAGCAAAAAAGACTATAAAATAAATAATACAAATACTGAGCTATATTATATGCTCAAAAAATGTATAAATGATATGATTTCATACTTACACAATTGCTCAGAGAAAGAGATTTTGTAATACAAAAAACATCTAAAAAAGATAGGGGTCAAAATGATTGGATCCCCTGTTTTCAATACTCCAGAGCACTTTCCAATAACAACAATGAGCATTTTTCTAAAATGTTTTATGAGATTGGAAAACAATTCCTCCACTGTATGGAGGAATAGACAATTCCTCCTTACAGACTCTTTCCAGATCCTGGATATCCTCTGTCTGTGCTTATGGACTGCCCTCTTCAAATAAAACCATAGGTTTTCAATGGTGTTTAAATCTGGCGAGATTGATTTTTTGATTTTGTAGTCAATTAATGTGTGCTTGGGGTTATAGTCTTGCTGGAAGATTCACTAGGCCTTCAGAGGAAACCAGTTTTAGGCTAAAATGTCCTGGGCACAGTTTCCCGATAGCGATGGTACTTAGGCTTACAAGTGTTTTAATGATGCAATGGGCGACGATGTAGGATGTGTTTCCCAGAACACCATGCAGATCAGCTCCTAGAGAGGTATTACCACCTACGGCTGTCAATATTGAGGTGGCTTATTCTAATGCTTACCGAATAAAATTCACTAAATCACTGATTTGGCACACATTTGCGCAAATGTTAGGCTACATATCATGAAATATACAGAGTAACTTACAAGTAGCAAAATAGAACTCAATTGATTGAATGTATATCAATTTTATTCAAATAGGCCTATATCTTACTGTTAACATGTTAATGAAGTCATGTCATGTGAAGCCTATTTTTATATGTTGCTTGCTTGTATCAATTGTAAAGACATTTGCAACTTAGTATTTTATGTCAACTTTGTTCTGAAGTTATCATGGTCACAGAGAGACGGATTAACCATGTGATTCTCTGTTTAGCGGAGGTCTTCTGTGTATAAATGAAGTGATGCAGGAGGGCAAAGAAGCATCTAACGACGATCTTAGCTGTTCTACGAGTGGACTGAGGCAGGTGTTAGATTACGAGCGTTTTCCAGTGCAATGTTAATAATGTTGGATTTGGGAAACAGCTCCGAGATTTAACGATGCTCCTAACAAAGGTTATAACGATGAACAGTTAAAGTTCACTTGGTAAAGTTCACGATGCCATTGACGTTAACAAGGGCCCCAGGACCAGTGAAAGCAAAATAGCCCCTTAACACCAAAGATCCACCACCATATTTTACACTAGGGATGAGGTCATTTCTGCATATGCATTGTTCTTTCAAACGAAAAACCCTCCATTGATAATTCCTAAACGGCATTGGCACTCGAACTAATTTCAACATGTTAGCTCCCAAAATAGGTGTGGTTGTGTTCCAGATCACATTTTCCACCTGTCAGCTCACATCTTTTAACACAAAGCTTAGAAAGTCAGTCAAATGCTACCCAAGTGTTTGTTTTGTGACAGTAGCATTATGATTAGTCCAAGGATATCGATGCCTTGGATCATCCCCTCTATACCTGTGGCTCCACCACCTTCGCTATAAATAAAACACTGATTTAGGCCACAAAATGGCACTCTGGCGTGTAGAAGTTGAGCACAGAGAGAGTAGAGCCATTTTGAATGCATGAATGCCTTTTGTCCCTACCTGAACGTGATCCCAGTTTGAATGTTATTATGATCAATGAGCAGCAGAGAAGTATCAAAGGCCTGTCGATGGTGCTACAAGACTTTGTCATCCCATTCCAGAGGGGTAGATAGGAGAGGGAAAAGAGGGAGAGGCAGAGGAGATGGAGCGAAATGGCTGTTTCCTACCAAGCTGATGAAAGTGTCTAAGGTAATGAGTGTGAGGTGCTGCATTGCACACAGTGAGTGGGAAAAAAATGAAAAACAGAAAGAGAGGTGCCTATTTCATCTCCGCTCATCGTCTCAGCTCCCCTTCTCCTGGCAACGTTTTAAACAGCTCGACTCTGGAGCTCACATCTCGACATGCTCCTGCTCTGCGTGGTCATCAGAACAAGTCAAACCACATGGGGAAGGAAAGAAAAAACATAAAAACCTGAGATGGAAGTGATTTGGTGCTCTGTCTGTCTGCAGTGGCTTTTAAGCCTAGACTGAAGTCTCATCAGGAGCTCTATAATAACGACTGATGGCTAAAGACCAGCAGCTGAACCCAGGTCAGCCACTTAGACAATCAGCATACTGATGATTCTGGGCCAGTTCTACTTCCCTGTCTGATTTAGGGAGAAACTGAGGAGCACTGTGATTGAACTGAACCACAGAAGAACAACACTGATATATTAGGACTTTAGGAGGCAGTACTGTCCTGAGAATCAGGGCTGATCTTTGTTTTTTGATACCTAGTCCAAGTCACTATCACAGCACTCAGGTGCCTATCCTCTCCACCACACCGTCCCTGTATCTTGTAATTGGGAGAAACAGGGGATCCTGGAGGGATGCCTGCATCACTTAAGCTTTGCCAAGACCAAATCTGGATCAGCTGTAAGACATAATCACTGGTGTGCTCTCTGCTCTGCCTGATAACCACACTGAATGGTGTGGAGTGAAGGAACAGTGTGTAACAACATCTAACGCAACAACAATTTCCTCTACATTGCACCTCCTCCTCTCCTTGCCTGACGGGAGCTGCATTTGTCACTCCAGCGAGTGCCTGACTAAGCACAATGTAAACTTTATTTACTTCTCTCTCAGACAGAGGGGGAACAAAGGAGAGAGTGAGTAGAGAAAGAGAAAGAGATGGAGGGAGGGAGAGAGATTGGTGCAAAATTGTAATTATTGCTTCCCTTAGCAGAAGAGCTAAGGGAAGCATAAATCAAGGTGGTAGCATGGGGACTGTCAGCGTCATACACAAACAGGATGAGGGACACTAAACATGAATGACTGATGAGCTCTTGGTATCTGTCAAACAAGCCACTGCTCACAGCGCTCTACATGACACTACATGAATCTGAGTGAGATCAAGTGGGTGGTGCTGTGCTAGTGTGCCAGCGGGTGAATGATGCTACTTTAGATAGTAACGTTGGTGTAAGCCAGGTGTTAATATGTAAATGCTGGCACAGAGTTGCATTAACTTTGATGCTAGGTAACCAAACAATTACTTTAGTGTCATACAGAATGGCATGTCTCTGAATACCTCCCAGACAGTGGTATAGTAGCATCACTTGTGTGACATACAGTACCAGTCCAAAGTTTGGACACACCTACTCATTCAAGGGTTTTTCTTCATTTTTACTGCATTCTACATTGTAGAATAATAGTGAAGACATCAAAATGATGAAATAACACATCTAGAAAAATGTAGTAACCGAAAAAGTGTTAAACAAATCAACATATATTTCAGATTTGGTGACTACTTTGAAGAATCTAAAATATGAGGAAAAATAAGAAACCTGCACACCTGCTCTTGATAGTATCACTGCTCTTTAATAAGTTTTACGTATCAGCATGGCCTTTGTCAGAGCTCGATACGTAAAGCTTATTAAAGAGCAGAGATACTATCAATGTAGTGTGCAGGTTTCTTATTTTTTCTCATTTATTCAACTGTTACACGCACCTGCAAAACTGTTACATGCAACTGTTACATGCACCTGCAAAAAAGATAGCTCAGATGTGCAAGTGCCTTTTGAATTAAGAATCTAAAATGTATTTTGATTTGTTTAACACTTTTTTGGTTACTATATGATTCCATATGTGTATTTCATAGTTTTGATGTCTTCACTATTATTCTACAATGTAAAAAATAAAAACACTTGAATGAGTAGGTGTGTCCAAACTTTTGACTGGTACTGTCACGCCTGATCCTGCTTTTCCCCTTGAGCACCAGGCTCCCCAGCATTGCGCACTCCTGCCAACATCATTACGCACCCTTTCCCCCCGTCACACGCATCAGCGTATTATTGGACTCACCTGGACTCAATCATCTGTTTATTACCTCCCCTATATTTGTCAGTTCCTCATCTCTGTTCTCCGCTGCTGCACTGATTGTCATTTGTCATTGTGTATCTGTGTACTGACACTGTTTCTGTCCTGCTCTTTGTCTGTTCCTAATTAAATGTCAACTCCCTGTACCTGTTTCTCGTCTCTGGACTCGGTCCTTACAGGTACTGTACTTCTCTTTGAAGGATGCCTTTCAAAGCCTTCTTTTGTTCACCAACAAAAAAACATCAAACTTCCACATTTTGTGGAAGAGGTAGTGAGGGCAGTTTATTCACTTCTAAGTTGAAGGTGGTCTCCTATAGAACCTAGTAGAGTATCTGTCTCTGTCTGTCTGTTTGTGTGCGTGCGGGTGTGTTTCAATGATTTCCTCTTTCTTGATTGAACAAACAGACTATCGAATCAATTCCATGGTTAGTTATTTTCCTACAAAGGATGCATCCAACAGAAAATCATGAACATTTATTGTAATACCCGTTCAATTAACAATTGTTTTGCCAAGCCTTAGACTAGAACCCCAGGTCTCACAGTTCTGTAATTAAACGCAGCAAGTAAATTGATAGTTTGCGTATTCAAGTAATTAAAGAAAAACAAAGTTTACACATTCAGTGGAGTGTGTTTAATAATTGTGTGACTGAAGTAAAACTACTATACTCAGGGTAAATTTTACCTGTCTTTTTCACAGAATAGGAAGTGAATAGAGACAAATGTATTTTTGTCTGTCTGTCTTTTGCTGTGTGTGTGTGTGTGTGTGTGTGTGTGTGTGTGTGTGTGTGTGTGTGTGTGTGTGTGTGTGTGTGTGTGTGTGTGTGTGTGTGTGTGTGTGTGTGTGTGTGTGTGGAGAACCGACTGGGTAGAACCGACCACTCAATTGGTTGCCTGAAAATGAAAATCACTTAACGTAATGCATGTTAACTCATCTTCCAATTAGATGGCTGCCAGACACTTTAAGAACCTGTAATTATGAAGGCAGTATAACAGATACAGTGAGTGGCATCACAGAACATCAGCATTATTATGCAATATGAATGTGTAGAGGGGAGAAATTATTCAAATTAAGCTGAGTAGCAGCAGCACAGACACCATCCTCCTGCCCCACAAGATGATAAAAGCTGTAACATGAAGCCCGCAGCCTGCAGAGCCTCACCCCCTACAGTACCAGCTATTGCCTCATCACTCAACTCATCTTCCTTTAATAGTTTCAATCAGGCCTTGCACTTTGACACAACATCACAGTCACTGTAAAGTAGCGAGGCCACAGGCACATCTCACACAGACATAGAGAAACACACTGGAATAGGAAATTGGTTCCAAGATGAAGACACACAGATGTGGAGACCCCTACAGCAACTGTTGTTCATCTAATACGGGCCCTCCCACACTGGCCATTGGTTCTGGTTCGTTCAGTGAATCCCAGTTACTTAGTGCCACAGAACTATCAGTTCTATTTCTATTCCAGAACTAGGCCTACTGAACTCTGTATTCTATATTCTACAAGGTAGGCAACCACAGCAGGGAAAAAAATGCCAAACCTGCAACATATGCAGGGAAAAAAACAATGAATGTATCTGCATATTTAATTTAACAAGTGAGTGTACATGGTAATTATTCATTTGTTAGCGTGTCTGCTACTATAGCAGTTCGCTCGGGGGATGAGAGGCTAACCCCAGCTCCGAGGATAGATGGAAAAGCATCACTTTTTTCAGAGTTTTTGTTTAATTGGACTATTTTATACATTGTAGAACAACAGTGAAGACATCAAAACTATGAAATAACACGTACAGAATCATGCAGTAACCAAAAAAAGTGTTAAACAAATGGAAATATATTTTAGATTTTAGATTCTTCAAAGTAGCCACCCTTTGCCTTGATGACAGCTTTGCACACTCTTGGCATTCTCTCATCCACCTGCATGAGAATGCATTTCAATTAACAGGTTTGCCTTGTTAAAAATGTATTTGTGGATTTTTTTTTCTTCTGAATGCTTTTGAGCCAATCAGTTGTGTTGTGACATGGTAGGAGTGGTATACAGAAGATAGTCCTATTTGGTAAAAGACACAGTCCATATTATGGCAAGAACAGCTCAAATAAGCAAAGACAAATGACAGTCCATCATTACTTTAAGACATGAAGGTCAGTCAATATGGAAAATTTCAAGAAATTTGGTCCTCCTCTCCTTCCCAGGAAGAAAACCATTACAGAATCACCCACCACAACAGGACCAAGCGGCGTGGTGACAGGCAGCGGCAGCAGGAGCAGCGTAAGGAGGAATGAACATGGGATGATGTGTTGGACGGCAAGGGTTGCTACACTTGGGAGGAGATCCTGACGGGAAAGGATCGCCTCCCATGGGAACAGGTGGAGGCAGCTAGGAGAGCAGAGGCAGCCAGAGAGAGGAGCCGGCGATACGAGGGAACACGGCTGGCAAGGAAGCCCGAGAGTCAGCCCCAAAAATGTATTGGGAGGAGGCACACAGGGAGTATGGCGAAGCCAGGTAGGAGAACTGCGCCAACTTCCTGTGCTTACCGGGGGGCTAGAGAGACCGGGCAGGCACCGTGTTATGCTGTGGAGCGCACGGTGTCCCCAGTGCGGGTGCATAGCCCGGTGCGGTACACACCAGCTCATCGTATCGGCCGGGCTAGAGTGGGCATCGAGCCAGGTGCCATGAAGCCGGCTCAACGCATCTGGTCTCCAGTGCATCTCCTTGGGCCGGCGTACATGGCGCCAGCCTTACGCATGGTGTCTCCGGTTCGCCTGCACATCCCAGTGCTGGCTATTCCACCTCGCCGCACTGGCAGGGCGACCGGGAGCATTCAACCAGGTAAGGTTGGGCAGGCTCGGTGGTCAAGAGCTCCAGTGCGCCTGCACGGTCCGGTCTATCCAGTACCACCTCCACGCACCAGCCCTCCGGTGGCAGCTCCCCGCACCAGGCTTCCTGTGCCTGTCCTTGGCCCTGTACCACCAGTGCCGACACCACGTACCAGGCCTGCAGTGCGCCTCGTCTGTCCAGCGCTGTCAGAGCCTTCCTCCTCTCCAGCGTTGCCTGAGCTGCTCGTCTGCCCAGCGCCGCCTGAGCTGCCCGTCTGTCATGAGCCGCCAGAGTCTCCCGTCTGTCATGAGCCGCCAGAGTCTCCCGTCTGTCATGAGCCGCCAGAGTCTCCCTTCTGTCATGAGCCGCCAGAGTCTCCCGTCTGTCAAGAGCCGCCAGAGTCTCCCGTCTGTCAAGAGCCGCCAGCGTCTCCCGTCTGTCAAGAGCCGCCAGAGTCTCCCGTCTGTCAAGAGCCGCCAGAGTCTCCTGTCTGTCAAGAGCCGCCAGAGCCGCCAGTCTGCAAGGAGCCGCCAGAGCCGCCAGTCAGCATGGAGCCGCCAGAGCCGCCAGTCAGCATGGAGCAGCCAGAGCCGCCAGTCAGCATGGAGCAGCCAGAGCCGCCAGTCAGCCAGGATCCGCTAGAGCCGCCATTCAGCCAGGATCTGCCAGAGCCGTCAACCTGCCTGAGCTATCTCTTAATCCTGGGCTACCTATCAGCCCTGAGCTACCTATCAGCCCTGAGCTACCTATCAGTCTTCAGCTACCCCTCAGTCTTGAGCTACCCCTCAGTCCCGAGCTACCCCTCAGTCCCGAGCTACCCCTCAGTTTCGAGCTACCTCAGTCCCGAGTTGTCCCTCAGTCCAGTGGGGCCCTTTGTTAAGGTTACTAGGCCAAGGTCGGCGGTGAGGGTCGCCACTCAAGGGACGCTAAGTAAGCGGACTAAGACTGTGTTGGAGTGGGGTCCACGTCCCGTGCCAGAGCCGTCACCGTGGACAGACGCCCACCCAGACCCTCCCCTATGGGTTTAGGTGTGCGGCCGGGAGTCCGCACCTTTTGGGGGGGGTACTGTCACGCCCTGGCCTTAGAATTCTGTGTTTTCTTTATTATGTTGGTTAGGCCAGGGTGTGACATGGGTGATTTATGTGTCTTGTTTTGTCTAGGGGTTTTGCAGTCTATGGGGTTGTGTTCAGTTGAGTGTTCTAGGTAAGTCTATGGTTGCCTGGAGTGGTTCTCAATCAGAGGCAGGTGTTTATCGTTGTCTCTGATTGGGAACCATATTTAGGCAGCCATATTCTTTAGGTATCTTCTTGGTGATTTTTCCTGTCTCTGTGTTTTGCACCAGTTAGGACTGTTTCGGTTTTTCCACGTTTTCTTATTATGTATAGTGTTCACGTTTTCATCTTTCATTAAAGATGTTTATAAATAACCACGCTGCATTTTGGTCCTCCTCTCCTTCCCAGGGAGAAAACCCTTACATTGACCCCCTGTGTCGAAGACGCTTGGACCACACGCATACTCAGGCTGACTGGCAAATGAGTGGCAAATTCAGGCAAATGAGAAATAAGTGCACTCAGGCTATCTGGAAGGCCAAAGTTAGTTACAGTGCTTTAATTAAGGAGTGGTTCTCTCTCTGTGGGTCTAACCCCAAGAAGTTCTGGAAAACGGTTAAAGTCCTGGAGAATAAACCATCCTCCTCACAGCTGCCCATGTCCCTTAATGTTGATGATGTGGTTGTTACTGACAAGAAGCACATGGCTGGGCGCTTTAATCACCACTTTATTAAGTCAGGATTTCTATTTGACTCTGCCATGCCTCCTTGCCCGTCCAACATTTCCTCATCTCCCACCCCTTCTAATGCAACTATACCCGATGCTTCTCCCTCTTTTTCCTCTTCCCCACCTCAAAGTTTCTCCCTGCAGGCAGTCACTAAGTCCGAGGTACTAAAGAAGGTCCTTAAACTTGATCCCAAAAAAACATCTGGATTAGATGGTTTAGACAATTTCTTCACTAAGGTTGCTGCCCCTATCATTGCCAAGCCTATCTCCAAACTTTTTAACCTGTCTCTCCTTTCTGGGGAGGTTCCCATTGCTTGGAAGGCAGCCATAGTTCGTACTTTATTTAAAGTGGGTGATCAAGATTATCCTAACTGTTATAGGCTTATTTTTATTTTGCCCTTTTTATCAAAAGTGTTGAAAAAACTTTAATCAACTTTTTTGATGTCTATATTATTTATGTTTTATTTTTAATCCCAGGCCCCCATCCCCAAGAGGCCTTTGCCTTTTGGTAGGCCGTCATTGTAAATAAGAATTTGATCTTAACTGACTTGCCTAGTTAAATAAAGGTTAAATAATAACAATAAAATAACAATTAAGGTAGCTACAGTATGTAATCTAACTCTACACTTAACAACTACAACCAAAATGAAATTACAATAAATAAAGCTTAATTAACTTACTTGATTTTTGCATGATCACAACACTAAAAATGTACTTCTTCTGGGTCACAGAATTTTGGAAATGTTCTAAATAAACCTCCCCACGTAATAGTAAAAAAATATCAATAACCATTCATGATATGAAAAATAATTGTCTAAACATGAAAAATGATTCATATTTGTTCATATTTATGTGACATTTGCTTTAAATGTGGTTTTTAAAACATGTTCCAAGGTCAAAAAATGCCCTCAATGTGAATCACTGTGTATGGAATACATATTGGCTTAGAGAAGGTATTCCCAAGGGTATGCGCAATGCCGTCAGGGGTAACACCAAATAAAAATGTGATTCACATTTAAAGGAAAAATTGGCACAGTTCCTGGTATATATCCATTACGTTTATGGAGGCTCATACCACTGAAAACCACTGAAAACCAGGACAGGATATTTTTAAAGTACCGGAGAGCTTTGTGACATCAAATGGACTTTTGTGGTCAAGATGTATTGGTATCTGTACTAATGGCTCAAAAACCATGACAGGGAGACATAGTGGAGTTGTAACGTGCATGCAAGCAGTTGCTCCCGATGCCACTTGGGTAGACTGCAGCATCCACCGAGAGGCTCTTACTGCCAAGGGAATGCCTGACAGCTTGAAAGACGTTTTGGACACTACAGTGAAAATGGACCCTGAACTCTCGTGTATTTTCTGCCCAATGCAATTATATGGGCAGCGACCATGTAACGCTTTTACATCATACAGAAGTGCGCAGGTTATCAAGGAGCAAAGTATTGACACATTTCTTTTAATTGAGAGAAGAGTTTAAAGTTTTCTTTACTGACAAATATTTTTCACTCGTCTGACCACATGCATGATGACGAGTTTCTCACACGACTGGCCTATCTAGGTGATGTTTTTTCTTGCCTGAATGATCTGAATCTAGGATTACAGAGACTCTCCGCAACTATACTCAATATATTTAATTAACAAGGACAACACACAGGTCTTTCCACCATTGTATAATTTTTTTGTGTGCAAATGAACTCAAGCTTACGTACAATGTTACAAGTGATATAACGATGCACCTGAGTGAGTTGGGTGCGCAATTACGCAGGTACTTTACCTAAACGGATAACACAAACAACTGGATTCATTATCCCTTTCATGCCCTGCCTCCAGTCCACTTACCGATATCTGAACAAGAGAGCCTCATCGAAATTGTAACAAGAGATTCTGTGAAAATGTAATTTAATTAGAAGTCACTGCTAGATTTCTGGATTGGGCTGCGCTCAGAGTATCCTGCCTTGGAAAATCGCGCTGTTTCGACACTGATGCCCTTTGCAACCATGTACCTTTGTGAGAGTGGATTCTCGGCCCTCATTAGCATGACATCTAAATACAGGCACAGACTGTGTGGAAAATGATTTAAGACTGAGAGTCTCTCCAGTTATGTGCATCCTTTCAAGCACATCGTTCTCATTAACCTGTGGTGAGTTATTCACCATTTTCGATGAACAAATAAGGTTTTATATGTAAGATGGCAAAATAAAGAGCAAATTGATTGATTATTATTATTTGTGCCCTGGTCCTATAAGAGCTATTTGTCACTTCCCACGAGTTGGATTGTGACATATACTCACACTCATTCTTATGTTTAATAAATGTATCGTATAGCATGTGTGTGGCATGCTTACAATGATAGCAAAAAACTACATTTGAGAGTACACTAACCCTGGTTCTAGAGTGGGTACCCAGCTGGAGGTTGAATGTTTGAAGGGGTACGACAATAAAAAGTTTGGGAACCACTGGCTCAGAGCTGAACTTTTTTGTGTGCTGCAGTAAAAGTTTTGTAGGCAATACTCAGCAGGGTCTGTAGAATGTATACAGTATATTGTGTCATTTCATGGGACTCTGAATAATACGGAGTGTTGTTGCCCTTTTACTCCACCCATTCTATTGGTGGTTGAATCACATGACGTGTACTTCCTGCACTACAGACAACCCACAGACCAAACAGTGCAGGGCATGCTAACTGAATTAATGTGCAACTACACGAAAATATCTACGTTTCTTAGATTTTTCCCAGACCTCAATAGGCCCTAACAACATTTTTTGGGGAAGTTGAGGTCAGGTCCAATATTGACAATGTACCCAAAATGGTAATCTAGAAACCTAGAAATATGATAGTGAAATAGAATATATACAATTTAGCATATGCTTTTATCCATAGCGACTTAGTCATGGGTGAATATGTGTTTATGCATGGGCGGCCCAAATATCCTGGCGTTGCAATGCTCTAACAAGATGCATTGCCAGTGTAACAGTATAGCTTCTGTCCCTCTCCTCGCTCCTCCCTGGGCTCGAACCAGCAACACAATGACAACAGCCACCGTTGAAGCAGCGTTACCCATGCAGAGCAAGGGGAACAACGACTAGAAGGCTCAGAGCGAGTGACGTTTGAAACACTATTAGCGTGCGCTATCTAGCTAGCCATTTCACTTCGGTTACACCAGCCTCATCTCAGGAGTTGATAGGCTTGAAGTCATAAACAGCGCAATGCTTGACAAAACTAATGAAAGTGCTGTTTGAATGAATGTTTACGTGCCTGCTTCTGCCTACCACCGCTCAGTCAGATACTTAGATACTTGTATGCTCAGTCAGATTATATGCAAAGCAGGACACGCTAGATAATATCTAGTAATATCATCAACCATGTGTAGATAACTAGTGATTATGATTGATTGTTTTTTATAAGTTAAGTTTAATGCTGGCTAGCAACTTACCTTGGCTTATGTAGAGAAATGCTAATTCTTATGTAGGTGACCAAACTATTGTTAAGGGGGGGCTACCACTCAGAGTTGAGCCTGTGGGGTCCCCTACAGGATAGCTCCCGCATTACACTAATGGCCAAAACCAGCGCACACACACATGATCTCCTTTGTCTCTGAACGTTGAATGCCCGAAGAGGATTCTACGATGACGGACAGACTACTGAGCCAATGGCGGAAGACTACAGACTACACCCCAGCTGAACCAATCCAAAGATCCGATCTTCCAGAATCAACCTACTTTATTTTCTATATAATAGTGGTGTACTGATTGTAACGGCCTCTTCTTCGTCTGCGCTTCCGTACGAACCAGCGGGAGAGACGTAATTACGCTGTTCTAGATATCTTCACTCTGAATAAACTGTAGCTTGTCATACAATTTACCACCTTGTCTGAATCGATCCTTGACCGACTCGTCCGTCTACATATCCAATTGCTAACACTTACTACATTTGCGTAACAGGCAGTCTCCTTGTGGAGTGCAACGAGAGAGATGCAGGTCGTTATTGCGTTGGACTAGTAAACTGTAAGGTTGCAAGATCCCCCGAGCTGACAAGGTGAAAATCTGTCTTTCTGCCCCTGAACAAGGCAGTTAACCCACCGTTCCTAGGTCGTCATTGAAAATAAGAACGTGTTCTTAACTGACTTGCCTAGTTAAATAAAGGTATAAAAAATATATATATATTCATAAAATGTTTTAAAAAATCTGCAAATCGGCGCCCAAAAATACCGATTTCCGATTGTTATGAAAACTTGAACTCGGCCCTAATTAATCGGCCATTCCGATTAATTGGTCGACCTCTAGTCATGACCCTTCCTGAGGACGACGAGCATGAGAGGGTTTCTGACAATTTGTGCAAAAATTCTTAAATTGTGCAAACCCACAGTTTCATCAGCTGGTGGCTGATTTCAGTCGATCCTGCGGGTGAAGAAGCCTGATGTGGAGGTCCTGGGCTGACGTGGTTACACGTGGACTGCGGTTATGAGGCCGGTTGGATGTACTGTCTAAAATGTTTTTGGAGGCGGCTTATGGTAGAGAAATGAACATAAAATTATCTGGCAAGAGCTCTGGTGGATATTCTTGCAGTCAGCATGCCAATTGCACACTCCCTCTGTGGCATTTTGTTGTGTGACAAAGCTAGAGTGGCCTTTTATTGTCACCAGCACAAGGTGCACCTGTTTAATCAAATCAAATCAAAGTTTATTTGTCATGTGCGCCGAATACAACAGTGAAATGCTTACTTACAGGCTCTAACCAATAGTGCAAAAACGGTATTAGGTGAACAATAGGTGGGTAAAGAAATAAAACAGTAAAAAGACAGGCTATATACAGTAGCGAGGCTATAAAAGTAGCTAGGCTACATACAGACACCGGTTAGTCAGGCTGATTGAGGTAGTATGTATATGAATGTATAGTTAAAATGACTATGCATATATGATAAACAGAGAGCAGCAGCGTAAAAAGAGGGGTTGGGGTGGGCGGGGGGTGGTGGGGGCACACAATGCAAATAGTCCGGGTAGCCATTTGATTACCTGTTCAGGAGTCTTATGGCTTGGGGGTAAAAACTGTTGAGAAGCCTTTTTTGTCTTAGACTTGGCACTCCGGTACCGCTTGCCATGCGGTAGTAGAGAGAACAGTCTATGAATGAATTGGCTGGGGTGTTTGACAATTTTTAGGGTCATGTTGTTTAATTAGGTTCATAAAATGCCACAACTGTCAGGTGGATAGATTGTCTTGGCAAAGGAGAAATGCTCACTAACAGGGATGTGAACAAATTTGTGCACAAAATTGGAGAGAAATAAGCTTTTTGTGCATATGGAAAATGTCTGATCTTCTATTTCAGCTCATGAAACATGGGATCTATACTTTACATGTTTATATTTCTGTTTAGTGTATATACTGTATTCTTTTCAAGGATCATTTTAGGCCTTTAGAAATTATTCATAGGCCTTGATTTATTCCACATATTTTTGTGTTACAGCCGGAATTATGAATTCAAAATGGTTTAAATGGATTATTTTTCTCACCCTTCTACACACAATACCCCATAATGACAAAGTGAAAACATGTTTTTTTATTTATTTGGCAAATGAAATGCAGAAATAGCTTATTTACATAAATATTCACACCCATGTAGAAGCACCTTTGTCAGCGATTACAGCTGTAAATATTGCTCGGTAAGTCGCTAAGAGTTTTTCACACCTGGATTGTGCAACATTTGCCCATTATTATTTTCTAAATTCTTCAAGCTCTGTCAAATTGGTTGTTGATCATTGCTATACAACTATTTTCAGGTCTTGCCATAGATTTTCAAGCAGATTTAAGTCAAAACTGTAAGTCGGACACTCGGGAACATTCACTGTCTTCTGGGTAAGCCTTGGGTTTTAGGTTATTGTCATGCTGAAATATTGATTAATCTCCCAGTGTCTGATGGAAAGCAGACTGAACCAGGTTTTTCTCTAGGATTTTGCATGTGCTTACTGTAGCTTCCGTTTAGTTTTTATCCTGAAAAGCTCCTCAGTCCTTAAAACCTCTACTGACTCCCCATCCCGCATGCGGGAGCGTAATCATCGCCTGACACTAATTAGCATAACGCAACGGACATAAATATCCCTAGAAAATATTCCTACTCATGAAAATCACAAATGAAATATACTGAGACACAGCTTAGCCTTTTGTTAATCACCCTGTCATCTCAAATTTTCAAAATATGCTTTACAGCCAAAGCTAGACAAGCATTTGTGTACGTTTATTGATAGCCTAGCATAGCATTATGCCTTGCTAGCAGCAGGCAACCTTGTCACAAATCAGAAAAGCAATCAAATGAAATCGTTTACCTTTGATGTTTTCACTCACGAGTTCATTTTTCCCCAAATATTATTTTTGTAGGCGAAATAGCTCGGAAATTGCAGTCACGAAAACGGTGAAAAATATTCCAAATTAGCTCCATAATATCGACAGAAACATGGCAAACGTTGTTTATAATCAATCCTCAAGGTGTTTTTCAAATATGTATTCGATAATATATCCGTCGGGACAATTCGTTTTTCAGTAGGACCGATTGGAGTAATGGCTACCTCTGTATTTTACGCGAGACTGTTCTCACCCTGGGAGCCATCAGGTGACCACTTATGCAATGTAGCCGCCTACGGCTATTCTTCAACATAAATGCGTAAAACTACGTCACAATGCTGTAGACACCTTGGGGAATACGTAGAAAGCATAAGCTGGTTGATAGCACATTCACAGCTCAATAGGGACTCATTTGAACGCAGCGCTTTCAAAAAATGGGGCACTTCCGGACTGGATTTTTCTCAGGCTTTCGCCTGCAACATCAGTTCTGTTATACTCACAGACAATATCTTTACAGTTTTGGAAACGTTAGAGTGTTTTCTATCCAAAGCTGTCAATTATATGCATATTCTAGCATCTTGTCCTGACAAAATATCCCGTTTAAAACGGGAACGTTTTTTTTCCAAAAAATTTTAATACTGCCCAAGAGTCGCTACAAGTTAATGATTACCAGCATACCCATAACATGATGCAGCCACCATTATGCTTGAAAAAGTGGAGAGTGGTACTCAGCAATGTGATGTTTTTTCCCCAAACATAACACTTTGTATTCAAGACAAAAAAGTTAATTGCTTTGCCACATTTTTGGGGGGTATTTTTTTTGTGCCTTGTTTTGGATGCATGTTTTGGAATATTTGTATTCTGTACAGGCTTCCTTCTTTTCACTTTGTCAATTAGGTTATTATTGTGGAGTAACTCCAATATTGTTGATCTATCCTCTGTTTTCTCTTATCACTGCCACTAAACTTTGTAACTGTTTTAATGTAATGATTTGGGCAATGAAATAGTAGTGATCTGAGGTAAAGTGGGCGACATTCAAACATACTTCTCCACCAGAGCTAAGTTGAAACCACTCTCTGCTTATCGTTGCTTCTCAAATTCACCAGACACATTCAAACACATGGCAGCATTTAAACCACACAAAGTGAGACCAGTAACAATAACAGACTGTTCTCAGCCAGCTGCTGTCAGAATCAAAATGATCCCATTATGTGGTTCTTTCATAATGATCAACTCTGCCACACTTCCTGTACAGTGAATGTATAGCTTGACTTATGTCTTTGTCTCCTCTTTTCTTCATCTGTCACAGGCCTGATAATAAGAGCCAGTGTTTTCTATCCATGCTCTCCTCCTCCTGCTCCCTCTCTCCCTTAATCTCTCTCCCGTACTTCCATGTCACTTCTCTGACATCCGTCATGATAGTAATGATGCTGAGGTCTGTGAGGTGTTTCTCCTCCAGCCCTGCTGCCCTGCTCCCAGCCCGGGAGGGGACAGAGGTGCCATGATGTCATTAGAAATGGCACATCCATTGTGTAACCATGCTATAGGAGACATGCAGGAGCGTGGGACTGGGTTGTCCTCTCTCTGTCTCTCTCCTTTGTGAAATGGGTGTCCCTGGATAAAGAACATGGTAAACCATGGCACCGCAGAACTGAGATGAGGATAATAAGTGACAATTACTGGGATGCAGGACTTAATAATGGACAATTACCATTGTTCATCAGAGATCTATCTGAACACTTCTCGTAAGTTGCTGGAGAACATGTCAGGGTACTCTTGACGAAGAGAACGAACTTGTGATAAGTGCATCCATACCTATAATAGGATTACAATGTCAATAACAATTGCAATGTGCTTAGCTAGGAGCAATTATGTGCAATTGTTAAGGCTTCCAGGCGTACTGGGAAATTTGATGTATCTTTTGACCAGAGTAACAATGTAGTGCCGTATAAGAAACTACCAGTCCTATAAAGTATTGGTAATCATTCTTCACTTTTTTGTCAATGCTGCGCACACCCAATGTCAACGTACACTAGTTGTGGACTACTCAGAAAACCTGGTCTTAGAGCTGGGTAGGTCTTTTGGTGGTGCAAACTAATGGCAGATACAACATAGGCCCTCATCAATTAAGATCCAGTCACGCATCCATCCGGCCTGGTATCTCCATTCACACATCCACCCAGCCTGATATCTCCATTCACAAATCCACCCAGCCTGGTATCTCCATTCACACATCCACCCAGCCTGATATCTCCATTCACAAATCCACCCGGCCTGGTATGTCCATTCACATATCCACCCGGCCTGGTATCTCCATTCACACATCCACCCGGTCTGGTATCTCCATTCACACATCCACCCGGCCTGGTATCTCCATTCACACATCCAACCGGTCTGGTATCTCCATTCACACATCCACCCGACCTGGTATCTCCATTCACACATCCACCCGACCTGGTATCTCCATTCACACATCCACCCGACCTGGTATCTCCATTCACACATCCACCCGACCTGGTATCTCCATTCACACATCCACCCGACCTGGTATCTCTATTCACACATCCACCCAGCCTGGTATCTCCATTCACACATCCACCCAGTCTGGTATCTCCATTCACACATCCACCCGGCCTGGTATCTCCATTCACACATCCACCTGATCTGGTATCTCCATTCACACATCCACCCGACCTGGTATCTCCATTCACACATCCACCCGGCCTGGTATCTCCATTCACACATCCACCTGGCCTGGTATCTCCATTCACACATCCACCCTGCCTGTTATCGAGCGAGGAACACGAGAAACAGGGGAGCTGGCGGAAGCTGCGGATGAGGGCTATGTTGACTTTCATCCCTCTCTGTCTCCAGTGTTGAATGGAAACCCTCTTCACGGGATATCCAGACAAGATGAATGGCTCTATTGTTCCTCTTAGCAAATCCAAGAATTGTAATTCAAGGTGTATTAGATGAGTCAAGAGCTGGTGAGAAACTCTCTCAGACACCCTTCTTATTGCTTTTTAGCATCGTAATTCTAAAGGAGAAGTGCCACAGGGAAAGAGTTATATCCAGTATTGATCTCCACCTGAAAGTTCCTCCCAGAGATTCACTGTGGCAACAATGGCATCATATGCATGCCTAGAGAATGAGTTTGTTCAATAGATTAAAGGAAGCAAATGATGAGAGTAAATGATAGTGAAAAGGAGAATAATGAGAGAAATCGATATACAGAGACACAGTAGAGATAGAGGAAGAGACCATTTTGAAAGTGAAAGGATTAAGACAGAAAAGACTTGACATAATTCCTTACATTTACATTTGAGTAATTTAGCGGACACTCTGATCAAGAGTGACTTACAGTTAGTGCATTCATCTTAGGTACTCTTCCCTATCCCTTAGAGTTGTACACCGGGGGGATCTCTGACCACTACAAAGAAGACAGTACCGCTGGATAAGGACCTCATCTCTCACAGACTATTTCCATCAGCCAACCTCCCCACTCTCGTTCTCCCTCTCGCCCTCCCTCTCTCTACATTGGCCACCAGGACCCCTGGGGTACATGCAGATTCACAGCTTGCATACACATAGGGAGATAAGGTAACTCTGGATGCGAATCAGAGCGTTTTCAACTACTTATTGAAACATCAAGTTTCTTGCACACACAATCGATCCAGAACAAGTATTAAACAAAAGGCTGGTTTAAAGCGCAGGGCCATTACCTCCTCTCTCACCCCCACCACAGCATCAAACAACTACCAAAGGTCAGCTCAACATGGCACCAAATCAAATCAAATCAAAATCAAATCAAATCAAATTTATTTGTCACATACACATGGTTAGCAGATGTTAATGCGAGTGTAGCGAAATGCTTGTGCTTCTAGTTCCGACAATGCAGTAATAACGAACAAGTAATCTAACTAACAATTCCAAAAAAAACGACTGTCTTATACACAGTGTAAGGGGATAAAGAATATGTACATTAGGATATATGAATGAGTGATGGTACAGAGCAGCATAGGCAAGATACAGTAGATGATATCGAGTACAGTATATACATATGAGATGAGTATGTAAACCAAGTGGCATAGTTAAAGTGGCTAGTGATACATGTATTACATAAGGATGCAGTCGATGATATAGAGTACAGTATCTACGTATGCATATGAGATGAATAATGTAGGGTAAGTAACATTATATAAGGTAGCATTGTTTAAAGTGGCTAGTGATATATTTACATCATTTCCCATCAATTCCCATGATTAAAGTGGCTGGAGTAGAGTCAGTGGCATTGACAGTGTGTTGGCAGTAGCCACTCAATGTTAGTGGTGGCTGTTTAACAGTCTGATGGCCTTGAGATAGAAGCTGTTTTTCAGTCTCTCGGTCCCAGCTTTGATGCACCTGTACTGACCTCGCCTTCTGGATGACAGCGGGGTGAACAGGCAGTGGCTCGGGTGGTTGATGTCCTTGATGATCTTTATGGCCTTCCTGTAGCATCGGGTGGTGTAGGTGTCCTGGAGGGCAGGTAGTTTGCCCCCGGTGATGCGTTGTGCAGACCTCACTACCCTCTGGAGAGCCTTATGGTTGAGGGCGGTGCAGTTGCCATACCAGGCGGTGATACAGCCCGCCAGGATGCTCTCGATTGTGCATCTGTAGAAGTTTGTGAGTGCTTTTGGTGAGAAGCCGAATTTCTTCAGCCTCCTGAGGTTGAAGAGGCGCTGCTGCGCCTTCTTCACGATGCTGTCTGTGTGAGTGGACCAATTCAGTTTGTCTGTGATGTGTATGCCGAGGAACTTAAAACTTGCTACCCTCTCCACTACTGTTCCATCGATGTGGATGGGGGGGTGTTCCCTCTGCTGTTTCCTGAAGTACACAATCATCTCCTTAGTTTTGTTGACGTTGAGTGTGAGGTTATTTTCCTGACACCACACTCCGAGGGCCCTCACCTCCTCCCTGTAGGCCGTCTCGTCGTTGTTGGTAATCAAGCCTACCACTGTTGTGTCGTCCGCAAACTTGATGATTGAGTTGGAGGCGTGCGTGGCCACGCAGTCGTGGGTGAACAGGGAGTACAGGAGAGGGCTCAGAACGCACCCTTGTGGGGCCCCAGTGTTGAGGATCAGCGGGGAGGAGATGTTGTTGCCTACCCTCACCACCTGGGGGCGGCCCGTCAGGAAGTCCAGTACCCAGTTGCACAGGGCGGGGTCGAGACCCAGGGTCTCGAGCTTGATGACGAGCTTGGAGGGTACTATGGTGTTGAATGCCGAGCTGTAGTCGATGAACAGCATTCTCACATAGGTATTCCTCTTGTCCAGATGGGTTAGGGCAGTGTGCAGTGTGGTTGAGATTGCATCGTCTGTGGACCTATTTGGGCGGTAAGCAAATTGGAGTGGGTCAAGGGTGTCAGGTAGGGTGGAGGTGATATGGTCCTTGACTAGTCTCTCAAAGCACTTCATGATGACGGATGTGAGTGCTACGGGGCGGTAGTCGTTTAGCTCAGTTACCTTAGCTTTCTTGGGAACAGGAACAATGGTGGCCCTCTTGAAGCATGTGGGAACAGCAGACTGGTATAGGGATTGGTTGAATATGTCTGTAAACACACCGGCCAGCTGGTCTGCGCATGCTCTGAGGGCGCGGCTGGGGATGCCGTCTGGGCCTGCAGCCTTGCGAGGGTTAACACGTTTAAATGTCTTACTCACTTCGGCTGCAGTGAAGGAGAGACCGCATGTTTTCGTTGCAGGCCGTGTCAGTGGCACTGTATTGTCCTCAAAGCGGGCAAAAAAGTTGTTTAGTCTGCCTGGGAGCAAGACATCCTGGTCCGTGACTGGGCTGGGTTTCTTCCTGTAGTCCGTGATTGACTGTAGACCCTGCCACATGCCTCTTGTGTCTGAGCCGTTGAATTGAGATTCTACTTTGTCTCTGTACTGGCGCTTAGCTTGTTTGATAGCCTTGCGGAGGGAATAGCTGCACTGTTTGTATTCAGTCATGTTACCAGACACCTTGCCCTGATTAAAAGCAGTGGTTCGCGCCTTCAGTTCCACACGAATGCTGCCATCAATCCACGGTTTCTGGTTGGGGAATGTTTTAATCGTTGCTATGGGAACGACATCTTCAACGCACGTTCTAATGAACTCGCACACCGAATCAGCGTATTCGTCAATGTTGTTGGCTGACGCAATACGAAACATCTCCCAGTCCACGTGATGGAAGCAGTCTTGGAGTGTGGAGTCAGCTTGGTCGGACCAGCGTTGGACAGACCTCAGCGTGGGAGCTTCTTGTTTTAGTTTCTGTCTGTAGGCAGGGATCAACAAAATGGAGTCGTGGTCAGCTTTTCCGAAAGGGGGGCGGGGCAGGGCCTTATATGCGTCGCGGAAGTTAGAGTAACAATGATCCAGGGTCTTTCCACCCCTGGTTGCGCAATCGATATGCTGATAAAATTTAGGGAGTCTTGTTTTCAGATTAGCCTTGTTAAAATCCCCAGCTACAATGAATGCAGCCTCCGGATAAATCGTTTCCAGTTTGCAGAGAGTTAAATAAAGTTCGTTCAGAGCCATCGATGTGTCTGCTTGGGGGGGGGATATATACGGCTGTGATTATAATCGAAGAGAATTCTCTTGGTAGATAATGCGGTCTACATTTGATTGTGAGGAATTCTAAATCAGGTGAACAGAAGGATTTGAGTTCCTGTATGTTTCTTTCATCACACCATGTCACGTTGGCCATAAGGCATACGCCCCCGCCCCTCTTCTTACCAGAAAGATGTTCGTTTCTGTCCGCGCGATGCGTGGAGAAACCCGCTGGCTGCACCGCTTCGGATTGCGTCTCTCCAGTGAGCCACGTTTCCGTGAAACAGAGAACGTTACAGTCTCTGATGTCCCAACACACACTAGAAATGAATAAAGGCAGTATGAAGTCATGTTTGCTCTACAGTGGAAGACTACAGTCCTGCAATATTACTGACATTAGGTTTTATTCCTGAATGATAAAAAAAATGGAATTCCTTTATGTTGATGACTTGTTGCAAATCCAATCAGGTTTCCACGTTGATTCAACATCATCACGTCATTTTGGGGGGATGAAATGACGTGGAAACAACTTTGATTCAACCAGTTTTTGCCCAATGGTATCAGACTTCTTAAACCAATGCGGGGTCAAAGTTGTGTTGTTCAGTAGTTGTAGTCAGTAGTTGTGTGGTTGTGATCAGTAGTTGTGTTGTTTTGTCAATAGTTGTGGTAAATAGTAGTATGGTTGTTGGCAGTAGTTGTGTGGTTGTGGTCAGTAGGTGTGTGGTTTTGGTCAGTAGGTGTGTGGTTCAGTAGTTTAGGTATTGTGGTCAGTAGTTTTGGTTAGTAGTTTTGGTATGTAGTTTTGTGGTTGTGGTCAGTAGCTGTGGTAAGTTGTTTTGGTCAATAGTTGTGGTAAATAGTAGTATGGTTGTTGGCAGTAGTTGTGTGGGTGTGGTCAGTAGTTGTGTTCAATCGTTAATGTCTGGAGTTGTGTTGTTGTGGTCAGTAGTTGTGTTGTTGTGGTCAGTAGTGGCGAGTAGTTCTAGTCAGTAGTTTTTTGGTTGTGATCAGTAGTTGTGTTCAGTGAATGTTGTCAGTAGTTTTTGTCAACAGTTGTGGTATTGTGGTCAGCAGTTGTAGTCAGTAGTTGTGGTCAGTAATTGTGGTCAGTAGTTGTGTGGTTATGGTCAGTAGTTGTGGTCAAGAGCTTTGTGATCATTAGTTATGTGTTTACAGTCAGCATTTGTGTGGTTGTGGTCAGTGATTGTTGCATTTTTGTATTTATTTCACCTTTATTTAACCAGTTGAGAACTGTAATGATTTTCTTCATCTGAAGGAGAGGCGGACCAAAGCGCAGCGTGGTGGTTATTCATATTCTTTAATTTATAAAGAAACTACACATGAGATAACTAACAAAAACAACAAATGTGAGAAAACCTAAAACAGTCCCATCTGGTGCAAACACACAGACAGGAACAATCACCCACAAACACACAGTGACACCCAGGCTACCTAAGTATGATTCTCAATCAGAGACAACTAATGACACCTGCCTCTGATTGAGAACCATACTAGGCCGAAACATAGAAAACCCCAAATCATAGAAAATCAAACATAGACTGCCCACCCAACTCACGCCCTGACCATACTAACTAAATACAGAACACAGGAAATAAAGGTCAGAACGTGACAAGAACAAGTTCTCATTTACAACTGCGACCTGGCCAAGATAAAGCAAAGCAGTGCGACACAAACAACAACACAGAGTTACACATGGAATAAACAAATGTACAGTCAATAACACAATAGACGAAAAAAAATCTATATACAGTGTGTGCAAATGAGGTAAGATTAGAGGTAAGGCAAAAAATAGGCTGTGGTGGTGAAGTAATGGGGCCTTGGTGACAAAACGGATGGCACTGTGATAGACTGCATCCAATTTAATGAGTAGAGTGTTGGAGGCTATTTTTGGGGCTACATCGCCGTAGTCAAGGATCGTTAGGATAGTCAGTTTTACGAGGGTATGTTTGGGAGCATAAGTGAAGGATGCTTTGTTGCGAAATAGGAAGCTGATTCTAGATTTAATTTTGGATTGGAGATGCTTGATGTGAGTCTGGAAGGAGAGTTTACAGTCTAACCAGTCTAACCAGTCTAATTGTCCACATATTCTACGTCAGAACCGTCCAGAGTAGTGAAGGGCAGGTGCGGGCAGCGATCGGTTGAAGAGCATGCATTTAGTTTCACTTGCATTTAAAAGCCGTTGGAGGCCACGGAAGGAGAGTTGTATGGCATTGAAGCTTGTCTGGAGGTTAGTTAACACAGTGTCCAAAGAAGGGCCAGAAGTATACAGAATGGTGTCATCTGCGTAGAGGTGGATCAGAGAATCACCAGCAGCAAGAGCGACATCATTGATGTATACAGAGAAAAGAGTCGGCCCTGTTGCACCCCATAGAGACTGCCAGAGGTCCGGACAACAGGCCCTCGAATTTGACACACTGAACTCTGTCTGAGAAGTAGTTGGTGAACCAGGCGAGGCAGTCATTTGAGAAACCAAGGCTGTTGAGTCTGACAATAAGAATGTGGTGATTGACAGAGTCGAAAGCCTTGGCCAGGTCTATGAATACGGCTGCACAGTATTTTATTTTATCGATGGCGGTTATGATATCGTTTAGGACCTTAAGCGTGGCTGAAGTGCACCCATGACCAGCTTGGAAACCAGATTGCATAGTGGAGAAAGTACGGTGGGATTCGAAATGGTCGGTGATCTGTTTGTTAACTTGGCTTTTGAAGACCTTAGAAAGGCAGGGTAGGATAGATATAGGTCTGTAACAGTTTGGGTCTAGAGTGTCTCCCCCTTAGAAGAAGGGGGTGACCGCGACAGCTTTCCAATCTTTGGGGATCTCAGACGATATGAAAGAGAGTTTGAACAGGCTAGTAATAGAGGTTGATTTATCGGTGGTGACAGTGTTTCCTAGCCTCAGTGCAGTGGGCAGCTGGGAGGAGGTGCTCTTATTCTCTATGGACTTTACAGTGTCCCAGAACGTTTTGGAATTGGTGCTACAGGATGCAAATTTCTGTTTGAAAAAGCTAGCCTTTGCTTTCCTAACTGCCTGTGTATATTGATTCCTACCTTACCTGAAAAGTTGCACATCGCGGGGGCTATTTGATGCTAATGCAGTACGCCACAGGATGTGTTTGTGCTGGTCAAGGGCAGTCAGGTCTGGAATGAACCAAGGGCTATATCTGTTCCTGGTTCAATTTTTTTTTAATGGGGCATGCTTATTTAAGATGTTGAGGAAAGCACTTTTAAAGAATAACCAGCCATCCTCTACTGAATGAATGAGGTCAATTTCCTTCCAGGACACCTGGACCATGTCGATTAGAAGGCCTGCTCGTTGAAGTGTTTTAGGGAGCGTTTGACAGTGATGAGGGGTGACCGCAGACCCATTACGGATGCAGGCAATGTGATCAGTAGTTGTGGTCAGTTGTTGTGTGGTTCAGTAGTTGTGGTCAGTATTTGTGTGATCAGTAATTGTGTTGTGGTCATTAGTAGTTGTGTGGTTGTGGTCAATAGTTGCGGTCAGGAGTTGTGTGTGCAATCATTATGGTCTGTAGTTTTGTTGTTGTGGTCAGTAATTGTTGTCAGTAGTTGTGGTCAATAGTTGTGTGGTTGTGGTCTGTCATTTTTGGGTTGTGGACAGTAGTTTTGGTCAGTAGTTGTAGTCAGTAGTTGTGGGCAGTAGTTGTGGTGTTGTGTCAGTAGTGTTTTGGTTGTGATCAGTAGTTGTGTTCAGTAGTTGTGTTCAGTGATTGGTGTCAGTAGTTTTGGTCAATAGTTGTGGTATTGTGGTCAGCAGTTGTAGTCAGTAGTTGTGGTCAGTAGTTGTGTGGTTGTGGTCAGTACTCGTGGTCAGTAGTTGTGGTCAATAGTTGTGTGGTTATGGTCAGTAGTTGTGGTCAAGATATTTGTGGTCACTAGTTATGTGGTTACAGTCAGCATTTGTGTGGTTGTGGTCAGTAATTGTGATCAGTATTTGTGTGGTTGTGGTCAGTTGTTGAATGGTTCAGTAGTTGTATTGGCAATAGTTGTGGTTGTGGTCAGTAGTTCTGTGGTTGCGGTCAGTAGATGTGGTCAAAAGTTGTGTGAAGTATTTATGGTCTGTTGTTGTGTGATTGTGGTCAGTAATTGTGGTCAGCAGTTTTGGTCAATACTTGTGTGGTTGTGGTCAATCGTGGTCAGTAGTTGTGGGGTTGGGGTCCGTTGTTTTGGTCTGTCGTTTTGTGTTTGAGGTCAGTACTTTTGGTCAGTAGTTGTGTGGTTCTGGTCAATAGGTTTGGTCAGTTGTTGTCAGTAGTTGTGGTCAGGCGTTTTGGTCAGTAGTTGTGTGGTTGTGGTCAATAGGTCCGGTCAGTTGTTGTAAGTAGTTGTGGTCAGGAGTTGTGTGCAGTACTTATAGTCTTTAGTTGTTGTCCCAACAGATCCACAGATGACGCAATCTCTACTGCCCTTTCCCACTTGGACAAAAGGAACACCTACGTGAGAATGCTGTCCCTTGACCACGCACGACTCCAACATCATCATTAATCTTGCAGACGACATGACGTTTGTAGGCCTGATCAAGCTGAGGAGACAGCCTATAGGGAGGAGGTCAGAGACCTGGCAGTGTGGTGCCAGGACAACAACCTTTACCTCAACGTCAGTAAGACAAAGGAGCTGATCGTGAACTTCAGGAAACGGAAGGCAGAGCAAGCACCTATTCACATTGACGGTGCTGTAGTGGAACAGGTCAACCCTAATCCTTCTGTTCCTCCTTGTCCACATCACTAAGGATCTATTATGGTTCAAACAGAGCTACACAGTCATGAAGAAGGCACGACAATGACTCTTCCCCCTCAGGAGGCTGAAAAGATTTAGCATGGGTCCTCAGATCCTCAAAGTTCTAAAGCTGCACCATCAAGAGCATAATGGTCTCGGACTGTTTTTCATAGTTCGGGCTAGGTCCCTTAGTTCAAGTGAAGGAAAATCTTAACGATATATTCTAGACGATTCTGTGCTTCCAACTTTGTGGCAACAGTTTCAGCATGCCAATGCCCTTGTGCACAAAGTGAGGTTCATACAGAAATGGTTTGTCGAGATCGGTGTAGAAGAACATGACTGGCCTACACAGAGCCCTGACCTCAACCCCATCAAATACGTTTGGGATGAATTGGAATGCAAGCCAGGTCTAATCGCCCAACATCAGTGCCCGACCTCACTTATGGTCTTGTGGCTGAATGGAAGCAAGTCCCTGCAGAAACGTTCCAACATACAGTGGAAAGGCTTCGCAGAAGAGGGGGGAGTCTGTTATAGCAGCAAAAGGGGGATCAACCCCATATTAAGGGCTGTGATAGGAGAAAACTGAGTATGGATCAACAACAGTGTAGTTACTCCACAATATTAACCTAATTGACAGTGAAAAGAAGGAAGCCTGAACAGAAAAAGGCATTCCAACATATGCATCTGGTTTGCCACAAGGCTCTAAAGTAATACTGCAAAAAAAATGGCAAAGCAATTCACGTTTTGTCCTGAATACAATATGATTGATGACTGAGTACAATTTGTAACGCTTGTCTTCGTCCTCCTCTGACAAGGAGTAAGAAATGTTAGACCAATGCGCAGCGTGGTAGGCGTCCATATTGTATTTAATGCGAATACTGAACACTTGAACAAAAACAATAAAACAACAAAAACGAACAGTCGGTGCAGCAAAACACAGAACAGAAAATAATCACCCACAACTCAAAGGTGAAACCAGACTACCTAAGTATGGTTCTCAATCAGGGACAACGATTGACAGCTGCCTCTGATTGAGAACCATACCAGGCCAAACACAGAAATTTACAGAACGTGACACCACTCTACATATTTTCAAGCATAGTGGTGGCTGCATCATATTATGGGTATGCTTGTAATCGTTAAGGACCGGGAAGTTTGGAGCTAAGCACAGGCAAATTTCTGTATTTGCAAACATTTCTAAAAACATGTTTTCACTTTGTTATTATGGGTTATTGTGTCTAAATGAGTGAGAAAAAGTCTAGTTAATATATTTTCATGTCAATGTTATAACAAAACAAATGTGGAATAAGTCAAGGGGTATGAAGACTTTCTGAAGTTACTGTATCTACCTCAAGAGGTTGGTGGCATTATTATGAGCCATTCTCCACTCAGCAGCCCCCTCTGTTACCTCATATCCCTGCACATTGACTCGATAATGGTACCCCTTTTATATTGCCAAGTGTTATTTTTATATATATATATATATATATATATATATATATGCATTGTTAGGAAGTGCCAGTAAATAAGGAATTCACTGTTAGTCTACCTGTGGTTTCCAAAGCATATGACCACATTTTAAAAAATTTGATTTTATATCCCCAGCACAATGCCTCAGAGGCCCTGGAATATCACACAATACCACACAACTGGACCATCAGACTCATCACAATAACAATAACACTATTAGGAGGGGCCTCCTGAGTGGCGCAGCGGTCTACAGACCCGGGTTCGATACCAGGCTGTGTCACAACTGGCCGTGACAAGGAGTTCCATAGGTCGGTGCACAATTGGCCATCGTCCGGGTTAGGGGAGGGATTGGCTGGGGGGGCTTCACTTGGCACATTGTGCCCTAGCGACTCCATGTGGCAGGCCGGGCACCTACAGGTTGATTTCGGTTGTCAGTTGAACAGTGTTTCCTCCAACACATTGGTGCAGCTGGCTTCTGAGTTAACTTCTTATGGACGGTTGAGCTAATGTAGGCTAATGCAATTAGCATGAGGTTGTAAGTAACAAGAAAATTTCCCAGGACATAGACATATTGTCAACAGTGAAGAGGCAAAGAAAAAGTCACATCTCAGACTGGCCTCTGTACGGCTGTGTAGATATTATAAAAATCTGCCATTAACAGCTACAATATTCATTTACAATCGTCATCATTAACAAGGTCTACACTCTACCAATTTGATATTATTTTAATGGACAAAAAAAAAGAAGATTTTCTTTCAAAAACAAGAAAATGTTTAAGTGACCCCAAACTTTTGCACGTATGTATTTGACAACTCTGGCTGTGCTGAGGTCGGACATTCTGTACATAGTGTTTTAAGGTAATTTAATTGAATAGCTATTGTATTTAACATAATGGTGAAAATTATCAATTTCGGTGTCTGTGGTTAATGTCAAACTGCTTTCATTAGGTTTGTCTGTTAACCCAGACATTTTACATTGGCAAAATCATGGTTAGTCTGAATCGAGGTGAGGTGTGTTCAGATATAAACACCACTCTGTTCAGCCACTGCTGATAGACAACTATAAATAACAAGAAGTGAGCTGTTTCTTCTGTCTTTATAAAGCTTGCAGTTGAGTCAAAGTTGAGCAAAATTATTGTAGTGAGTCATGTGGTTATATTTTCCTTATGGGAACAATTCTTTAAAAGTACATTGAACTTCCAGCAAACTTCAACATTCCTAAAAACAACACTTGATCCTGGCCAAGGAGCAATGTGCTTGCATGCATGTGTGTCAGTGTGTGAGTGTGTGTGTGTGTTATACACTGATGAGAATCTTGCTCCAGGGAGAGTCAAGCCCTTGGCTGATACACTAAGCTGCCAACAATGTGGGGAGAGTACATATTATGGCCCCATGATAGAGAGCAGGCCATGGCCAAGTCTCTACTTTTGGGCTATGAGCAGCTGTGCTGAGATTGTAAATAAAATAGGAAAGTAAAGTAGTATTGAAATTATTGACAGTCATTTACAAACAATAACTAAACCTAGTTCCCAACTGGTCTGGAATGGTAGGACTAGGGTTGCAAAGCTACCATTCATTTACCGAAAAAAACAGTATTCATCAGTAATCTATGGTAACTTTGTTTATTTATACCTGAAAAACAGTTTTTCGAAATATATTCACATATAAACTCAGCAAAAAAATAATAATCCTCTCACTGTCAACTGCGTTTACTTATAGCAAACTTAACATGTGTAAATATTTGTATGAGCCTGCAGGAAGGGTTCCACATGAGGGAGGAGGGTGTCTTCCCTGTAACGCACAGTGTTGAAATTGCCTGCAATGACAACAAACTCAGTCCGATGACGCTGTGACACTGTGACACGCCTCAGACCATGACGGACCCTCCACCTCCACCTACAAATCGATCCTTCTCCAGAGTACAGGCCTCGGTGTAACGCTCATTCCTTCGACGATAAACGGGAATCCGACCATCACTACTGGTGAGACAAAACTGTGACTCGTCAGTGAAGAGCACTTTTTGCCAGTCCTGTCTGGTCCAGCGACGTTGGGTTTGTGCCCATAGGCAATGCAGTTGCCGGTGATGTCTGGTGAGGACCTGTCTTTACAAGAGGCCTACAAGCCCTCAGTTCAGCATCTCTCAGCCTATTATGGACAGTCTAAGTACTGGTGGAGGGATTGTGCGTTCCTGGTGTAACTCAGTTGTTGTTGCCATCCTGTACCTGTCCCGCAGGTGTGATGTTCAGATGTACCGATCCTGTGCAGGTGTTTTTACACGTGGTCTGCCACTGCGAGGATGATCAGCTGTCCGTCCTGTCTCACTGTAGTGCTGTCTTAGGCGTCTCACAGTACGGACATTGCTATTTATTGCCCTGGCCACATCTGCAGTCCTCATGCCTCCTTACAGCATGCTTAAGGCTTGTTGCCTACAGTCTGTAAGCTGTTCTTGTCTTAATGACCGTTCCACAGGTGCATGTTCATTAATTGTTTATGGTTCATTGAACAAGCATGGGAAACAGTGTTCACAATAAAGATCTGTGAAGTTATTTGGATTTCATTAATTATCTTTGAAAGACAGGGTCCTGGAAAAGGGACATTTCTTTTTTTGCTGAGTTTAGTAATAATTGTGTAGTAGGCAGTAATATTTGATATGTGTTGTCATGACTGTCCTGATCAGGTCAGGTTACAGGAGACCACAACCCTACAGATTATCTCTCAACCCCAACAGAGGAGGAGAGATATAGGGGTCTGAAGATGTGGGGGTTTTATGACCCCTCATGCCCTGGTAAATCTTAGGCCACAGACAACATTCCTGTGTCCTCTCACTATGGAGAACCAACCTCAGAACATCAGCCACAATGGTGGTCATGATGATAGATGGAATATGAAAATGTATGTAATTTTTGTTTTTGTTATTAAAGGTTAATAGATGACGTTATTACAAAAACATTGTAACTGTAAGAGTTTTCCTAGGATATGCTTAGTGTTTATACATTGTACGTTGTGTGGAAAATGTCCAAATCAAAGAGAATGTTTTGATAAAGATGAAATGTGAAGTTAGTTGTCTAAAATTGGATTAGAGTAGAATCTAGACCTTGCCTCTTAACTTGGTACACCCAGAGAATTGCCCTAAAGGCGGTAATGCCCACTTCTGACCTGAGGGTATAAGACGTGTGAGTGAAGAATTAACATATCAGACTAAGTGACCCAAGCTGCAGTCGAGGTCTAAAAAGTCAACGAATCCAGAACTCAACCCAAGGTTGAAGACAAAGAAATATTTTTCTACCCATGCTACTGATGAGTAGCTGTGTCTAAGCGGGTGAATTCAAGCCGGACCACCTAACCTCCACTCTCCATCGAATCGTGATATCTACACTGTTTCATTTCTACGCTGTGAGCTCTGAGCTACAGAGCTGTCTGTCCTCAGAAGACCCCTCCCAGAGATGAGGCGAGGAATCAGACCAAAAGGACACTGACATCGTGAGGACAATCAGAGAGTTGCGCCGGGGAAGTGCGTCATTGGGAAGCCTAAACAACCCACACGGAGCTTCCCATCTGAGACCTCCCGCACGGAGTTACATCATTATATTCTGACCCATAAGAGCGGCAGTTTGGGGCAAGGCTAGGGTTAAAATAAGCATAGCTGACAAATGTACCCAAATGTATATTTATCTTGTGTACTTTCTATTTTTCTCTCTTTTTTAAATCCCTATTTTGGGTGACACGCACCATAGTGTGTTGGCCCGTTATACTAAGTTCTAATCAATAGCCTAGAATGTGTTTTTGTGTATCTTTTTTAAAAAATTGAATTTTACCCCCAATTTCGTAGTATCCAATTGTCAGTAGTTACCACCAGCGACTCTGGACTCTGGATTCGAACCCAGACTCTGTCGCGACCGGAAGGTCCATGGGGTGATGCACAATTGGTCTAGCGTCGTCCGGGTTAGGGAGGGTTTGGCCTGCAGGGATATCCTTGTCTCATTGTGCGGTAGTGGCTCCTGTGGTGTGCCGGGCGCAGGGCACGCTAACCAGGTCGCCAGGTGCACGGTGTTTCCTCCAACACATTGGTGCGGCTGGCTTCCGGATTGGAAGCGCGCTGTGTTAAGAAGCAGTGTGGCTTGGTTGTGTTTTGGAGGACGCATGGCTTTTGACCTTCGTCTCTCCCGAGCCCGTACGGGAGTTGAAGCGATTTTGTTTATATAAATATGAACTTTATCAAACAAAATATACATGTATTGTGTAACATGAAGTCCTATGAGTGTCATCTGATGAAAATCATCAAAGGTTAGTGATTAATTTTATCTCTATTTGTGCTTTTTGTGACTCCTATCTTTGGCTGGAAAAATGGCTGTGTTTTTCTGTGGCTTGGTGGTGACTTAACATAATCGTTTGTGGTGCTTTCGCAGTAAAGCCTATTTGAAATTGGACACTGTGTTGGGATTAACAACAAGATTACCTTTAAAACGGTATAAGATTGAGATTTCTGTTGTTTTGAATTTGGCGCCCTGCACTTTCCCTGGCTGTTGTCATATCGATCCCGTTTTTTTATTTTTTTATTTGACCTTTATTTAACTAGACAAGTCAGTTAAGAACAAATTCTTATTTTCAATGATGGCCTAGGAACAGTGGGTTAACTGCCTGTTCAGGGGCAGAATGACAGATTTGTACCTTGTCAGCTCGGGGGTTTGAACTTGCAACCTTCCAGTTACTAGTCCAACGCTCTTAACCACTGGAATACTCCATTCTTCTTCATATGAGCAAACACATAACTGAAGGTACATCATATATTAATTCACATTTAAATTAACATAAAATATTTTGTTTATCTGACTGGATTGGTCAATAGTAACTTCATATGTGGCTTTATCAAATTAATCAGATGAATATAAAAGATCAAAATCACTGCATCCTAAAAACAGTATATTTTAAATTATAAACTGCGTGGTTGAGCCCTAACTGCTGATTGGCTGATAGCCGTGGTATATCAGACCGTAAACCACAGATATGACAAAGCATTTATTTTTACTGCTCTAATTAATTTGGTAACCAGTTTATAATACCAATAAGGCACCTCAGGGGTTTGTGGAATATGGCCAATATACCACGGCTAAGGGCTGTATCCAGTCACTCTGCGATGTGTCGTGCAGAAGAACAGTCCTTAGCCATGATATATTGGCCATATACCACCTTGGGCCTGATTGCGTAATTATAATTCTCCAAAACTGTCCTCCCTTTGAGAGAAAATGCGTTTGCCTTTGAATATGAGAAAAAAACTCACAAGAAAAACTGAATTTTGAAATAAATCAAAACAACTTAAATCAAAGTTAAATCAAAACTACTTCAAGCAACTGAAAATATGAATCTAACACGTTTTAGGTCTAGCCTATGTGTGAGAATTACAATGTAGGTTTAGAGTGGTTTAACAAGCAATTTGAAAATGTAATGTATTTGTCACGCCCTGGCCATAGAGAGGCTTTTATTCTCTATTTTGGTTAGGCCAGGGTGTGACTAGGGTGGGCATTCTATGTACATTTTCTATGTTTTGTATTTTTGTTGTTGCTTGGCCGTGTGGTTCTCAATCAGAGGCAGCTGTCTATCGTTGTCTCTGATTGAGAACCATACTTAGGTAGCTTTTTGCTACATGGGTTTTGTGGGTAGTTGTTTTCTGTTTTGTGTCTGCATCAGACAGAACTGTTTAGTTCATTCTCTTTGTTGTTTTGTTATTCAGTGTTCAGTTCAAATAAAAAAGATGAACACGTACCACGCTGCACCTTTGACCTCACCTTCTTCCACCAACAGCCTTTACAGTATTAGCATCACAGTTTACAGCACCCAACATTAGCATAACAATGGTGAAAGTTCTAAGGTGATTTTGTGACAAACAAATCAATGACTTTTCATAGCACACAGACACATCTAAACATTCAGATGGACTTAACCATGTGCACCATGCATAGGAAAACAAACTATTGTTTGTGTCTTAACAGGAGCCATTACATTTTGTCTTGCACTGTGTATACATATAAGAAAGCACATGAACAAAAGTAACCAATAGCCATCACAAATGGATCTAGAAATGATTGAGTTGCAAAGTAAGAAATTATTAACAAATCATCATAAAAATAATCAACACCCAACATTTTCAGAGAAAACTCTAAATCTACCCTATGCTGCATGAGGAATCTAGATGGTCTGCCCCTCCCTAAATCCCAACATTTCTGCATTTCTGTGACAAGAGTTACAAATACGAACTAAAATAGTTGGTTCTACTCTGTGGGCCAGCAGGCTGCCTAAAATGTGCAGGAGAATTTCCTCTGCCTAGGTTTGAACAGCACCTGACCATATGCCCTTCCCTTTTACAAAAATCACAACGCTTTGTAAACCATTTGGGATTAGCCTCTGTAGCTGTCCAGATAGCTGCAATAGGAGCTATTTCGGTAGCTTGGCCCGCTTGCACACCAGAGAGCAGCTTGAACATGCATACAACACTTGTAGGTTGGACTAACTGTGGGTCCATCCCGCTATCTGTATCCTAGACAGACAAATAACTTTGGAGCGTTTGCCCTCTGTTCTAACAAATCTCAATGCTCTTTTTCACATGCTTGGAATTCTGATTGCAACTATTTTGCGCTCTGATGTCCTCTGGGACTTCACAGTCGTATCAAGCATGTTCAGCGCTTGTTTGCGGTGTCGCAGTTCATTCTTTCCAAGTAAAAACACAACAAACTCTAGGATTAACATATTCTTTGATGTGTTCTTATGCATGCCAATATATTGCCAGTAATTAAGAATTTCCTCCCTAGTCAAATCAGATGTAAGCCCTTTCTTATCTGTTTTGATCAAATCATCAGTTGATTACCATAACTAAAAAATATAAAGTTGTGTATGTTGCTATAACAACCAGTTTAATTTGCTGTCAGTGTCTTTCAGACACATTCACTTTATATGGGACCGTGGTGATCGCAATTCAATATTGAAACAATATGGAGTAGGTCGGAGAGAAAGACAGCAAGGTTTAGCCAAATCTCTGCTGTTGAAAACCAAATGCTAGTCTAAAAGAAATGGGCGATAATGTCTAGATACGTTTTATCAAATGTATACATTTCCTGGCAGGTTTGATGAGACAGTGGATTGCGCAGTGAGATTGAACAGAATAAATAGGCAATTCAAAGTCATAGATTTAGCTGGTGGTAACTTGTGAAATAGACAATGGTTGGAATGCGGCTTTAACCTATCAGCATTCAGGATTAGACCCACCCGTTGTATAATAACAAAGGAATCAAGGGTTTTTCTTTATTTACTATTTTCTACATTGTAGAATAATAGTGAAGACAGCAAAACTATGAAACAACACATATGGAATCATGTAGTAACCAAAAAGTGTTAAACAAATCAAAATATATTTTATATATGAGATTCTTCAAAGTTGACATCCTTTGCTTTGATGAAAACGTTGCACACTCTTGGCATTTTCTCAACCTGATTCATGAGGTAGTCACCTAATTAAATGCATTTCAATTAACAGGCGTGCCTTCTTAAGAGTTCATTTTTGGAATTTCTTTCCTTCTTAATGCGTTTGAGCCAATCAGTTGTGTTGTGGCAAGGTAGGGTTGGTATACAGAAAATAGCCCTATTTGGTAAAATACCAAGTCCATATTATGGCAATTACAGCTCAAATAAGCAAAAAGAAACAACAGTCCATCATTACTTTAAGACATGAAGGTCAGTCAATACAGAACATTTCAAGAACTTTTAGACAACTGTATTTTCAAGTCAGTTGTGGCTAAAGATACTGAGAAGTCTGTTTAATGGCCTGCTAGAAGATGATTTAATACCATTAGCATACTTTAATCTCTGAATAGCATTGCATAATTCCTCATTATCTTTTTGGGATATGGTTTGTTGAGTTTAATCCATGTTTTTTGATAATGGGTCTAACGTAACATATTTCAGCTGATTGTGTGTGCTGAATAATGCTGGTTTTGTCACGCCCTGGTCTAAGTATTTTGTGTTTTTTCTTCATGTATTGGGTCAGGCCAGGGTGTAGCATGGAGTTTTTGTATTGTGGTGTGTTTTGTCTTGGGGTTTTGGTGTATATATATTTGGGATTGTAGCTAGTGGGGTTTTCTAGCAAAGTCTATGGCTGTCTGGAGTGATTCTCAATCAGAGGCAGGTGCTTATCGTTGTCTCTGATTGGGAACCATATTTAGGCAGCCATATTCTTTGAGTTTGTCGTGGGTGATTGTCCTTAGTGTCTTTGTTCCTGGCTACGTGTTAGGTTACACAAGTATAGGCTGTTTTGGTTTTCTTTACGTTTATTGTTTTGTAGTGTTTAGTGTTTGTTCTTTGTTACGTTTGTTTGAATAAATATGGATCGCAATCGACACGCTGCAGTTTGGTCCGACTCTCCTTCATCACAACTAGAAAGCCGTAACAGGTTTAGAAATCAGTCAGAAATTTACAACACAATTGTTTTTATGGTTTGTCTGCTGAGAACATGGAAATATAGTTTAATTTGAGTTTTTCCAAAAATATTGACTGATTGATTGGAAATTTCACAGAGCATAGATGCATGTGTTACTATTCAATGTAGTTTCCAATTTCATGCGTTGTTTATTTGATTTGAATATTCTTAGGATTTTATTGATCTCATTTACTTCCTGCACCATAGGGGTGGGAAAGGTATTTGCTCAACACTATACAGATCGTTTTTAGAGTGTTCTCATTTGTTTCCAAACTCATCACTCTCAAAGGGAGGAGGAGTAGGCTAATTGTTCATTACCGTATATTGTTAAAAAATGTATTACCAATGATGCTGAATGGTACGTTTTTTTTGTGTGTTTCTTTTTGCCTGTTTTTCTTTCATCTAACTTGGTCATGTGTCCTCTAACTTGTCAACTGTTTGGATCAGGTAATTGACTGGAGAACTTTGTTGGCTATTTTCAATATTGATAATAGTGAAACTTTATTCACATCTCTTCATGAGACATTTAGTGTATAATTAGTATTTCTCATACATTGCAGAATGTTATGTTGATGTGTGTACTTTAACTGTATTGCTATTTTGAATGCTTTCCAAGTCTTTCACAAACAGTGGTGTGTCATCATATTTACGAAATGGGGTCCGATGATGGGCCTGACTTGTCCAGTGAAGACACACCTTCGGATGGAGGATGCCACGATGGGACAGCTGAGCATTCTAGGTAGGCTACCCCTGGAGACTGATGTTCCACCCTGGTGGGAGGACACCTATGAGGAGAGCACCATGGTCGCTGACGTACTACCATGACCATGGTATAGGAGCTTTTGCAGCATACCGGCTACCATCGTGCACACTCCCAGGTCGAAGTCAACCTGGCCAAGAAAACAGCAACTATCTTGTTGAGCGCCTCCACTGGTTCGGCCAAATAAGCATAAACCTGATGGGACTTGGTATATAGCACGTGCGTCTTGGCGAGCCGGCTCATGGTAACTATAACACTGGTTCAATGCTGTTATTTTAGACACTTCTCCCCCTCTTCTGATACTTCTTTCAACTATGGTCCCTCTAGTTCTTTCACAACGCAGAGGTGCCAAACGGGGGATTACTGTAGTGGAAAAATAGAGTGAACAAAATGTTAACGATGATGTAGGCCAATGATGTGTCTAGCGACTTCCTTAACGCCAGCCTGGCCAATTTGGCATTGTTCGGATGGATGGCTGTATATTTGCATCTCACAGGAGAGTGTCACAGCGAAGGAATGACTATCTCCAGGATGAGATGTTCTCACGACGTCCTGGCGTCACTGTCACCAAGAGGGGTGTGAAGACTGATGAAACTTGAATAGACTAAATTAATGTTACTGTGTGAATGAAATTGTCATGTTTGGATTGTTTCAAGAGTTCATAAAAAGCTATGCATTTTTTATGTTTCATTGTACTGCTAAGTGCTATGGATGAATTGTTACAGAGAAACTGTGTTATTCTGTTCATCGGATGCGGGATAGTTAAAAGACGAGCGACACATTTGTGCTCTTATCATACAGTTATGAGGTATGGTGATTAAATTAAAGAATGATTGTGAAATTTTATGCCTTTTTGTTTTAACTTTGCATGGCCCAAAATATTATGTTAATAATCAGACAATGGGAGATACTGGGATTTGGTGCTCTTGGAAGAATAAAAGCTGGGTTTAAATGTTGATCATGGAGTCATTGGTTAACCGATCTCCTGATGTACATCTGTATATCATAGTGAATTTTCAATGCTGTTAAGACGTAGGATGTTTTGTTTTATTTGTATCATGAAGATTTCTGGTATGTAACATTTGTTAATTGTATTCATATTGCTTAACTGTAATAAATATGATTACTTTTAAATCAATATTGTAAGGTGTGCATAATGGCAGTAGAGAAGTCAGGCGCAGGAGAGAAAAGACTGTTTCAACTGTGCAGTTTAATTATAAAAATCACCATGAACAAAAACAATATATACAATGGGACAAGCACCCCAGACACTGTGCACAAGCACTTACAATAAACAATACCGGACAAGGACATGTGGGGAACAAAGGGTTAAATACACAACACGTAATTGATGGAACTGAAACCAGGTGTGTGGGAAGACAAGACAAAATAAATGGAAAATTAAAGGTGGATCGGCGATGGCTAGAAGACCGGTGACGTTGACCGCCGAACGTCGCCCAAACAAGGAGAGGGACCGACTTCGGAGGAAGTCGTGACAGATATGAACCGTAGTTGTCACATTTCTGAGTAATATTCATTGAATTATTATTTGGTGAAATGCCTAATGGTAAATGTTATTAAGAATACACATAGAATATATGCTTGGTCTCTAACTGTGCATCTCTGAGCTATGGTTAACTCAATCGTTTAATTCTAGGACATTGATTGCAAGATATTAGTTCCTTGTTCCTCAGCTTCTTAATAATTGGATACTGGTAAACCCAGTCCATAATTTGTAAATCGAGAGGTGCTGGAACAAAAAGTGAGTGTGAGGGGGGGTGACCTGGGGAGCTCTGAGGTACCGGAATGCATGAAAAAAAAAGACCTTTATAATAAAGCATTGCATGCATATCATCGCATTTGGGTAGTGGCATAAAGCAGTAGAGTAGAGGCATTTACACATGAGGAACATTTTAGTAGCCTAGGGTCCGGGAAAATGTTGGCCTTTTTATGAACGCATTTCATGCAATTCTACATGACAGGAGACTTTGGAATAATATTTTTTATTACCGCACCAATGATCGAAATCACAAGCTACTTTGACACTGAGATCAATAAAAATGACCTTGAATCCATTAATAGCATACTGTAGGCATAGGTGTGTTCAGGCTAAAAGGGCCAGTCGTGTATAGCCATAACGGAAATTAGTGATTTTTTTTTCTGTTGCTTTTGAGACGCGGTTCGTTCCCTCTTGGAGCACTAATTGTTGAGTAAATAAAACACTAAACAGTAACTATTGGTCACTCTATTATAGATTATTATTATTATTCTAATATGTATTCATTATAGAATTGTCAGTTATTAACAATAAACCTTTAAACTGCACTCTTCCTACCCTCCCTCCATATGTCTCCTCATCTCTCTATTTTTCAGCACCAGATGACCAAACCTGCACACAGTCCAAGGGTTGCAGGTTTGCTGACTTCCTTTTACTCACACATTGTGTTCAGAGAAATATCCAATAAACCAAAGACACTGCTTTAACTGTGAATGTACTTTATTGCATATATTTTCCTCAAATAAAAGGGAGCATACATAAAATAAACAAGTTATTACAATTTATTTGCATTGAGTCTAGTGTGTGTGTGTGTGTGTGTGTGTGTGTGTGTGTGTGTGTGTGTGTGTGTGTGTGAGAGAGGGAGGCATGTTCTTCAACTCAGAAAAAAGCACACAGAATTTCCTAAAACTGTACACATTAAGCCATAGTCGTTTACAATATTATCAATCACACTTTGATTTGAGAGATATTTAGAGTAATTATATACAGTAGATATTGAGAATGGATATGAAGGTATAGATGAACATGTATTTACAACTTATTTACATTGTGGATTATTTGTGTGAGTGTGTGTGTTTGTGTGTATGTTGACAAAGCAGACACCCATCTCTGCTTTGTCAGTCTTGATAGACCCAGTGTATGCACATAATTATACAACATAACAGAGCGAGTGAATGAGTAAGTGTGTATATGCGTGTTTGATAAATACCTGGACCACATCACACTGCTTCAGCTCTGCAAGACTCTGGAAGTTCCAGCATGCCACTCCACACCCACCAAGCAGATTGGCAGATCTGAAAAATAGGCACAATATAATTTAAATGACAAAGCCTTGATGACACACTAACCATAAACAGAACAGACCCTGACTACATGGAACTATATTCCACATCAAGTAACTCATGCAAGCAGTAAAATTTGATAAAAAAAAACAGATAAAAATACACCTTATGGAACAGCGGGGACTGTGAAGAGACACATGCATACATACATAGCATACGCACTGTACACACAGGTACACAAGGATTTTGTGTTGTAGAAGAGTAGTGGCCTGAGGGCACACACATAATGTGTTGTGAATGTATTGTTAATGTAATGTATTAAGTTAAATTTGTATAACTGCCTTAAATTTGCTGGACCCAAAGAAGAGTTTTGGCGCGGCAGGTAGCCTGGTGGTTAGAGTGATGGGCCTGTAACCGAAAGGTTGCTGGATCAAATCCCCGAGCTGACAAGGTAAAAGTCTGTCTTCTGCCCTTGAACAAGGCAGTTAACACACTATTCCCCGGTAGGCCGTCATTGTAAAATAAGAATTTGTTCGTAACTGACTTGCCTAGTTAAATACAGGTTACATTAAAAAAAGAGTAACTGCTGTCTTGGCAGCAGCTAATGGGGATCCATAATAAATACAACAAATGAATTATGTGTGTGTGTGTATATCTGGCAACCCACGCAGCAGACTTTATTTTCCCAACTGCTCATTGCCCTTGCAATCTGATATATGTGTGTGTGTTCTGTGTTATTATGACTTAGACGTGTCAACCTGACCACATCCTTGTAGTAGGACATTCAGTGATTAGCTTTGGAAAAAAATACTATCAAGTGTACAGTAAAAAGGATAACAAATATTCAGATCTGGATTGCCAAGTACGCTAAATCATGTGAAGTTACAAACCTCTAGGGCTTAGTCTACACTCAAGTTAAATAAAGGATGCAGGACATGAGCTCTAGAACCATTACTCAGGACTACCTGGCCTGATGACTCCTGGCTTTCCCTGTCTCCAGTCCACCTGGTCATTCTGCTGATCCAGTCTCTGCTGTTTCTGTCTGCAGCTATGGGACCCTGACCTGCTCAAGGCTCACCGGAGGCACTACCTTGTCAAAGACCTGCTGTTTGATCCTGTCTCTCTCTACCGGACCTACTGTCTCAACCTCTAAATGCTCAGCTATGAAGAGCCAACTGGCATTTACTCCTGATGTGCTGAACTATTGCACCATCTTTTATTTGACACTGCTGGGCATCTATGAGCATTTAAACGTCTTGAAGAATAATCTCACCTAAATGGTTGTACTCTTTTATAATCTCCACCAGCACAGCCAGAAGAGGACTGGCCACCCTCAGAGGTTAGTTACTCTCTAGGGGTCTTCCTAGGTTCCTGCCTTTCTAGGGAGTTTTTCCTAGACACTGTGATTCTACGTCTGCGTTGCTTGCTCTTTGGGGTTTTAGGCTGGGTATCTGTATAAGCACTTTGTGACAACTGCTGATGTAAAAGGGGCTTTATAAAATACATTTGATAGATTGCTTGTATATGCTTCTATTCATGTCAGTAACTCTAAATCTAAATATGACATTGAGTTGTCTTACATTTCCTCAATAGGAAGTTGTACCTTAAGCAAAAACTTTTTCCTGGTCTTTCCCGCTGGGGACAGGGGGCTTCAGGTTTGGGAATGGACGGCCTAGAGCATTGGAATTATTAACAATAATTTGTGTCCACATTTATGAATGAATGAAATTCAAAATGGGTTAGCTGTGAATCTCATCTGATTGAGAATTGATGATGATATACTGTATATGTCTATTTTATTTTGAAAATCTGCCACCAAACCACACAATTCTATCTAGTGAGAGTGCACAAAACCATTAGCTAATTTTACCAAGTAAAAAATAACAGAATTTTGTCAAGGGACCCAACAAATAACTAAACAGTCGAAGGATATTGTTGCTGTATACTGTACCCTACCCCATAAACCAACTACTAGCTGGTCACAAGGCTACGTTGTTATCATTTACTAATGTTATAGTAATGTTATAACATTTAGTAATGTTATATTATTCTACTGCACCCCATATTAACCAACTTGCCAACTAATAGTGACAAGGTTATATTGCTGTCATTCAGTAATACTGTAACGTTACTGTAGCCTAATGCACATCACATTATTATGGGGCGGCAGCGTAGCCTAGTGGTTAGAGCGTTGGACTAGTAACTGAAAGGTTGCAACTTCAAATCCCTGCGCTGACAAGGTACAAATCTGTCGTTCTGCCCATGAACAAGGCAGTTCCTAGGCCATCATTGAAAATAAGAATTAGTTCTTCACTGACTTGCCTAGTTAAATACAAATATCCACCTAATGAATGACAACAGGCTTTTTCAACAAAACAACTATCTAGCTTGTATGATTGCATGCAAAACAACTTCACGTTTGAAAGCAAAGTTGACTTTGCAGCACATTCTCAGGAACTAGAGTGAGGCTATCAGCGCCAGCTATAAAAGCATATTTCCAGCAACGGTGTCTAGGTTAAAAATGAAATAAACTATGTTAAGCCATGCTGACTAGCTAGTTAGTCACAGAAATGTACGTTCAGCCTGTTAATTATTACAGTCCGATTTGTCTTATCTTACAAAGTCAGCATGGCTTAACATAGTTTATTTCATTTTTAACCTAGAAGGCTTACTAGCTCAGTGACCGGTGAACCACCTATTCCTGCTTACAGAGTGTGCGTCCCTCCCCCTCCCACATCCTGCATGGAGAAGCTCCACCTCACAAGTCCTCAACTGTCAGCTTAATTAAAAAGTATCCGCAAAACACCAGTCTCAACTTCAACAGTGAAGAGGCGACTCCGGGATGCTGGCCTTCTAGGCAGCGTTCCTCTGTACAGTGTCTGTGTTCTTTTGCACGTCTTAATCTTTTCTTTTTATTGGCCAGTCTGAGATATGTAGCTTTGTGAATGTTGACCTGTTTAAAGGTCTTGCTCACATCGGCTACCGAGAGCATCCAGAACAGCTGGTGCTCTCATGCATGCTTCAGTGTTACTTGCCTCGGAGCGAGCATAAAAGGCATTTAGCTCATTTGGTAGGCTTGTGTCACTGGTCAGCTTGCGTCTGGGTTTCCCGTTGTAGTCCATAATAGTTTTCAAGCCCTCCCACATCCGATGAGCGTCAGAGCCGGTGTAGTAGGATTCAATCTTAATCCTGCATTGACGCTTTGCTTGTTTGATGGTTCATCTGACGGCATAGCAGGATTACTTATAGGCATCCGGATTAGTGTCCCGCTCCTTGAAATCAGCAGCTCTCGTCTTCAGCTCGATGTGAATGTTCCCTGTAATCCATGGCTTCTGGTTGGGATATGTACGTACGGCCTGAACCTCCATTTCATACTGACGTTGTAATTAGACCCTCTTCTACCCTGGAATTGAAAGATGGGTTTAGTTGTCTGTAATAATAGCAGCTGCCTCTCTTTCCAGACCTTCGTGACACTCACATAGATTGGCCAATGTGCCTTGTGATGGACCTGGATTTCGCTCAGTGGAAAGGGAAACATGTGTCAGGATGCCCCTGCTCTCCAGTAATGCACTGATTCAGCTCTGAGTCTCACACTGGCATGGCTTCACTCTCGTGAAGCTTAAAGATTACTAACCACCCGCCACACGCCTCTTTTACGTGAGAATTTCTTTCTTTTTTTCGATTAATCACCTTAAATTCATGTAAAGGATTCTGGCTGGATTCTAAATTGTTCCCCAAAACATGTAATGGTGGAAATCAACAGTGTGGTGGAACCAGGGTGAGGATAATTTGTCTTGAATAAAGATGAGAAGGCTTTTAAGCATGGAGGAACTATCTCCAAAAAAAACAGGTCCACTAAAAATCAAAAATACCTTTCATATGCTTTGAGTCAAAAAGGCAGAACATTTCTAGATCTTTCACACGGCCTAGAACCCATTATGATACAATCAGACGGTTTATGTACCTCAAACACAATGTGAGTTGATCTTTTAGTAATGACTCAGAAAGGTTTCATAACATGTAACATGAGGGAATTGTGACAATACTATCCATTATTGATAGGGAATCAAAGTATTGTGAAATATTAATGGCATGTCCTCATTTGTGTAGAAAAACTAATCAAATCACGGTGTGGAGTTGTTGAAAGGGGTGATGGGAGGACAACGATTTCTGATTTATTGCTTTAGCTGACATGTTGCATAGGTGACATTACTTGTATGTCAGAAAAAGTGACATTACTTCATATCGCATATATGACATACTGTATTACTTGTTACTTCTACACCAGGTGCATGGGGCTCCTAGCCATTTATATTCTAAAAAGGTTTTGGTATTGCCTGGGAGTTCAGCCAAGAGCTTCATATGATGACAGAAATCAGAATATTGGTTTCACAGACACAACACCCTATTCAGAGAGAGAGAGCGGGAGAGGGAGTTTGTTTTGGAAAGGAAAGACGTGTCCTGTTTGAAAACTTGCCTTTACCTGTTGTCATCATCCACACTTTGAGTCAAGGCTTAGGAGCACTCCAAATGGATGACAATGGCTGTGTTGGAACATGTAATATTGTTATTTTGATCAGGCCACTGAGGTTTACTGGGAAAAATATGCACATTTAAATCTCTTACAGTCTGAGAGGAAATTACTCTACTGCACGGCCACTTTGATCACGTTTTCTATAGCACTTTATTTCCTAAAAGCATCAATTTACTCAATCATAGTTCCCCCGTCTCTGTCGCTGCCTCTACCTACTGTCCTCCAGTGGGACGGAAATGTGAGAGAAATAGTGAACGGCTGATGCTCATTCATTTGTTTCCACAATGTAGTTATTGATAAAATCACAGCTGAGGGAGTAAATGTTCCGTGTTTGCTGGAGGACACAGACTCAGTGATCTCTGATGATGATGTTATGGAGGCAGCTTGTGTAATGTTCAATTTTTGCTTTGAGGACATGCCAAGAAGAGAGAGAGCAGGAAATATATGAAGAGAGAGAGAAAAGGTTGTCATAGAAAGGTCAATGAAACGGGAAAGGTAAACAGAATGTGAGAGCAGTGGAAAAAGAGAGCAGGCACGTTCACAGATCAAGGTCTAAGGGTGCCTGAAAACCTGCCTTTTTGCCATCCTATGAGAAAATTGACCTTTCAGATTGGTGGGCTTTTTTAATGATGGTCTTTTTAATTATCATGTTTTTTGCTCACCTTTAGTACATTTTCTCTCTTGTTATTTAAATTAATTGCCTATCAAACTAGCTCATTTCTCATTTTTGAATCACTGAAAATTCCCCTGCTCCTCTCTGGCCCCAGACGAACGAGCACTGCACACGTCCTGCAGGCAGAAGCTACCGGCGCCGAACGGCAGTGTATTAGCTAGTGTGGCTCCCTTTTGAGTTGCATGTGTCATCTCATGGTGAGGAACAGTGAAGGTTTCAATTTGACTGTTTGTTAGTAGGCCTACGAGGCAGATGTCAGCAGCAGAACAAACTCCAATCACATGTCAATACTTGTTATATTATTTCAACAGCATAGCTAACTAGCTGATTTACATAATCTACATTAGCTATGATTAGCCGATAGCCCACCCCTCTTTGCCTTCTCTTTGAGCAGGTTATAAGTGTGATTTTGCATAAAATAAAGGCCCATGCTAAAAAATATATGTTGAAATGTTTCTAAAAGAGCATTGGATAATTAGCTATGAATGTAAGTCCCCAAAAATGTGTTTGGTGGGGGGTGCCCTTTATCACTTTGAGAACCTGCCCCTCTGTTACGGATACAAGTATCCTGTGTGTGTATCCTGTGTGTGTGTGTGTATTTCTTTTCTCTCCTTACAGGTGGCAATCATCACTCCCCAATCAGTCACCAATCAGAAGACACACCTTCTCCGGTTTCCTACCCAATCACAGTTCCCTTCCCTTGGTTTAAAAACCCTGTCAGTTGTTTGCTCTGAGCTCAAACTCTCTGTAAATGCCATATGTCTGTAGATCTCGCTGGTTCACTCTCGCCTACTGTGTCTCTATCGCGCTTTATGTATTGCTATCTTTTGTTTGAGTACTTCCATACCTCCATATAACTTTGTCCTCACCTGTGAGTATTGTTTTTGGTTATGGTGTTTGTTTGATGGTGGGAAAAGGGGGAAACAAGACAAGTCACCCATGGGCATACACTACCAGTAGGTAAACTTTGTTAAATACAGTAGTTAGACCTGGGCGGACCACCACTGTATTTTTGGTTAGTTAGTTAGCTGTTGTTGAACGAGGCGTGTCTAGCTTAGGGGTGTTTTTGGATGCTTGTTTCTTTCCTTGGGTCCAGCTCAGATTTTTTTAAATCCATTTTAGAATAAGGCTGTAACATTACAAAATGTGGAAAAAGTCAAGGGGTATGAATACTTTCCGAAAGCCCTGTATATAGTGAACATAGTATTGTTGTGTTCTAAAAATGAAGAAACAATACAATCATAAGCTACTAAGACATACAAACTGTATACAGCATTCAATACTATTAAAGAGATGACTTACAGCTATCCAGAGATACTGCGCATGCGCTGACACACAAAGGACACTATAGCAACTCCTTGAAACTGTACAATGGTGCCAGCTACTCGAATAATAACATTTAAATAACATTTAAGGCTATGCATATTGCAGCAGAAGCATGCAAATACTGCTAAGCACACATTATAACAATACCAGAACGAAGTAGCATGCACGGGGAACACACAAACAATGCTAGCATTAGCTGGAAGCCAGCAAACACTGAAAACTTATCAGAGACCGGGCAGTGTGGTGCCAGGACAACAACCTCTCCTTCAATGTGAGCAAGACAAAGTATGTGATTGTGGACTTCAGGAAAAGGAAGGCCGAACAGGCCCCCATTAATATCGATGGGTCTGTAGTGGAGCCTGTCGAGCGTTTCAAGTTCCTTAGTGTCCACATCACCAACAAACTATCACGGTCCGAACAAACCAAGACATTCGTGAAGAGGGCACGACAAAAACTTTCCCCCCTCAGGAGACTGAAAAGATTTGGCATGGTCCCCAAATCGTCAAAAAGTCTACAGTTGTACCATCGAGAGCATCCTTACCAGTTGCATCACTGCCTGGTATGGCAACTGCTCGGCATAAGGCGCTACAGATGGTAGTGTGTATGGCCCAATGCAGCACAGGGGACAAGCTTCCTGCCTTCCAGGACCTACAGTGCCTTGCATCCCCCTTGGCGTTTTTCCTATTTTGTCGCATTACAACCTGTAATTTAAATGGATTTCTATATGGATTTCATGTAATGGACATACACAAAATAGTCCAAATTGGTGAATTGAAAAGATTACTTGTTTAAATTAGAATTTTTATAAAAATGGAAAAGTGGTCCGTGCATACGTATTCACCCCCTTTGCTATGAAGCCCCTAAATAAGATCTGGTGCAACCAATTGCAGTCAGACGTCACATAATTAATTAAATAAAGTCCCCCTGTGTGCAATCTAAGTGTCACATGATCTGTCACATGATCTCAGTATATATATATATATACACACACCTGTTCTGAAAGGCCCCAGAACCTGCAACACCACTAAGCAAGAGGCACCACCGAGCAAGCCATGAAGACCAAGGAGTTCTCCAAACAGATCAGGGACAAAGCTGTGGAGAAGTACAGATCAGGGTTGGGTTACAGAAAAATATACAAAACTTTGAACATCCCACAGAGCACCATTAAATCCATTATAAAAAAATGGAAAGAATATGGCACCACAACAAACCTGCCAAGAGAGGGCCGCCCACCAAAACTCACAGACCAGGCAAGGAGGGCATTAATCAGAGAGGCCACAAAGAGACCAAAGATAACCCTGAAGGAGCTGCAAAGCTCCACAGTGGAGATTTTAGTATCTGCCCATAGGACCACTTTAAGCCATACACTCCACAGAGCTGCTCTTTATGGAAGAGTGGCCAGAAAAAAAAACATTGCTTAAAGAAAGAATTAAGCAAACACATTTGGTGTTTGCCAAAAGGCATGTGGGATCGGTCACATGATCTCAGTATATATACACCTGTTCTGAAAGGCCCCAGAGTCTGCAACACCACTAAGCAAGAGGCACCACCGAGCAAGCCATGAAGACCAAGGAGTTCTCCAAACAGATCAGGGACGAAGCTGTGGAGAAGTACAGATCAGGGTTGGGTTAGAGAAAAATATACAAAATTTGAACATCCCACAGAGCATTATTAAAAAAATGGAACGAATATGGCACCACAATAAACCTGCCAAGAGATCGCCGCCCACCAAAACTTAACGACCAGGCAAGGAGGGCATTAATCAGAGAGGCAACAAAGAGACCAAAGATAACCCTGAAGGAGCTGCAAATCTCCACAGTGGAGATTGGAGCATCTGCCCATAGGACTACTTTAAGCCATACACTCCACAGAGCTGGGCTTTATGGAAGAGTGGCCAGAAAAAAAACATTGCTTAAAGAAAAAAGGCATGTGGGAGACTCCACAAACATATGGAAGAAGGTACTCTGGTCAGATGAGACAAAAAATGTGCATTTTGGTCATCAAGCAAAACACTATGTCTGGCACAAACCCAACACCTCATCACCCAGAGAACCACATCCCCACAGTGAAGCATGGTGGTGGCAGCATCATGCTGTGGGGATGTTTTTCATCGTCAGGGACTGGGAAACTGGTCCGAATTGAAGGAATGATGGATGGCACTAAATACTGGGAAATTCTTGAGGGAAACCCGTTTCATTCTTCCAGAGATTTGAGATTGGGACAGAGGTTCACCTTCCAGCAGGACAATGACCCTAAGCATACTGCTAAAGCAACACTTGAGTGTTTTAAGGGAAAACATTTAAATGTCTTGGAATGGCTTAGTCAAAGCCCAGACCTCAATCACATTGAGAATCTGTGGTATGACTTAAAGATTGCTGTACACCAGCAAGAACCCATCCAACTTGAAGGAGCTGGAGCAGTTTTGCCTTGAAGAATGGGTAAAAATCCCAGTGGCTAGATGTGCCAAGCTTATAGAGACATATCCCAAGACACTTGCAGCTGTAATTGCTGCAAAAGGTGGCTCTACAAAGTATTAACTTTGTGGGGGGAGGGAGCTATGCACGCTCAATGTTTCAGTTATTTTGTCTAATTTCTTGTTTGTTTCACACCTAAAAAAATGTGCATCTTCAAAGTGGTAGGCATGTTGTGTAAATCAAATAATACAACCCCACCCCAAAAAATATATTTTAATTACAGGTTCTAAGGCAACAAAATAGGAAAAATGTCAAGGGGGGTGAATACATTTGCAAGGCACCCAGTATTTACTTGGCGGTGTCAGAGGAAGGCCCCAAATATTGTCAAAGACTCCAGTCACCCAAGTCATAGACTGTTCTCTCTGCTACAACACGGCAAGTGGTACCATAGCGCCAAGTCTAGGTCCGAAAGGCTCCTTAACTTCTTGGATATAGGGTGCGCTCTTAATTTATGGATAAAAAAACATTCCCGTTTTAAACAAGATATTTTGTCACGAAAAGATGCTCAACTATGCATATAATTGACAGCTTTGGAACGAAAACACTCTGACGTTTCCAAAACTGCAAAGATATTGTCTGTGAGTGCCACAGAACTAATGCTACAGGTGAAACCAAGATGAAATTTCATACAGGAAGTGCCCCAGATTTGGAATGCGCTGTGTTCCAATGTCTCCTTATATGGCTGTGTATGGGTCACGAATGAGCTTAGACTTTGTCGTTTCCCCAAGGTGTCGACAGCATTGTGACGTATTTGTAGGCAAATCATTGGAAGATTGACCTTAAGAGACTACATCTACCAGGTGGCCGCTTGGTGTCCTCCGTTGCAATTATTGCGTAAACTCCAGCTGCGTTTATTTTTCGTTTGCTTCGAGGAGAAACACAGCTGCCACAAATGATTTATCGAATAGATGTGAAAAACACATTGAGGATTGATTTTAAACAACGTTTGCCATGTTTGTCGATATTATGGAGTTAATTTGGTAAAAAGTTTGGCGTTGTAGAGACTGCATTTTTTGATTTTTTTCTTAGCCAAACGTGATAAACAAAACGGAGCGATTTCTCCTACACAAATAATCTTTTTGGAAAAACTGAACATTTGCTATCTAACTGAGTCTCCTCATTGAAAACATCCGAAGTTCTTCAAAAGGTAAATTATTTTATTTGAATGCTTTTCTTGTTTTTGTGAAAATGTTGCCTGCTGAATGCTAGGCTTAATGCTATGCTAGCTATCAATACTCTTACACAAATGCTTGTGTAGCTATGGTTGAAAAGCATATTTTGAAAATCTGAGATGAGTGTTGTTAACAAAAGGCTAAGCTTGTGAGTGAATATATTTTTCATTTCATTTGCGATTTTCATGAATAGTTTTAACGTTGCGTTATGGTAATGAGCTTGAGGCTATAATTAAGGGATTGCTCGACGCAAGAAGTTAACATCTTTTACCCCCAAGTTATAAGACTTCTGAACAATTAATCAAATGGCTACCCGGACTATTTACATTGATACCTCCCACCCCTTTGTTTTTACACTGCTGATACTTGCTGTTTATTATATATGCATTGTCACTTTACCCCTACCTTCATGTACAAACTACCGCAACCAAATTGTACCCCCGCACATTGTCTCGGTACCGCTAACCCTGTATATAGCCTCGTTATTGTTTTGTAATTTTGTGTTATTTTACTTTAGTTTATTTAGTAAATATTTTCATAACTATTTCTTGAACTGCATTTTTGGTGTAAGTAAGCTGTCACGGTATGGTAAACAGATCATGTGACAATTTTATTTTGATTTGACACATTTATCTACACAGTACCATAACTAGCCCTCACTAATATTGCCCCCAATCTTATGTCGAACACTTATTTATCGTAGGAAACAGTATATGAACAGTCATTCAGCACTTCCTTCTTCTTGCAACAGCATGGAAACATGCGCTAACTTGAGGGGTCGAGGGCAGAGCCCTGCAGTGTGTCCAAGCATCCTGATTGGTTGGAAAACCTTGGATCCCAAGTATGGTGCCTGAGGAGGTGGCTTGCCTACTGTGGAAGAAGAATGGTGGAAGAATGTGGCACGCCGGCCACAACTATTGTTGGCAGCCTGCTGGCCGCTACTGGGGTTGGTGACTCTTTCACCATTAGGGATCCGGAAGGCAGGGGCCGGCTGGGCCCTAGAGATGAGGTCAGATGTTTCCCGAGGTGCTAGGGCTGGAGGGTCTTCCAGTTCCAAGGCGGTTGGCCCCCCAGAACTGGAGACAGCAGGCCCCCGGGTCAGAGAAACTAACGACCCTGGACCTGAGAGGGAGAACGACCCTGGACCTGAGAGGGAGAAGTACCCTACAGAGTCAATCTGACCTACCAAACAGGCAGGATAGTCTTGACCTACTGAGGGGGCAGGATAGACGTATCGGGAAAGCAGGGAGCTCTAGACCTACTGGGAAGGCAGGCAACTTAAATCCAATGGGGGAGGCAAGGATCTTAAAACCTACCCCAGGGGCAGAAAACTTAAACTCTGACCCTGCCAAGGGGGCAAGGAAATCTGACGGTGACCCTACTGGGAGGGTAGGTAATTTGAAGTCTAGGTCAGGGGGGGGACATCGTGGATGACTTCTGGTGAGTCACCCAAGTTGATGTCCGGAGGATCCCCTGATGCAAGGTCTGGAGGACCTCGAGGCTGGAGTTAACAGGGTGCTAGCAGACGGGGCCAGCAGGGACTCCAGGCCTGGGACCGGCGGGAGGGAGGGTAGGGGGTGATTACTCTCTGTTGAGAAGCTGGCCATGGCTCTGGCCAAGGGGCGTAGAGCGGCGACAGGTAGCTGGTCTACCTCAGTGTGTAGTAGAGGTTTGTGGCAGTGGTGAACACTCAGGCCGGGAAGGCCTGTAGTAGTGTCTTGTCGGGGAGTATCGGCTGTTTTGGCGCTCCCATGGCAGTGACGATGCCTCTGGCCGGAAGGGCCTAGAGTGGTGGTCAGGACAGTAGCGGCGGTAAAACTCAGTTTGTTATTAAAACAAAATGGCTATTCATTACATACAAATACCGAAATGTTTGTGTGGATTCCCTGACACGGTTAGCTTTTAACAGCTAGGACCGCTTTTCCTTGTCCCAGAATCCCGCTTAACAGACAGGCTGAGGCCTACTTGACAGAGATGCTAAGCTGCTAGCCATCAAGCTAACAAAGTTGGTACCAGATTAATTTCACAATGGCGCCCTCTTTGTCTGGAGAAATACATGAACGTTTCCAGCGCTATAGGAGCTGTATCTACTACGCTTTGTTTCGGGACAAACCGGATCACTCGGAGTTCCAATGTGGCAATGCGGCATTGTTTCGCCGTCCTGGAGCCTGATCTTCCTGCGCTGGGCATGTCTATGGCCGCCGTGCCTACTACTACGATTTCGAAGTTGATGTCGGCAACCTTCCGTCCCTACTCTGGATCAAGCGGGGCTTCTCCATCTGCCAGAGGCCTGCACCAGGCGCCAGGAGCAATGGCCTCAAGTTATCCTGCCTCTCGCCCATCCATAAAGGGCTCTCCGAATCCTGTGAAGCTTGGGTTTTAATTACATTATGAAGGGCAACTCTGAACAGTTGAAACTGGTTTTTAAAGAGCTGATTAACTCTGCTAGACACTAACAAAAGACCCATCATATCAGGCCCTGTGCCCTCTCTGAATGGTGGCATTGAACGGTTTAGCAGATTTCTCTGTTCACAACTGGCTACGTGATTATTGCAGCTCAATGGGTGTAACTTTTGTTGACAATTTCAATTTTACGTTTTGGAAACAAAACACATTTTAAAAGGAGGATGGGATTCACCAAAATCATTTGGGTTCCTGGATCCTTTCACAACATTATAAGGCTGCTTTGAGACAATTTACTTATCAATGCCCCAAGCGCAACTCAGCTAATCCCGACCATTGTGATGCAGAGTTGTCATAATGCTTCAGCAAATGTACATTACACGAGGGGTGTTGGTAGACACAATGTAAGTAACCTAATTTATGTCCCTCTAACTGTCCTGAATGCCTCTGCTGATCCTACAGCTATTGTATGCAGTAATCATGTGCCTATGAACCATGTGCCCTAGGAGGAAGTCCACTGTGTGCAGCTCACCCTGCACTAAAATAAATAAAATGAGCATATCTACTTCTGCTAAGCTTCCCAGTAAAGCAATAAAAATAAGTAATATCTGAAACTAACTTAGATAACACATTTGATGATAGTGATATCAATACAAGGTTATAACATTTACAGAAAAGATTGACATTTCTATGGTGGAGGTGTTGCTGTTTATATTCAGAACCACTTTCCTGTTGTTACGAATCCCTTTTGGCCCGACAGTCTAGGGGAGATGGTAACGAGACCCGTAACAGTCTAGGGGAGATGGTAACGAGACCCGTAACATAACTCATGCAAATTATAATAGTGAAAAAGTGAGAACGAAATAACCAGGACAACTGAAATCTACCGTCAAACTCTGGGTTTATTGGAAAACACACGGTAATGGGGGAGCAGGAAAAGGGGCTGAGCTGGACCCAAGGAAAGAAATAATAAGTATTCAAAAACACCCCTAAGCTAGACTAGGCTATTTCAACAACAGCTAACTAACCAAAAAAATACAGTGGGTGGTCCGCCCAGTTCTAACTAGTGTATTTAACAAAGTTTACCTACGGGTAGTGTATGCCCATGGGCGACTGGTCTTGTTTCCCCCTTTTCCCACCAGCAAACAAACACAAACACCATAACCAAAAACAATACTCACAGGTGAGGACAAAGTGATATGGAGGTGCTCAAACAAAAGAGAGGTCAATACATAAAGAGAGAGTGAAACAGAGAGACCTACAGACATGGCATTTACAGAGAGATTGAGCTCCAGAGCAAACAACTGACAGGGTTTTTAAACAAAGGGAAAGGAACGGTGATTGGGTAGGAAACAGGAGGAGGTGTGTCTTCTGATTGATGATTGGTGACTGATTGGGGAGTGATGATTTTCACCTGTGAGGGGAGAAAGAGAGAAAAGAAACACACTCACAGGATACACACAGGATACTTGTATCCGTAACACTGTAAAGATTAGAGAGGATCTCATGTTAAATACAGTTGAAGCAATATGTCTACAGGTTCATCTGCCACACCTAAAGCCCATTCTTGTGGGAAGCTGCTATAGACCACCAAGTGCTAACAGTCAGTATCTGGATAAGATGTGTGAAATGCTTGATGATGTATGTGATATCAACAGAGAGGTATATTTTCTGGGTGATTTAAATATTGACTGGCTTTCATCAAGCTGCCCACTCAAGAAAAAGCTTCAAACTGTAACCAGTGCCTGCAACTTGGTTCAGGTTATCAGTCAACCTACCAGGGTAGTTACAAACAGCACAGGAATGAAATCATCAACATGCATTGGCTACAGAAATCTGCTTGAAAGCAGTATCCAGATCCATCGGATGTAGTGATCACAATATAGTAGCCATATCTAGGAAAACCAAAGTGCCAAACGCTGGGCCTAATATGTATAAGAGGTCATACAAAGTTTTGTAGGAATTCTTATGTTGATATTAAAGAATATTTGTTGGTTTGTGTGTAATGAGGAGCAAACAGACACTGCACTTGACACATGCAGCTAATAAGCCTGCGCTTATTAAGAAAATTTCATTAAAAACTGTGAAATCCCTGTGGATTGATGAGGAATTGAAAAACGGTATGGTTGCGATAGATGAGGCAAAAGGAATGGCAAATAACCGATTGGGATCATATTGCAAATTGAGAAATCATGTGACTAAACTGAATAAAAAGAAGAAAAAAATACACTATGAAACAAAGATAAATGACATAAAGAATGATAGTATAAAGCTTTGGAGCATCTTAGGACAAAATGCCAAACTCAGCTCAATCATTCATCACAAAATACACAGATATTGCCAACTACTTTAATGATTTTTTTAATTGGCAAGATTAGCAAACATAGGAATGACATGCCAACAACAAATGCTGACACTACACATCCAAGTATATCTGACCAAATTATGAAAGACAAGCATAGTCATTTTGAATTCTGTAAAGTGAGTGTGGAAGAGGTGAAAAAAAGAATGGTTGTCTATCAACAATAACAAGCCACCGGGATCTGACGACTTGGATGGAAAATTACTGAGGATAATAGTGGACGATATTGACACACTTTGCCATATTTTCAATTTAAGCCTACTAGAAAGTGTGTCCCCCCAGGGTTGGAGGGAAGCAAAAGTAATTCCGCTACCTAAGAATAGTAAAGCGCCCTTAACTGGCTCAAATAGCTGACCAATCAGCCTGTTACCAAGCATTAGTCAACTTTTGGAATTGACAACAAACCTTCAGCATGCTTATTGGGAAGGACATTCAACAAGCACAGCACTTACACAAAATGACCATTCATTGGCGGAAATAATTTGACAATAAAAATATTGAGGGGGCAGTTTTGTTAGACTTCAGTGTGGCTTTTCACATTATTGATCATAGTCTGCTGCTGGAAAAACGTATGTGTTATGGCTTCACACACCCTGCTATATTGTGGATAAAAGGTACCTGTCTGACAGAACATAGGGTGTTCTTTAATGGGAGCCTCTCAAACATAATCCAGGTAGAATCAGGAATTCCCTAGGGCAGCTGTCTAGGCCCATTATGTTTTTCAATCTTCACTAGAGTAAAGCCAGCATTGCCTTCAAATTGTTTAACTTGTGTCAAACTTTTTCGGGTAGCCTTCCAAAAGCTTCCCACAGTTGTTGCGTGAATTTTGTCCCATTCCTCCTGACAGAGCTGGTGTCAGGTTTGTAGGCCCCCTTGCACGTACACGCTTTTTCAGTTCTGCCCACAAATTTTCTGTAGAATTGAGGTCAGGGCTTTGTGATGGCCACTCCAAAACCTTTGACTTTGTTGTCCTTAAGCCATTTTGCCACAACTTTGGAAGTATGTTTGGGGTCATTGTCCATTTGGAAGACCCATTTGTGCCCAAGCTTTAACTTCCTGATGGATATCTTGAGATGTTGTTTAAATATATCCACATCGACATCATTTTCCTACCTCATGACGCCATCTATTTTGTGAAGTGCACCAGTTCCTCCTGCAGCAGTACACCGCCAAAACATGAGGCTGTCACTCCCGTGCTTCATGGTTGGGATGGTGTTCTTCAGATTACAAGCCTCACCCTTTATCCTCCAAACAGAATGATGGTCACTATGGCCAAACATTTCTATTTTTGTTTCATCAGACCAGAGGACATTTCTCCAAAAAGTATGATATTTGCCCCCATGTGCAGTTGCAAACTGTAGTCTGGCTTTTTATTAGTGGTTTTGTAGCAGTGGCTTGTTCCTGCTGAGCGGACATTCAGGTTATGTCGATATAGGACTCGTTTTACTGTGGACATAGATACATTTGTACCTGTTGCCTCCAGCATCTTCACAAGGTTGTTGTTCTGGGATTGATTTGCACTTTTCATCTCTAGGTACTTCACCTCTAGGAGACAGAATGGGTCTCCTTCCTGAGCGGTATGACGGCTGCGTTGTCCCATGGTATTTATACTTGCGTACTATTGTTTGTACAGATGAACGTGGTACCTTCAGGCGTTTGGAAATTGCTCCCAAGGATGAACCAAACTTGTGGAGGTCTACAATTTTTTTTCTGAGGTCTTGGCTGATTTATTTTGATTTTCCCATGATGTCAAGCAAAGAGGCACTGAGTTTGAAGGTAGGCCTTGAAATACATCCACAGGTACACCTACAATTGACTGAAATTATATCAATTAGCCTATCAGAAGCTTCTGAAACAATGACATATTTTTCTGAAATTTTCCAAGCTGTTTAAAGGCACAATCAACTTAGTGCATGTAAACTTCTGTCTGACCCACTGGAATTGTGATACAGTGAATGATAAGTGAAATAATCTGTCTGTAAACAATTGTTGGAAAAATTACTTGTGTCATGCACAAAGTAGATGTCCTAACCGACTTGCCAAAATTATAGTTAGTTTACAAGTGGTTGAAAAACAAGTTGTAACGACTCCAACCTAAGTCTATGTAAACATCCGACTTCAATTGTACATGTATCTTCTACCATTAATCATTTCCATCATTCACTACCAGAAGTTTATTTGAAAAACTAGTGAACCATCCCCTCACCTTGTTTTGTTATAACATATTTAGTATGACAGACATTTATGTGACAACCAGAATGCATTGTATGATGTCAACATACATGGCACCACACATAGCTGACAATTAGCTTAGCATTAGCTCATCATGAACAGTACAACATACAAAAAAGTATTTTACACCCATCATGTGTCTATTACAATCTATGCAAGAATCAGAATGCATGCTTTGTCACCAGTACGTCAAAAGATGTGAATAAAACAGTAAATACATTATGCTCCATCTATCCATATGGTATGCTACAGTAGAAACGACAACACGATATACAGAAAATACAATGATAGCATAATAAGGCACATACTTTGATGGGAACGCAAACATGTCCAACTTTATTATTGGTAAGGAAAACAACAATGAAGGCAATTCAGGCGCCAGACGGCAAATGTGCCTCGGGGGAAAAGTATGTGAAAATTCTGTTCTGACTGGAGATACGCAAATGTCTGCATACTTGATCTGGGGAAATACTGGGGAAGTGCTTGGGCTCTCTTCGAAGAGAGAAGTTTGTCTTAATATCTCAAATGTAAATTGTCCACAACAGTGAAATGGGAAACTTCTATGCAAATGAATGAGGAGACGAAACACACCTCAATTCAAACTGTTGTTAGAAAATTAAACTTGTTAGAAAATAATTTGAAAAGTTGAAATATAGCCAATAGATAATTAGTAGGCAGCGTGCCTTTGTTGGAGGCGTAACAATTCGTATTTTCAAACAGTGAATTCTTACATCACGCGCATAAAAAAACTCACGCTGGGGCGACGGTTAGAGATACACTACAAGACCACCTGCTCATTGAACATCTCATTCCAAAGTCATGGGCTTTAAACTCTATAACTGTTTTAAAGTCATCACTGGCCTCATGGTGAAATCTTTGAGCGGTTTACTTCCTCTCTGGCAACTGAGTTAGGAAGGATGCATGTATCTTTTTAGTGACTGGGTGTATTGATACACCATCCAAAGTGTTATAAATAACATCACCATACTCAAAGGAATAATCAACGTCTGCTTTTTTTATTTCTACCCATCTACCAATAGGTGCCCTTCTTTGCGAGGAGCATTCCTCCTCCTCCAAACACAGCGAGTTGAGTTGATGCCAAAGGGCTCCATTTTGGTCTCATCTGACCACACCACTTTTACCTAGTTGTCCTCTGAATCATTCAGATGTTCAATGCTGCAGAAATGTTTGGTACCCTTCCCCAGATCTGTGCCTCGACACAATCTGGTCTCAGAGCTCTACGGACAATTGTTTCGACCACATGGCTTGGTTTTTGCTCTGACATGCACCGTCAACAGTGGGAGCTTATATAGACAGGTGTGTACCTTTCCAAATCATGTCCAATCAATGACATTTACCACAGGTGAACTCCAATCAAGTTGAGGAAACAACTCAAGGATGATCAATGGAAACAGGATGCACCTGAGTTCAATTTTGAGTCTCATAGCAAAGGGTCTGAAGACTTATGTAAATAAGGTATTTAATTTTTTGTTTAAACATTATTGCAAAAGGATTGTCATTATGGGGTATTATGTGTAGATTGATGAGGATTTTATGTATTTAATCCATTTTAGAATAAGGCAGTAACGTCACAAAATGTGGATAAAGGGAAGGGGTCTGAATACTTTCAGAATGCACTATATCTACCTCAATTACCTCGTACAGGGCACTCGGTACTGATGGCCTGTTTATATAGCCAAGTTATTGTTCCTCATTATGAATATTTTTATATTTATTGCTTGTGTTATTATTTAAAAATATTTATATTATTATCTCTGCATTTTTGGGAAGGGCCCATAGGTAAGACTTTTTTACTGTTAGTTTACACCTGTTTACAAAGCATGTGACAAATAAAAATGTATTGAATGTTCATATGATTTGAGTTTGACCATCAGTTCGTTTTTTCATGTGTAACAATATTAAAGATGTACATTATCAACTATCATTTTTGTTTTCAGTTGGTTTGTTTGGAGAGGCTTTGCTGGTTTGAGGTCCAGGCAGTTTATTGTCAGCGCCCTCCAATAAGGTGACTGTCTTTAAAATCCTTAAATTGATTGTGCGCTAATCTAATTAACCATGGAACTCATCTGAAGTTTGTAACGCCAATGTGCCAACTTCAGTCTGTAGCATCCAAACTGTTTGGGTTACAAGCTAATATGACCCCACTATGGAAAGATGAGGCTCTCCCGAACATGATCCTCACAAGTATCAAGGGACTTATCTGAAGGTAACCCAGTACTGGTTAAAAACATGAATGGAAGTTATTTTGTGCCATGAAGGAAAAGTGTTAAATGTGTCACCAAAATATATATTTCCTGAGCTTTATATCTCAGACACTTCAAAACCTTATTCCTTATGATTTACAATGAATACTACAGTTTTACTACAGTTATGTCCACAAAAATACTACAATGAATACTATAGTATACTACAGTAAAGTCTGCTAAAACACTTGAGTAAATACTACAGTATATAACAGTCATACCTGAAAAAACACTACAATGAATACTATAGTTTACTACAGTCATGTCTGCAAAAACACTACAGTGAATACTACAGTAAAGTCCGCAAAAACACTACATTGAATATTTTAGTTTATAAATATAGTAATACTATAATATTTAGACCATAGTATTTTTTCATGTGGGAATTTGCATCTGATTGCTGATGGCTGTCTCTCCCATTATAATCTACCAGATTAACACCCTGGAAGACAACTGCTATGCTTCACACGTCCCTCCCTCTCTCTTCCTCCCTCCTTACTTCCTCTCCATATGTCTCCATTTTCCATTGCTCTAATAATGTCTTCCACTACTACTTTGTTTTCTCTCACACATCCTCTCTTCCTGTGTCTTCTATTCTCTTCATCCCTGTTTCAGTAGTCTGTAAAGCCAGTGATTGATAGTTTCTACCTGAAACCAAACTCTGTTTTGGTCTACCATAACCATTCACTCTCTGAATGGACCCATAGATGTAACTGAATTCTGTGAATTTATTGCAGTAATTTCTAAATGCAATGAGCATGCTTTGTTTGATTCCCTTGTGTATTGCATAGTGATGATAAATCTTGATGTGGGCCAAGTGAATGGGAGTTAAATGGCTTTGCAGTCTTAGCAGAGGAGAGGCGCCAGATATTTGGACATGCAGGGCCCTGGATCTGCTCCAAGACATCCTGCTGGCATGGACACTCCATTATGTGGCCCTGAGATTTACAACCAATGTCTCGTTTTATTTTTTGAAAATCAAACATTCATACACATACAGTATACACTCATAAAGACAAGCAGACACATCAATGCATGGACAGACAGACATTTCCCTTGTCCTCCCCAGCAGATTTTTGCTGAATCCTTTAGTGGAGGAGGGAGAGGGAGGATCACATTTAGATACTAGAGAGGGACAGACACAGAGACACAGGGCATTCAGGGACAGCACTGTGAGGCAAATGTTAATTCAAAAGCTTTGCTTTCTAGATTTCAAAGTAGTCAGGCAACCTGCAGAGCTTTTTCAATTCTCCTTTGTTCTAAATAGAGAGGTACACAGTGAGAGTTTTAACTATTTTCTGAACGGGACCTGCAGGGTGGAGAGTAACTGATTAATTCTGACAGCGCACATTTTAACATGTTAAAAAGGATAAATAAGGAGGCACGCAGCTCTAGCTTCTCTGTTATTTTCACTGGGCTTCTTCCAGAGGTCACTGACCAATGTATGAAGAAGAGAGGCATGCGCCTGCAGCAGTAAAACTCTGAATGGATGGCTCAAAAATAAGAAATTATTATTTAAGACACTTTTATTATTATTATACTCAGACTCAGGCTAAGTTACCTTTTACAGGTGAAGTTCTCTTACATGTGAAACTGTAAATGTGATTTTTACATCCTACCCTCACCTCTCTTTCAGTGTAATCTCTTCAATATGTTCTTCTCCATTCTAGTTGTATCCTTGTCTCTTTGTCTGATTTTGTTTTCCATGTGCATTTTCATTCTCTTTTCATTGAGCTATATCAATTGGAAATAACAATGACAAACTCACAGATAGGTAGCAGTAGATTGCTATGATTAGTACAGACCAAAGCACTCCATCTGAAAGTTTTTCTGTGACAAAGTAAACATATTTCTACTTGAAAAATGAACCCTAATAGCAAGAAGCCACTGCAACACATGTAGGCATATTCCTATAGTGAGCTGATCCCTCGCTGATCCCTGCTCTGGATGTGGCTGTATTTTTAAACAGAGGTGGGGTGGGGAGGGGGAATGTTTCACCGCTGGTTGAAGGGGTGTGGGGGGGGGTGTGTTCTAGGTGGTGTCACGGTCGTCATATTGATGACACCAAGGTGCAGCGTGATATGAATACATACTTCCTTTAATAAAGAAAGAACACTAAACAAACTAACAAAATGAATGTGAAGCTATATAAACCGAATGCTGACAGGCAACTACACATAAACAATAACCCACAAAACCAAAATGGAAATGGCAACCTAAATAGGATCCCCAATCAGAATGAATGATAAATAGCTGCCTCTGATTGGGAACCAATTCAGGCAACCATAGACCAACATTACATAGACATACAAAAACCTCATAAACCCTAGACAGGACAAAAACACACATACCCACCCTCATCACACCCAGACCTGACCAAAATAATACATAAAACATAGATAACTAAGGTCAGGGCGTGACAGGTGGGGACCGACCAATGTGGAGTTTCCTTGTGGGTCCTACTTTTTGTTTCACATCCATGGGCTTATTAACACTATAGATAACAATTGCAATATTAATAATACCTTCTTTCTTGATAATGTTAACGTTTCCCTCTTGGAATTTGAAAGGCTTGAACTGTCCTATCAAATGTTCCAGCTGTCTTGATGTCTTAGCAAGAAACCATATTGATATAGCAATGCTCCAAGAAACACACCTGCTCCAAATGGATGCACATATAATAGAGAAAGAGAACCATTTGTACAACCTGGCTTCTTTTTCATCAGCCCCAATCAAAAGTAAAGGTGTAATCATAAAGATACATAAGAAACTCAGAATCACCATCTTGGGTAAAGGCGAAGGCAGAATCCCTTTCTTTAAATGTATCCATAATGGAAAGAAAATTGTCTTTATTAATATGTACGCTCCAAATTCACATGATCCAATTTTTTGGTTTCTCAGATCAGCATATTGTTAGAATTAACTAAATTCCATCTGGTTATAGGGACAGACATGAATGCTATTATAAGAATATTTCCCAGATAAATACACAACGCAGAGACAGAGGACGAGAGGTCATTAGAGTATGAGAGGTCAAGAGGACTAAAAGTCAATAGAGTACTAACGATCAATGGAAATAGTGTTTTTTCTGTAATAGGGAAATAATGAGCAATGGATCAGAGACGTGGGGGGAATTTGTCTATACAGTGAGCCTGAAACAGGATACTTGTAATTTGGCCATTGGCCCAGTTTTATTGCAAGGAATTCTAATTGGTCAACCACAGGCTAGGGCTGGGTTATAAACTACATCCTGTCCCTTTGATCACTGGAGAAAATCACAGGAGAGAATCACTGAGGACAGGGAAGGAACGACCATCTACCTCTCATTATAACACCTATGATTTATCCTCTTTGAATAAACCTATTTTCCTCCCCTGATTTGCTTTGGGGTCTGTGTTATTAAATGATAACATCAACTGTTAACACTATTTTGGACATGCGGGACAAGTCTAAAAGACCAACTACAATCGAAGCTACTCCTGCGTTGTCTTTGCTGTGTGCTTAGGGTCGTTGTCTTGTTGGAAGGTGAACCTTCGCCCCAGTCTGAGGTCCTAAACTCTCTTGAGCAGGTTTTCATCAAGGATCTCTCTGTACTTTGCTCCGTTAATCTTTGCCTTGATTCTGACTAGTCTCCCAGGCCCTGCCACTGAAAAACATTCCCACAGCATGCTGCCACCACCATGCTTCACTGTAGGGATGGTGCCAGATTTCCTCCAGACGTGAAGCTTGGCATTCAGGCCAAAGAGTTCAATTTTGGTTTCATCAGACCAGAGAATCTTGTTTCTCACGGTCTGAGAGTCTTTAGGTGCCTTTTGGCAAACTCCTAGCTGACTGTCATGTGCCTTTTACTGAGGAGTGGCTTCCGTCTGGCCACTCTGCCATAAAGGCCTGATTCTGGAAGATTCTCCCATCCCCACAGAGAAACTATAGAGCTCTGTCAGAGTGACCATCGGGTTCTTGGTCACCTCCCTGACCAAGGACCTTCTCCCCATATTGCTCAGTTGGCCGGGCGGACAGCTCTAGGAAGAGTCTTGGTGGTTCCAAACATCTTTCATTTAAGAATGATGGAGGCCACTGTGTTCTTGGGGACCTTCAATGCTGCAGACATTTTTTGTTACCTTTCCCCAGATTTGTGCCTCAACACAATCTTGTCTCAGAGCTCTATGGACAATTCTTTCGACCACATGGCTTGGTTTTTGCTCTGACATGCACTGTCAACTGTGGGACCTTATATAGACAGGTGTGTGTATTCTCAAATCATGTTCAATCAATTGAATTTACCACAGCTGGACTCCAATCAAGGTGTAGAAAGGAGGAACAAAGGAAGCAGGATGCACCCGAGCTCAATTTCGTTTCTCATTGCAAAGGGTCTTATTTATGTAAATAAGGTATTGCTGTTCTTTATTTCTAATACATTTGCAAACATTTCTAAAAAACAGTTTTTGCTTTGTCATTATGGGGTAGATTGATGTGAAAAAATGTCATCCATTTTAGAACAAGGCTGTAATGTAACAAAATGTGGAAAAGTCAAGGGGTCTGAATACTTTCCGAAGGCATTGTATCTCTTGACACATTAATGAAAATAGTAATGGCCTCTTAACCTTTAAGCTGCATACTGGACCCTATTCCAATTAAACTACTGAAAAAGCTACTTCCTGTGCTTGGCCCTCCTATGTTGAACATAATAAATGGCTCCCTATCCTCCAGATGTGTACCAAACTCACTAAAAGTGGCAGTAATAAAGCCTCCCTTGAAAAAGCCAAACATTGACGAAGGAAAATGTCAAAAACTATAGGCTTGTATCTATCGGCTTGTATCTAATCTCCTAAATTTTGTGGGAAAAGGCTGTTTCTTATGCTTCTTGGCCCAAGCAAGTCCCTTCTTCTAATTGGTGTCCTTTAGTAGTGGTTTCTTTGCAGCAATTCGACCATGAAGGCCTGATTCACGCAGTCTCCTCTGAACAGTTGATGTTGAGATCTGTCTGTTACGTGAACTGTGTGAAGCATTTATTTGGCCTGCAATTTCTGAGGCTGGTACCTCGAATGAACTTATCCTCTGCAGCAGATTTAACTCTGCTTCTTCCTTTCGTCTGGCGGTCCTCATGAGAGCCAGCTTCATCATAGTCCCTTGATGATTTTTGCGTCTGCACTTGAAGAAACTTTAAAAGTTCTTGAAATGCTCTACATTGACTGACCTTCATGTCTTAAAGTAATGATGGTGTAACGCTCATCGTTGGGAGAAAGAGAGGAGGACCAAGGTGCAGCGTGGTAAGTATTAATCTTCTTTTTTAAAGAAAACTAATACTCGAACAAAAACAACAAAACACGAGAACGAAACGAAAACAGTCCTGAACGGTGAAATACAAACACAGAACAGAAAATAAACACCCACGAAACACAAGTGGGAAAAGGCTACCTAAGTATGACTCTCAATCAGAGATGACTAACGACACCTGCCTCTGATTGAGAACCATACCTGGCCAAACGCAAACACAACATAGAAAACGGAACATAGACAACCCACCCAACTCACGCCTGACCATACTAAAACAAAGACAAATCAAAGGAACTAAGGTCAGAACGTGACAGATGGACTGTCATTTCTCTTTGCTTATTTGAGCACACCTAATTGAAAATGCATTCCAGTCGACTTACCTCATGAAGCTGATTGAGAGAATGCCAAGAGTATGCAAAGCTGTCATCAAGGAAAAGGGTGGGTACATTGAAGAATCTCAAATATATCTTGATTTGTTTAACACTTTTTTGTTACTAGATGATTCCATGTGTGTTATTTCATAGTTTTGATGTCTTGACTATTATTCTACAATGAAGAAAATAGTATTAATAAGAAATGAGTAGGTGTGTCCAAACGTTTGACTGGTACTGTAATAGTTAAAGACCTTTAGAGTTTAATTCGGGAGATGGTAACTCTTTAAAGAACTGCTCTCGTGGTGCCCCGCATCCTAATGAGTTGATTGTTCCATGATTAATTTAATTGGGTAACAGTTAAACATAGTTTGTTTAGATAAATAACAGTCAACAGATTAATGAAAGTCATGTCACGACAAGATTCTAGAATGCTCTTGTGGAGAGCAATGCTGAGAAGACGTAACAGTTTTTCACATTCAGCAGTAAAGTCAGTAACAGCTTCCTACCAGAACCATGTACAGCACAGCACCGCTGTGTGTATTTTTGTGTATTTAGCCCTGAAGGCAGTACCACCGCCTCTTGAAATAGTTCAGCTCCTTGGAGAGCTCCCACTCTGTTCCATATAACACTCTAAGTTGATCAGGGGAAAACTGTCCAAAATAGGTCAATAAAATTGAAATGATTTAGTTTTGTCAATTCGACGTGATTGTCTCATTAGCTAGGTTTCCATCCAATTGGCAACAGATTTTCATGTGAAAATGCAAAAATCTACATAATTTGTTTAACGTGTTTCCATGAAATTGAATTGTTGTGGATAAAAGGCTGTGCGTGATGACGTAGTGAGTGGGATTTGCCCACTCAGGTCTTGGCACGTGTGCTCTAGTTAACAGCTTGCAGATACAGCGCGGGTAGGCTTACCTACAGTTGAAGTCGGAAGTTTACATACACTTAGGTTGGAGTCATTAAAACTCGTCTTTCAACCACTCCACAGATTTCTTGTAAACAAACTATTGTTTTGGCAAGTCGGTTAGAACATTTACTTTGTCCATGATAAAAGTCATTTTTCCAACAATTGTTTACAGACAGATTATTTCATTTATAATTCACTGTATAACAATTCGAGTGGGTCAGAAGTTTACATATACTAAGATGATTGTGCCTTTAAACAGCTTGGAAAATTCCAGAAAATTATGTTATGGCTTCAGAAGCTTCTGATTGGCGATTTGACATAATTTGAGCCTATTGGAAATGTACATGTGGATGTATTTCAAGGCCTAACTTCAAACTCAGTGCCTCTTTGCTTGACATCATGGGACAATCAAAAGAAATCAGCCAAGACCTCAGAAGTCTGGTTCATCCTTGGGAGCAATTTCCAAACGCCTGAAGGTACCACGTTCATCTGTATAAACAATAGTACGCAAGTATAAACACCATGGGACCACGCACCCGTCATTATGTTCAGGAAGGAGACTCGTTCTGTCTCCTAGAGATGAACGTATTTTGGTGTGAAAAGTGAAAATAAATCCCTGAACAACAGCAGAGGACCTTGTGAAGATACTGGAGGAAACAGGTACAAAATTATCTATATCCACAGTAAAACAATTCCTATATCGACATAACCTGAAAGGCCCCTCAGCAAGGAAGAAGCCACTACTCCAATACCGCCATAAAAAAGAAAGACTACGGTTTGCAACTGGACATGGGGAGAAAGATCGTACTTTTTGGAGAAATTTCATCTGGTCTGATGAAACAAAAATAGAACCGTTTGGCCATAATGACCATTGTTATGTTTGGAGGAAAAAGGGGGATGTTTGCAAGCCAAAGATCACTATCCCAACCGTAATGCACAGGGGTGGAAGCATCATGTTGTGGGGGTGCTTTGCTGCAGGAGGGGCTGGTGCACTTCACAAAATAGATGGCATGATGATGGAGGGAAATTATGTGGATATATTGAAGCAACATCTCAAGACATCAGTCAGGAAGTAAAAGCTTAGTCGCAAATGGGTCTTCCAAACGAACAATGATCCCAAGCATACTTCGAAAGTTGTGGCAAAATGGCTTGAGGACAACAAAGTCAAGGTGTTGGAGTGGACATCACAAATCCCTGACCTCAATCCTATAGACAATTTGTGGGCAGAACTGAAAAAGCGTGTGCGTGCAAGGAGGCCTACAAACATGACTCAGTTACACCAGCTCTGTCATGAGGAATGGGCCAAAATTCACCCAACTTATTGTGGGAAGCTTGTGGAAGGCTACCCGAAACGTTTTACCCAAGTTAAACAATTTCAAGGCAAAGCTACCAAATACTAATTGAGTATATGTAAACTTCTGACCCACTGGGAATGTGATGAAAGAAATCATTCTCTCTACTATTATTCTGACATTTCACATTCTTAAAATAAAGTGGTGATCCTAACTGACCTAAAACAGGGAATTCTTACTAGGATTAAATGTCAGGAATTGTGAAAAACTGAGTTTAAATGTATTTGGCTAAGGTGTATGTAAACTTCCGACTTCAACTGTACATGATGCAATTATTACAGATAATTTCTATTGTCAAACGACATCCATGCATTGATCATTATGTCATCAGAATAAGACCCTCAATATTTATTTGAAAGGAGCATCAAACTCATCTTTATGCACTTTAACCACCTTGTGAAGTTCATCATATCTGAATTAAGTTGTCTCCACTCTGATGGACAGCAGTCCATTCACATTACCTATGCAGTTATTAACTTATCACCACCGTTGGAGAGCATGATGATCTGTACCCAGGGGCATGCATGACTGGCCTTTACACATCGGCCTTCTTGATTCAAGATCACGTCCTGCTAATCAGCTGTACTTTTAGTGGTTTATGATGGTTTATGTGTTTTATGATGAAGTACAATTAGAGGAGAAAGAGGAGGAGAGATGGAGGGATATTGCACTGTAAAAGTGATTTGATATGTTGGCCTATAAGAGTGAAAGAAGGTGCAGATGATCTGTGCGTTACAACAGGAGAGTTTTCAGGGTAATTTCCTGTGTGGGTTGTCGGTGTATGGGGTTGTCAGAGTTACAGGACAGTGGTTACAGGCTTTGGTTTTTCAATCAATTTTCAATTTCGAGGTTGGTTCTCCTTGGGTGTGGCGTACAGATAAGAACTATCCTTGTTTTTCCAGATGTGTTGCACCTATTGCCCTCATTATCAAATCAAATCAGACCCAATTGTATTAGTCACATGTGCCAAACACAACAGGTGTAGACCTAACAATGAAATGAAATTACTTACGTGCCCCTAACCAACAATGCAGTTTCCCAAAAATATGGATAAGAATAAGAGATAAAAGTAACAAGTAATTAAATAGCAGCTGTAAAATAACAATAGCGAGACTATATACAGGGTACTGATACAGAGTCAATGTGCGGGGGCACCGGTTAGTTGAGTTAGTATGTACATGTAGGTAGAGTTATTAAAATGACTATGCATAGATGACAACAGAGAATAGCAGTGGTATAAAGGGGGGGGGGGGGGGGGGTGGTAATGAAAATAGTCTGGGTGTCCATTTGACTAGATGTTCAGGACTCTCATGGCTTGGGGGTAGAAGCTGTATAAGAAGCCTCTTGGACCTAGACCTGGCACTCCGTTACCGCTTGCCGTGCGGTAGCAGAGAGAATCACGCATGTTTCAGTGCTATTTGCCTCGAAGCGAGCATAGAAGTAGTTTAGCTCGTCTGGTAGGCTCGTGTCACAGGGCAGCCCACGGCTGTGCTTCCCTTTGTAATCTGTATTGGTTTGCAAGCCCTGCCACATCCGACGAGCGTCAGAGCCGGTATAGTACGATTCGATCTTAGTCCTGTATTGATGCTTTGCATGTTTGATGGTTCGTCGGAGGACATAGCTGTCACGCCCTGGTCTTAGTATTTTGTGTTTTCTTTCTTTATTTGGTCAGGCCAGGGTGTGACATGGGTTTATTTTGTGTTGTGTTTATGTATGGTTTTTTTTCGTAGGTTTTGGGATTGTGGCTTAGTGGGGTTTTCTAGCATAGTCTATGGTTGCCTGAGGCGGTTCTCAATCAGAGGCAGGTGATTCTTGTTGTCTCTGATTGGGAACCATATTTAGGCAGCCATATTCTTTGAGTGTTTGGTGTGTGATTGTTCCTGTCTCTGTGTTAGTTTGCACCAGATAGGCTCAGTCACTTTGGATTTTCTTTTTTCATTGTTTTGGAAGAGAAGAGAACGAGCGCCATTCTCCTTGCGGAGATGGTGCTAAATACATCAACACGGTCGGTCCCTGGGATTGGGCTGGCCAACACGATTCGTTTTGCTTGGAAGGAAAAGGAGTTGGAGCCTTTAGGACGGGAAACTTTTGGAAGGATAATATTGATGGGGATTCTAAAGCTGACGGTGAAGGACGTGTTTTGTTTCCAAGGCAACTCGTTGGAGGGAGCATACGATGTGGCACTATATACAGAGGAGAAACACGATGATATCCTGAGAAGGGCAAGAGCAGTGGGAGGCGAGAGGCCGATGAGCCACTATGAAATAACAAGCCTGGCGAAGAATAACTTTAGGGTTGTAACTGTCAACATTTACAACCCATACGTTAAGGATGAAGAGGTGAGGGCCTTTCTGGGGAGATACATGGATAACGTCTCCTCAGCAAGGCACCTCAAAGACTCCCTTGGGTTTTGGAATGGGAGGAGAGGCTTCCAGGCCCTCCTCAGAGAGGACCCAAAGGGACATGGTGGCTACCTCCATCCTCCTGCTATGTTCTCCCTAGGGGCTGACAGGGGGACGTTGTTTTATACACGTCAGCCCCCATTTTGCAGGCGCTGTATGGCCTACGGCCACATATTCGCCTCGTGCAGCACAAGAAAATGCAGATTTTGTGGATCTGAGGAACACGAGGCGAAGGATTGTGACAAGCCTAAGGCGTGCCACGGGTGTGGCTCGTCAGCACACCTGTGGCGGGGGTGCCCGGCTCGTCAGAGGTCATATGCGTCTGCGGCTGGGGGGGGAGCAGGAGCGGGGGATGGGGGAAGAAGAGGGGGGGAAGGAAGCAAGCCTCATGACCAGAGTACAGGTCCAGAGGGGAAGGCCGCAAGGAAGGAGGAGGAGCAAGAAGCGGCGGATGGAAGAGAGAAGGAAACGGAAGGCACGGGAGTAGGAGAACCAGGAAAAGCGGCGGAAGAAGGCAACCGAGTGGAGGAGCATGAGAGAGAAGAAAGCGAGGGAGGAGTGTTGGAGAAGGAGACGGTGGAAGAGCAAGTGGACTGGGGGGAAAGTGCCCTGGTGGAAGAGATGAGGGGTATGGTGGAGGAGCTGGTGGGGGGGGAGGGTGGTATCTCTCCACTACCGCCATCACCAAAGAAGAGAATGAAGAGGAGGGTGCGATTGGCCGACAGTGAGAGGGAGGGGATGGCCAAGAGAGTGATGGGGGTGGGAGAAACCTCTGGGTTGCTGCTGGTTTCCCCAGGCCCTCAACTTCTGTTGGGTGGGGACACACCTAACAAGACTCAGGACTGGGTACAGGAGGAGGTGGGGAGTTTTTTGTTTGGGGACTCAGCCTCCCCGATTTTTTTCCAATCCAGCTGCAGCACTGGGGAGGGGGAGGATTGTGGGGGTAGACCCAGGGTGCAGGGCACCCCGGAGCCAAACACTATTCCTGCATCCTGGGTTGGTGAGATGGAGGAAGTGGGGGGGATGTCGGGAGTACGGATGGTGTTTTCACCGGTAGATATGGAGCAGGGGAGCATCGGGTGAGTCTCCTGTTTTTGATTTTTTTCTGTCTGGGTTTAGAATTTGAGTGTATTACATGTTTTTATTTGATTCTTTCATGGGGTCTAATTTTACTTTTGTTACTTTAAATGTAAGGGGTTTAAGGGATTTTGTTAAGAGGAGGGCGGTTTTTAGTTATTTGGAGGGTGTGGGGTTTGATTTTTGTTTTTTACAGGAGGTTCACCTGAGGGATGGAGGGGATGTTAGTAGGTTTAAGAGGGAGTGGGACAAGGGGGAGTCGGTTTGGGGTATTGGGGGGGTGCACTCATCGGGGGTAGGGATTTTGTGTGGGCACAGGGAGGTAAAAGTGGAGGATTCTTTTGTGGTAATGCAGGGGAGGGTTATAGGGGTGGATGTCACGATAAGAGATTGTAAATTTAGATTAGTGGTGGTGTATGGGCCACAGGTGGTGGCAGACAGGAGGGAGATGGTGGACTGTCTGACGCCCCTGTGTGTCACAAATAGGAAATTAGTGATAGGGGGGATTTTAATACAGATTTAGGAATAGGGGGGGATAGCAGTGCAGGCGCCATTACCAGGCTAATGGCTTGCCATGGTCTGGTTGATGGTGGTCTGCACACTACTCCGAAAATGGCCGGTCCTACATGGCGCAACTCCAGGGGGGTTGAGCGGAGGCTCGACTATATTTTTGTACCCAGGTCTTTGGGTAAGTTGTCTGGGCGGCTGTTGCCTGTTTTCTTTTCGGATCACGACGGGGTGCTCCTGCAGGTGGGGTCTCCAGTCTGCCTCTTTGGTAGGGGGTACTGGAAGTTAGATCGGGATGTGCTGGAGGAGCAGGCTTTTGTTGACAGGTTTTATGATTTCTTTTGGAGGCTTGAAGGCCTCCGGTCCATGTGCGAGGGGGTGTTAGAGTGGTGGGAATTAGTTAAGGTGAGGATTAGGGCTTTTATAATAGGGTATTGCAAGAGGAAAAAAAGGGAGGAGAGGAGGGAGGTGGATCGTATCCAAAGGTTAATTGAACTCGAGTATGAGGCAGGCAACCTCGGCGGGTCGTTTGACTGGGAGAGATCCGCTACCCTAAAGGCGCAGCTCAGGGAGTTGCAGGAGCGGAAGGCTCGAGCTTTCCTGGAGCGTGCGCATAGTGGCTTTCTAGAACACAATGAGACTTGTTCCGCTATGTTCTTTAAGTCGGTTAGGGCCAGACAGAGTAGGAAGGTAATGCATGGCATTAGGGAAGAAAATGGTAGTATAGTTAGAGAACCAGAGGATATGGTCAGGGTGACAACTGATCATTTCCAAGGTTTATTTAAGGAAAGGGAAATAGATGTAGAGCAGGGAAATGTGTTTTTAGAACACTTGTCCAGGCGGTTGCCGGAGGACATTAGAGAAGTGATGGAGGCCCAGATTTCACTAGAAGAGGTTGAGAGCGCTCTTAGGAGGATGGGAAAAGGGAAGGTGCCTGGGATGGATGGGCTGCCGGCTGAGTTTTATCTCAAGTTTTGGGGTATACTTGGACCAGTGGTCCTCGAAGTCTTGAAGGCCATCCTTGAGACGGGGGTCCCGGGGGGATCAATGGCTGTTGGTGTGCTGTCACTTTTATATAAGAAGGGGGAAGTAACAGACCTTGGCAACTGGCGGCCATTGACCATGCTGTGCGTAGATTACAAGCTACTTGCAAAGGTTTTAGCAGACCGGTTGCGCACAGCCCTTCCCTACGTCGTTCATGAGGATCAGACGTGCGGGGTAGAGGGCCGCTCTATTAGATGGAACCTACAGTTAATCAGGGACTCCATCGCTTGGGTTGAAGATAGAGGACTGCCTTTAATGGTAGCAGCGCTAGATCAGGCGAAAGCCTTTGATCGCGTGAATAGATCCTTTTTATTCAGAGTGTTAGGTCGATTAGGATTTGGGGAGAAGTTCATAGGATGGATTCGTACATTATATGTCGGAGCGGGGTGCCGAGTTAGTGTAAATAGTCACTTGGGTGACGTTTTTGACCTCTCGTCTGGGGTCAGGCAGGGGTGCCCACTCTCGGCTCTCCTCTTCGTTCTGTACATGGAGCCTCTGGGGGCTGCCATTAGGGCAGACACAGGGGTGGAAGGCTTGTTGATCCCTGGAAGTGGTGGGCTGCGTGTTAAGATGACGCAGTACGCCGACGACACTTCCTTGCTGCTGTGCAAGGACTCGTGCCTGACAAGGTCCCTTGCCATCTTTGGGGATTTCACCCGAGCGTCGGGAGCGGTTCTGAACCATGCAAAGTCTTCCGTCAAGTTTTTCGGTAGATGGCGCGGTAGAACGGATGTGCCCGGGGGGTTATCTCTCTGTGAGGGGGCCCTGAGGATTCTCGGGGTCCATTTTGAGACCTCCGGCTCAGCGACGCTGAACTGGAACATGCGTATCGCAGTGGTACAGAGGAAGCTAGCAATGTGGAAGGCTAGGTATTTGTCTTTTATGGGCAAAGTCCTGGTCCTAAAGGTGGATGTGTTGCCGTCTCTTTTGTATTTGGCGTACATCTACCCGTTGCCGGCTTGTCTGAGGAGGCCTCTAGTGAGGCTTGTGTTTCAGTTCATGTGGAGTGGCAGGTGCGAGTGGGTCGCCAGGGCGCGCATGATCTGTCCCATCGGGGAGGGAGGTAGGGGGGGTACCACATTTCCCCCTCAAGCTGGACACAATTTTTGTTTCTTTCTTGTTAACGGAGCTTGCTCATCCAGTGATACACCCATCCGGTTACCTCCTGCGGGTGTTCTTCTCATATCAGGCGAGAAGCATAATGGTGTGGTCTAACACGGGTCCTCGGGCAGAACAGCTGCCGTGGCACTTTGGTCATGCGGCCAAGTGGCTGCGTGCGCACCCTGAGGTTGAAGTTGCCCGAGTAGGTTTAGATCACAGGCACCTGTACGAGGAGGCCAGAAAGGCAGGGAGTCCGGTGCCTGTAGTGGGCATCTCGGAAGTGGTCTGGGAGGGAGTGCAGACGCGGGGTCTGGACAACAGGCTCAAGGACCTGAATTGGTTGAGCCTCCATAGGTGCTTGCCGGTACGTTCCATCATGTACCGGTATAGTTTGGTGCAATCCCCCACCTGTCCAAGATCCTCTTGTGGCAGGGAGGAGACTGTGCGCCATGTCTTTTGGGACTGTGCCTTTGCCGGAGTAGTATGGTCTAGGGCACGGGTGTTGTTAGGTTTGGTAAGGGGGGATTTTGTATTGACGTGGGCCAGGTTAGAGAGAGGTGTAGGGAGAGCGAGAGGGACGGATAGGGACAGGTTTCTGCTCTGGCTTCTCATGAGTCTCTTTAAAAGGGGGCTGTGGGAAGCCAGGCAGAACATGGTGAAGACAGGGAGAGATTGGGGGGTGGAAGGGATAGTGAGGAGGGTGGAAGGAGATTTGAGGGGGAGGATGAAGAGGGAGGAGAGGAAGTGGGGGCAGCATGCTGCTCGGGAGAGGTGGAAGGGGGGTTTAGGGCTGGGTGTCATTTAGATTTGTAAGGGGATAGATTAGGGATGGGGAGATAGGGAAAGGTATTTTGTAGGGTGACGGGAGGGAAGATGCTCCCCTGAGGTTTTGTTTGGGGTTTATATTTAGTTAAATTAGTTAAATTAAAATACCATTATTTGAGTATGTATGAAAATTATGAGTTGTAAAGAATGAATGGTATTGAAGATAATAAATTATTTTTTATAAAAAAAAAAAAAATAGGCTCAGTCACTTTGGATTTTCTTTTTTCATTGTTTTGGAAGAGAAGAGAACGAGCGCCATTCTCCTTGCGGAGATGGTGCTAAATACATCAACACGGTCGGTCCCTGGGATTGGGCTGGCCAACACGATTCGTTTTGCTTGGAAGGAAAAGGAGTTGGAGCCTTTAGGACGGGAAACTTTTGGAAGGATAATATTGATGGGGATTCTAAAGCTGACGGTGAAGGACGTGTTTTGTTTCCAAGGCAACTCGTTGGAGGGAGCATACGACGTGGCACTATATACAGAGGAGAAACACGATGATATCCTGAGAAGGGCAAGAGCAGTGGGAGGCGAGAGGCCGATGAGCCACTATGAAATAACAAGCCTGGCGAAGAATAACTTTAGGGTTGTAACTGTCAACATTTACAACCCATACGTTAAGGATGAAGAGGTGAGGGCCTTTCTGGGGAGATACATGGATAATGTCTCCTCAGCAAGGCACCTCAAAGACTCCCTTGGGTTTTGGAATGGGAGGAGAGGCTTCCAGGCCCTCCTCAGAGAGGACCCAAAGGGGCATGGTGGCTACCTCCATCCTCCTGCTATGTTCTCCCTAGGGGCTGACAGGGGGACGTTGTTTTATGCACGTCAGCCCCCGTTTTGCAGGCGCTGTATGGCCTACGGCCACATATTCGCCTCGTGCAGCACAAGAAAATGCAGATTTTGTGGATCTGAGGAACACGAGGCGAAGGATTGTGACAAGCCTAAGGCGTGCCACGGGTGTGGCTCGTCAGCACACCTGTGGCGGGGGTGCCCGGCTCGTCAGAGGTCATATGCGTCTGCGGCTGGGGGGGGAGCAGGAGCGGGGGATGGGGGAAGAAGAGGAGGGGAAGGAAGCAAGCCTCATGACCAGAGTACAGGTCCAGAGGGGAAGGCCGCAAGGAAGGAGGAGGAGCAAGAAGCGGCGGATGGAAGAGAGAAGGAAACGGAAGGCACGGGAGTAGGAGAACCAGGAAAAGCGGCGGAAGAAGGCAACCGAGTGGAGGAGCATGAGAGAGAAGAAAGCGAGGGAGGAGTGGTGGAGAAGGAGACGGTGGAAGAGCAAGTGGACTGGGGGGAAAGTGCCCTGGTGGAAGAGATGAGGGGTATGGTGGAGGAGCTGGTGGGGGGGGGGAGGGTGGTATCTCTCCACTGCCGCCATCACCAAAGAAGAGAATGAAGAGGAGGGTGCGATTGGCAGACAGTGAGAGGGAGGGGATGGTCAAGAGAGTGATGGGGGTGGGAGAAACCTCTGGGTTGCTGCTGGTTTCCCCAGGCCCTCAACTTCTGTTGGGTGGGGACACACCTAACAAGACTCAGGACTGGGTATAGGAGGAGGTGGGGAATTTTTTGTTTGGGGACTCAGCCTCCCCGATTTTTTTCCAATCCAGCTGCAGCACTGGGGAGGGGGAGGATTGTGGGTGTAGACCCAGGGTGCAGGGCACCCCAGAGCCAAACACTATTCCTGCATCCTGGGTTGGTGAGATGGAGGAAGGGGGGGGGATGTCGGGAGTACGGATGGTGTTTTCACCGGTAGATATGGAGCAGGGGAGCATCGGGTGAGTCTCCTGTTTTTGATTTTTTTTTCTGTCTGGGTTTAGAATTTGAGTGTATTACATGTTTTTATTTGATTCTTTCATGGGGTCTAATTTTACTTTTGTTACTTTAAATGTAAGGGGTGTAAGGGATTTTGTTAAGAGGAGGGCGGTTTTTAGTTATTTGGAGGGTGTGGGGTTTGATTTTTGTTTTTTACAGGAGGTTCACCTGAGGGATGGAGGGGATGTTAGTAGGTTTAAGAGGGAGTGGGACAAGGGGGAGTCGGTTTGGGGTATTGGGGGGGTGCACTCATCGGGGGTAGGGATTTTGTGTGGGCACAGGGAGGTAAAAGTGGAGGATTCTTTTGTGGTAATGCAGGGGAGGGTTATAGGGGTGGATGTCACGATAAGGGATTGTAAATTTAGATTAGTGGTGGTGTATGGGCCACAGGTGGTGGCAGACAGGAGGGAGATGGTGGACTGTCTGACGCCCCTGTGTGTCACAAATAGGAAATTAGTGATAGGGGGGATTTTAATACAGATTTAGGAATAGGGGGGGATAGCAGTGCAGGCGCCATTACCAGGCTAATGGCTTGCCATGGTCTGGTTGATGGTGGACTGAACACTACTCCGAAAATGGCCGGTCCTACATGGCGCAACTCCAGGGGGGTTGAGCGGAGGCTCGACTATATTTTTGTACCCAGGTCTTTGGGTAAGTTGTCTGGGCGGCTGTTGCCTGTTTTCTTTTCGGATCACAACGGGGTGCTCCTGCAGGTGGGGTCGCCAGTCTGCCTCTTTGGTAGGGGGTACTGGAAGTTAGATCGGGATGTGCTGGAGGAGCAGGCTTTTGTTGACGGGTTTTATGGTTTCTTTTGGAGGCTTGAAGGCCTCCGGTCCATGTGCGAGGGGGTGTTAGAGTGGTGGGAATTAGTTAAGGTGAGGATTAGGGCTATTATAATAGGGTATTGCAAGAGGAAAAAAAGGGAGGAGAGGAGGGAGGTGGATCGTATCCAAAGGTTAATTGAACTCGAGTACGAGGCAGGCAACCTCGGCGGGTCGTTTGACTGGGAGAGATCCGCAACCCTAAAGGCGCAGCTCAGGGAGTTGCAGGAGCGGAAGGCTCGAGCTTTCCTGGAGCGTGCGCATAGTGGCTTTCTAGAACACAATGAGACTTGTTCTGCTATGTTCTTTAAGTCGGTTAGGGCCAGACAGAGTAGGAAGGTAATGCATGGCGTTAGGGAAGAAAATGGTAGTATAGTTAGAGAACCAGAGGATATGGTCAGGGTGACAACTGATCATTTCCAAGGTTTATTTAAGGAAAGGGAAATAGATGTAGAGCAGGGAAATGTGTTTTTAGAACACTTGTCCATGCGGTTGCCGGAGGACATTAGAGAAGTGATGGAGGCCCAGATTTCACTAGAAGAGGTTGAGAGCGCTCTTAGGAGGATGGGAAAAGGGAAGGTACCTGGAATGGATGGGCTGCCGGCTGAGTTTTATCTCAAGTTTTGGGGTATACTTGGACCAGTGGTCCTCGAAGTCTTGAAGGCCATCCTTGAGACGAGGGTCCCGGGGGGATCAATGGCTGTTGGTGTGCTGTCACTTTTATATAAGGGGGAAGTAACAGACCTTGGCAACTGGGGGCCGTTGACCATGCTGTGTGTAGATTACAAGCTACTTGCAAAGGTTTTAGCAGACCGGTTGCACACAGCCCTTCCCTACGTCGTCCATGAGGATCAGACGTGCGGGGTAGAGGGCCGCTCTATTAGATGGAACCTACAGTTAATCAGGGACTCCATCGCTTGGGTTGAAGATAGAGGACTGCTTTTAATGGTAGCAGCGCTAGATCAGGCGAAAGCCTTTGATCACGTGACTAGATTATTAATATTCAGAGTGTTAGGTCGATTAGGATTTGGGGAGAAGTTCATAGGATGGATTCGTACATTATATGTCGGAGCGGGGTGCCGAGTTAGTGTAAATAGTCACTTGGGTGACGTTTTTGAGCTCTCGTCTGGGGTCAGGCAGGGGTGCCCACTCTCGGCTCTCCTCTTCGTTCTGTACATGGAGCCTCTGGGGGCTGCCATTAGGGCAGACACAGGGGTGGAAGGCTTGTTGATCCCTGGAAGTGGTGGGCTGCGTGTTAAGATGACGCAGTACGCCGACGAAACTTCCTTGCTGCTGTGCAAGGACTCGTGCCTGACAAGGTCACTTGCCATCTTTGGGGATTTCACCCGAGCGTCGGGAGCAGTTGTGAACCATGCAAAGTCTTCCGTCAAGTTTTTCGGAAGATGGCGCGGTAGAACGGATGTGCCCGGGGGGGTTATCTCTCTGTGAGGGGGCCCTGAGGATTCTCTGGGTCCATTTTGAGACCTCCGGCTCAGCGACGCTAAACTGGAACATGCGTATCGCAGTGGTACAGAGGAAGCTAGCAATGTGGAAGGCTAGGGCAAAGTCCTGGTCCTAAAGGTGGATGTGTTGCCGTCTCTTTTGTATATGGCGTACATCTACCCATTGCCGGCTTGTCTGAGGAGGCCTCTAGTGAGGCTTGTGTTTCAGTTCATGTGGAGTGGCAGGTGCGAGTGGGTCGCCAGGGCACGCATGATCTGTCCCATCGGGGAGGGAGGTAGGGGGGTACCACATTCCCCCTCAAGCTGGACACAATTTTTGTTTCTTTCTTGTTAACGGAGCTTGCTCATCCAGTGATACACCCGTCCGGTTACCTCCTGCGGGTGTTCTTCTCGTATCAGGCGAGAAGCGTAATGGTGTGGTCTAACACGGGTCCTCGGGCGGAACAGCTGCCGTGGCACTTTGGTCATGCGGCCAAGTGGCTGCGTGCGCACCCTGAGGTTGAAGTTGCCCGAGTAGGTTTAGATCACAGGCACCTGTACGAGGAGGTCAGAAAGGCAGGGAGTCCGGCGCCTGTAGTGGGCATCTCGGAAGTGGTCTGGGAGGGAGTGCAGGCGCGGGGTCTGGACAACAGACTCAAGGACCTGAATTGGTTGAGCCTCCATAAGTGCTTGCCGGTACGTTCCATCATGTACCGGTATAGTTTGGTGCAATCCCCCACCTGTCCAAGATCCTCTTGTGGCAGGGAGGAGGCGCCATGTCTTTTGGGACTGTGCCTTTGCCGGAGTAGTATGGGCTAGGGCACGGGTGTTGTTAGGTTTGGTAAGGGGGGATTTTGTATTGACGTGGGCCAGGTTAGAGAGAGGTGTAGGGAGAGCGAGAGGGACGGATAGGGACAGGTTTCTGCTCTGGCTTCTCATGAGTCTCTTTAAACGGGGGCTGTGGGAAGCCAGGCAGAACATGGTGAAGACAGGGAGAGATTGGGGGGTGGAAGGGATAGTGAGGAGGGTGGAAGGAGATTTGAGGGGGAGGATGAAGAGGGAGGAGAGGAAGTGGGGGCAGCATGCTGCTCGGGAGAGGTGGAAGGGGGGTTTAGGGCTGGGTGTCATTTAGATTTGTAAGGGGATAGATTAGGGACGGGGAGATAGGGAAAGGTATTTTGTAGGGTGACGGGGAGGGAAGATGCTCCCCTGAGGTTTTGTTTGGGGTTTATGTTTAGTTAAATTAGTTAAATTAAAATACCATTATTTGAGTATGTATGAAAATTATGAGTTGTAAAGAATGAATGGTATTGAAGATAATAAATTATTTTTTATAAAAAAAAAATAGGCTGTATAGGTTTTCATGTTCCGTTTGTTGTTTTTGTATTATCGTGTTTATTCGTTTATTAAACATGTATCTAAATTACCACGCTGCATTTTGGAAAACCGTAACAGAATCACTCATCACTACAGGACCAAGCGGCGGGGTGACAGGCAGCGGCAGCAGGAGCTACGAAGTTTGGAGTATACGACTTGGGAGGAAATAGACAGGTGGGCGGTCGACCCAGAGAGAGTGCCGGAGCCCGCCTGGGATTCGCTGGAGCAGTGCGAAGAGGGCTATTGAAGAATGGAGTTGAAGAGACAAGCACGGCGGCGCAGAAGGAAGCCAGAGAGTCAGTCCCAAAAGTTTATTGGGGGGGGGGAGAGGGAGGGCAGAGTCAGGGTTCAGACCTGAGCCAACTCCCCCTGTTTATCGTGAGGAGCAGCGATCACAGGACTTCTGGACTTGGGAGGAGATATTGGACGGAAAAGGACCCTGGGCACAGCCTGGAGAATATCGACGCCCCAAAGAAGAACTGGAGGCGGCTAAAGCGGGGAGGCGCCGGTATGAAGAGGCAGCACGGCGAAGCGGATGGAAGCCCGAGAGTCAGCCCCAAAAATGTATTGGGGGGGGGCTCAGGGAGAGTGTGGCAGAATCAGGGTTCAGACCTGAGCCAACTCCCCTGTTTATCATGAGGAGCCAAGGAGGAGACCAGAACCAGAGCCGGTGTTGGAGGTGAGTGAAGCAGAGACTGTGAAGGAGTTAATGGGAGAAGTGGAGGAGAGAGTTATGAGGGAGTTGCTAGGTTGGTGCTTTAGGTACGATATTCGCCCGACGGAGCGTGTCGGGGATTTGATGGCACCTGGGTCAGCGCTCCATACTCGTCCTGAGGTGCGTGTTAGTCAGCTGGTGAAGATTGTGCCAGCCTCACGCACTAGGCCTCCTGTGTACCTACCTAGCCTTGCACGTCCTGTGCCAGCCCTGCTCTCAGGCTCTCCAGTACACCTTCATGGTCCGGTCCATCCTGTGCCACCTTCACACACCAGTCCTCCGGTGGCAGCTCCCCGCACCAGGCTTCCTGTGCGTGTCCTCGGCCCAGTACCAGCAGTGCCAGCACCACGCACCAGGCCTTCAGTGCGCCTCGCCTGTTCAGCGCTGCCAGAGCCTTTCTCCTCTCCAGCGCTGTCGGAGTCTCCCGCCTGTTTAGCGCTGTCGGAGTCTCCCGCCTGTTTAGCGCTGCCAGAGCCTTCCTCCTCTCCAGTGCTGCCGGAGTCTCCCGCCTGTTTAGCGCTGCCAGAGCCTTCCTCCTCTCCAGCGCTGCCGGAGTCTCCTGCCTGTTCAGCGCAGCCAGAGCTGCTAATCTGCATGGAGAAGCCAGAGCTACCAGTCTGCATGGAGCAGCCAGAGCTGCCAGTCTGCATGGAGCAGCCAGAGCTGCCAGTCTGCATGGAGCAGCCAGAGCTGCCAGTCTGCATGGAGCAGCCAGAGCAGCTAGAGCCGCCAGTCAGCCAGGATCTTCCAGATCCGCCAGTCAGCCAGGATCCGCCAGTCAGCCAGGATCTTCCAGAACCACCAGCTAGCCAGGATCTGCCAGAGCCAACTACCTGCCTGAGCTTCCTCTCAGTACTGGGCTTCCTCTCAGGGCTTAGCTTCCGCTCAGTGCCGAGCTTCCCCTCAGTCCCGAGCTTCCCCTCAGTCCCGAGCTTCTACCTCAGTCCCGAGGTTCTACCTCAGTCCCGAGCTGCCCCTCAGTCCAGTGGGGTCCTTGGTGAGGGTTATTAGGCCAAGGTCGGCGGCGAGGGTCGCCAATCAAAGGACGCGTTACAGGGGGACTAAGACTTGTTTGGAGTGGGGTCCACGTCCCGAGCCGGAGTCGCCACCGTGGACAGACGCCCACCCGGACCCTCCCCTATGGGTTTAGGTGTGCGGCCGGGAGTCCGCACCTTGGGGGGGGGGGGTTCTGTCACGCCCTGGTCTTAGTATTTTGTGTTTTCTTTATTTATTTGGTCAGGCCAGGGTGCGACATGGGTTTATTTTGTGTTGTGTTTATGTATGGTTTTTTTCCGTAGGTTTTGGGATTGTGGCTTAGTAGGGTTTTCTAGCATAGTCTATGGTTGCCTGAGGCGGTTCTCAATCAGAGGCAGGTGATTCTCATTGTCTCTGATTGGGAACCATATTTAGGCAGCCATATTCTTTGAGTGTTTGGTGGGTGATTGTTCCTGTCTCTGTGTTTATTGTCACCAGATAGGCTGTATAGGTTTTCATGTTCCATTTGTTGTTTTTGTATTATCGTGTTTATTCATTTTATTAAACATGTATCTAAATTACCACGCTGCATTTTGGTCCGACTCTCCTTCGACGGAAGAAAACCGTAACAATAGCAGGATTTCTTATAAGCTTCTGGGTTAGAGTCCAGCTCTTTGAAAGCGGTAGCTCTAGCTTTTAGCTCAGTGCGGATGCTGCCTGTAAGCTATGGCTTCTGGTTGGGGTATGTACTTATGGTCATTGTGAGGATGCGTCATCAATGCACTTATTGATGAAGCCAATAACTGATGTGGTGTACTCCTCAATGGCATCGGAGAAATCTCGGAACATATTCCAGTCTGTGCTAAATTTGAGCTTGTATGCAGGAATCAGGAGGAAATAATTATGGTCAGATTTGCCAGATGGAGGGTGAGGGAGAGCTTTGTATGAGTTTCTGTGTGTGGAGCAGAGGTGGTCCAGAGGTATTTTTCCTCTGGTTGCACGTTTAACATGCCGACAGAAATTTGGTGAAAACGGATTTAAGTTTCCCTGCACTAAAGTCCCCGGCTAATAGGAGCGCTGCCTCTGGGTGAGCATTTTCTTGTTTGCTTATGGCGAAATACAGCTCATTCAATGCTGTCTTAGTGCCAGCCTCTGACAGTGGTGGTATGTAAACAGTGTTGTGTCTTTGGCTATGCCAGATTAAGTGATTTGACATGCTATTCTGTAAAATAATTTCTCTGTAATTAATAATACCTGATTAAGCTATTCAGGTAAATAAATAACTACAAAGTCGGGGCACCACGAAGACTGTTTATAGAGCTGTTATCTTCCGAATAAACTCTTAAAGATCTAGTAATCTTTTACATTAGTAGCAGTCAATATTTAATCATCACCACCATCTGAGAGTTGTAAATTCTTGGTTATCTTCACGAACCCTGGCTAACAAGTTGAATCAGCAATACAAAATTTGAATTAATTATTTATTTACTAAATACCTAAATAATCACACAGATTAACATATTCACAGAATGTATCATGCATTGATTACAAATTATGTCATAAAGGAAAACATCCCTAGCAGATGGAACAGATATGACAGCTGGTTACACAAGAGAGGGGGTTGGGTTTGAGTGAAAGAGTGGGAAGAATGAGTAACGAAGGGAGAAGCTATGCTATCGTAAATACAGTATCTTATGCATTCTAAATGACCGGCCATTTGAAAAAGGAAAATTCAATAAATATTTTCTCTGAGCTGCGCTTCGGTAGATTGGTCGCAGATCGTAGGCCGGGTAATCCTTTGGATCTCTGAAGACTGTCTAGTGGTGAACTGGAGTGTGGTAGAATGTATCCTCTGTCCGTCCTCTCCTAGCTCACGTTTAGCGGGTGGAGGGGGTAGCACTTGTTGAGTGAATAAGAGTTCAAAGTTCATACCAAGTTGCCATACTTTGAGCTCATGCTATATTCTGGCTGGTATAGTCGAAATGCATCCTTCCCGGCTTGTAGGTCGTCACCGTCACATTGAAATTCGATGCCAATTGCGTTAGGTTCTTGCTGATGTTGGCTTAGTTCTGTAGGTGGTCTTTGTCCTTTCAATGTGGGGACTGCCAGTCCGCACATCCTTGGAACAGGTTATTATCTGAGCCCTTTTAACATAGGACCTAATGTCCTCGGAACAGGAAGTTACATTTTCGTCAAGGAGCTTATATAGGAATGGGAGAGTGGGCCGTGTTTCAACCACTGTCTGTTCACATGGGCGGGGCCACTGAGTTGGCAGAGCTTACTCTATGACAAACCGTTCTCTCATTAAGAAGCTAAATTACATTTAATATTTTCACAAATAGTTTATTATTTAAACATTTACATTGCACAACAATTCCATGTGAATCTGATAACTATAATGTGTAGACTTTCCAAGATACAGTTTATGTCGTCCTATAATCAGTAATCATGTCTCAGACGCCAGCTGAACTGACATCATATTCATTAAGTCCCAATGCATATTTTCAATTGGTTGGATTACCGAAATATGGTTCCGTATCCCATCTTTTGATGTCTCCAGACTCTCTCTCAATGTTAACAAAGGGATTTTCAATAGTCACATCGGCGGAGTAGAGAGAGGAAAAAGGGGAAAGGTATTTATGGGGGTCATAAACCTCCCCCTTAGGCCAATGTCATGACAACAGCTACGAAAAATACAGATGAACACTCTCTCGGTAGGTATTGTGGTTTACCTACAGCTTACCATGAGAAACCTCAGGCGAGCAATAGCTCAAGACTTCCTTAGATATCGTGCTCCAGCTGTTATTTACAAAAATGCATAGTCCTCTGCCCCTTGTCTTACCAGACCCCGCTGTTCTTTCCTGCCGGTACATCGTGACTCCGTAAAGCATAAGATTTCACAGTTTTTAATGTCTCCGTTGGTAGTTTAATCTTCAGCGTAACTCATAGATTTTATTGCTCATTTACAAGCAGAATGGAAGAAAGTGTGGGTTTATTCGATTGCCTACGAATTCTCAGAAGGCAGCCCGTCCTTCGGGCCCTTCTTTCTCCGCCTCCTCTTCAAGTAGATCATGTGGATCAGGGCCTGTTTCCGAGGAAGCAGTATATCCTTCGTGTCGGGCTCATCAGAGTCGTGAAAGGAAAAAATGGATTCTGCTAGTCCGTGGTGAGTAATTGTTGTCTTGATGTCTAGTAGTTCTTTTCAGTCATAAGAGACAGTAGTGGCAACATTATGTACAAAATAAGTAAAAAAATATGTTACAAACAACTGAAATAAACTAACAAAAAAACACAATCGGCTGGGGGCACGTAAAACGTCTGCCTTCTTCTCCGGCGCCATCTTAACACATTAGTCAGAAGGTGTTTTGCCTGTGCTGGCACAACTGCTATTTGAGAGCTGTGGCCCAGTGCTTCTTGTGGAAATTAGATGTTGGAAGAGCTACACCTCTGTTTAGCGCTTCTGCTTTAGGTTGTTGAACAGAGCCTTTACCTGCGTTTTTCCCTGTTTGGGTTTTCAGTCCCTATCCTAATATAATTTTAAAAAATCTTATGTCAGGCAAATCTAGTGTGTGTTCCATGGTGGGGATCTTTTAAAAGACCTAACTGGAGTTGCTTGGCCAGCACTCAGGCCCTCCATGGATGCCTTTCAGAACCCATGTTAAAAACCCACCTGTTTTGTTTTGGTAGTCAGTGGCTCCCCACTGGGCACAGATGTCAATTCAACGTCTATTCTAGGTTGGTTCAACATAATTCCATTACAATTACGTGGGAGCAAGGTTGATTCAAACAGTGTGTGCCCAATGGATCATTTGTTAGTTCCCTTTTTCCGTTAAGCGATGATTTTTGTTTCTTATTGGGGAACGTAACACTGTACAGATCCAGTAACTTCTGAAGTGGCAATTATCCTATCCTTTTCTTGTGAGGGGCTTGGATTTTGTGTTAGCATATGTGCATAATGTGTGCACACAATTATCCTATAAACATCCATCAAAGGTGTGTGTTATCTGCTCATGAGTCCAGATGAGATGGAGGTTCTCTTAGGACAATGATAGCTGAAGGTTCACAGGGGAAATCATTTGAAGGAGATCTTGTGTGCTGCTCTTCTTTGCATCTGATTGCTCACTGGCTTAATTGATCTCATTATTGAACTGGGCCTGATGTTTTCTATTTAGCCAGTCCACTAAACCATTTGAGGATGGTCTCTTATCTAGTTTTTCTCAAGCTATTTAGCTGGGAACTATTCAAAATGTCAAAACATCTCTTGATTAGGTTAATTGTGCAATTAAGAGGAGATGTGTGGTGGAAGCATGCTGTGTTGTGAGTTTGTTTCACTTGAAGTGGCAACTGTACACAACAAACAAAATAATTAATTAAAACGAAAAGCATTTTTAGGCGTTTGAAATAATGAAACTCAATAAGCTAATGGTTGCAATGAGATAAAAAACAGTAGAACGGGCTCCACATGACTTCAAGTTCAGATGACATCACTGGCATTGCTGGGTGACCAGCAGTGAGTGGCTGGGTGGGTATGCACCTGTCACATTTTCTCCTTCTCGAGAGGGTGAGGGCAGAGAGAGAGAGAAGGTGAGGCAGAGATTCATCCCAGTCTGCAACAGGAACCTGTGTGGGCAGCCGCTGATATGAGGGAAGTAGCAGTAGTAAATGGCAGATAAGAAACTTTCCTTCAGGAGCTGAAGAGCCCTTTTCATTTGCTGTGTAAATCTTTGCTCGCTTACACTTATTTACATTTTATAAATCATGGAGTGAAACTGTCTTCACCACATTTTTTTTTATCGCTTCAACTGTTAGATCCTATTGCTTTTTAAACCCAGCTGAAATTCAGGTGTGGCGAGTGTTTTGTGAATCTAAATACATCTTATTGGAATCCAACTAATGGCTTAGGGAATGAGTTGTGTGGATGTGGCTTTTAAGCCCAATGAATTAGAAGCAACTCTCTCTCTCTCTCTCTCTCTCTCTCGCACACACACTAACACACACTTTTCATGGAAATCTGTTAATAAGCTTTTTGTTCTCTGCTGCCTATATTAGCATTATGCCATAATTATTAAATTAGTTGGTAGCATCACATTGGTCAAAGTGATTATGTTATTGATTTGGTAAAATGGAATTACATTCACAGTATCTAATACAAGCTTACTGGATGTTGCTGGTTGTATCATGAGTCATCCATCATTCTTATCCCAGTAAAGACCCACCACTGTACTGTAGGTCTGTAACTCCCACATACTGGTGCATCCAGCTCAGCAGCATTACAATATTATATATTCTGCCTATCCATCTGCCTTACTTCTGCTGCCACTCATGATCTTGCTTCAGGGATGTTACCTACGCAAGACTATAGAAATCCCCATCGGAAGTGCTTATGTCCTCCGTCATACAGGCAACACATTAACCTGACCCGTGGGATCCCCAGCCTATACTGCAGCAGAAAATGTCAGGTTACAGGCAACACATTAACCTGACCCGTGGGATCCCCAGCCTATACTGCAGCAGACACTATCAGGTTACAGGCAACACATTAACCTGACCCGTGGGATCCCCAGCCTATACTGCAGCAGAAACTGTCAGGTTACAGGCAACACATTAACCTGACCCGTGGGATCCCCAGCCTATACTGCAGCAGACACTGTCAGGTTACAGGCAACACATTAACCTGACCCGTGGGATCCCCAGCCTATACTGCAGCAGAAACTGTCAGGTTACAGGCAACACATTAACCTGACCCGTGGGATCCCCAGCCTATACTGCAGCAGAAACTGTCAGGTTACAGGCAACACATTAACCTGACCCGTGGGATCCCCAGCCTATACTGCAGCAGAAACTGTCAGGTTACAGGCAACACATTAACCTGACCCGTGGGATCCCCAGCCTATACTGCAGCAGAAACTGTCAGGTTACAGGCAACACATTAACCTGACCCGTGGGATCCCCAGCCTATACTGCAGCAGAAACTGTCAGGTTACTGACAATATCGAAAAATATTGTCAGTAATTCAAAACGCTAATTCAAACATTGAGGGTATCGGGCTTCTTTTTGTAAATATTGCCGGTGGCCATGTTCTATATTTGGCATGTCTTCTAGATATTCTGATTGGATTTATGGTCTACCTTTCATGCATAAGTATTGAATACACTCCCTCCCTGCAGTGCTGTCTAATCCCTGTCATCATCCAATGACAGTAATATCAATCAATAACTATTAATTGTCTTGGCATTATTTCACAGACACCTATTTATAGAGCACTCTGGAGAAGTAATTTATTTGAGTGCAAGGCCTCATTCATCATAATATACCTGTTAACTAGTCATCTCATTCATAACTTGATTCTTATAGTACTCACATCTAAAAACAAGTAATCCTGATAGTTGAAAGAAGCAAAACACTGAATAAAGTTTACTGTTACCAGAGCAACAGAGGTAGTTGAGTTTTCATTCCTCAGCATCACTTCATGATTGTGTTATTCTCTCACCACTGTATTAGATTTATCAGCCTTCAATAATGGCTTTATTTTAAATTATGAAATGGATAATTCCTCAGGGAAATCCTAGCAAATAGTTTATCACTGTATTTTGAAAGAGGTTACATATCCCTGTTCACCAATGCAGCTATCACTGTCACCCTAACTATCCCAGTTTCTATTCTCTGATGCACCTAACATCAGTTCCTCTGCGTTATTACCACAGTAGCTATCAGAATCAGGGCCTGAAGCCCCGGGGTCCAAGCTCGGAAGGGGCCCTTGAGGCAGAGAAAAATGGAAATGTACTATACGGGTATATATTGTATTTTTTAAAGTACAACTGCCAAACACAGTCCTGGGGCCATGGCACCTAAGGGGTCCAAGAGGCAGAGATTTTTAAAATATAATTTTTACTATTAAATATTAAGGGGGGGCTATAAAATATCCAAGCCCTCTATGATTTCTTAATCCTGATCATAAGCATGCCTAATGATGTTAACATATCTACAATGCCAGAGCGATAAAGAGCCTCCTTTCACCGTCAATGGCAGTGAAAGACATTGTTTTATTAATTGAGAATCATTCGATAGCTGTTAATGGAAAAGTGTTTTTCCATCCCAGCACATAATGAATTGACTTTATGCTACCGAGGGGCTGCTGAGCTGCAGGTAGCAGAATGCAATTCTAAAACTTAATGGGCCATTATGCTACATTCTAAATAATTTTATGTTTATTCTCTTCCTCACTTTTCTCACTCAATAGAGGGATGAGGACTGAGGAGCCCTGTGAGCAGCCATTCAACCCCCCCAGGTCTTTCCCCAGCCCAAGACCAGTGCCAGGCCCAGCCCTGGTCCACTCAGCTTTACCTTGCTCTGCTGAGGGAGAACAGGCACAGGGAGAGAGAGAGATAGAAAATGTCTGTTGCAGCCTGGGATCTTTTCAAAGTTACATTCAATTCTCACTGGGTGAAAATGTGTTGAAATTACACAATTCTATGCTCTTGTGATTTACCTATCAGGAACCAGGTTTTAAGTTCGCTATTGTTTCTCTGATTAATTAATCTCCTGTTAATTATCAGATAATAAGAGAGCGTAACCCCCATGCCAGGATAAATCACACCAATCAATTCTAGCTAGCTGTGTATAACATCACAACACAACATGCTGAGTTACTGAAGCAGCTGCTTATTGATGTACATCCTGGCTCAATCAAAATTGCTATTTGCTGTCAAGTGTTGATTGTAGAGCGATGGAAAACCAATGTCAGTGAAAAAGTGATTCAGAGAATGAAGTGTGTGGTTAAGTTTGTTGAGAGTGTTGTGTTGTTTTAGTTAAGCAGGAATGATAAGGTCAGGGTGAGCTTGTCTTTCTAGGCATGCTGTGAAAAGCACTGCCGTTGCTAATCACAGCTCTAACTTTACTGGGTTATATCCACCTCTTGTACTTGCCATTCACAGAGCAGAGACAGCTAGGACACAAACTCTCTTTATATTGTGCGGGTTCTCTCTGTCTTGTCTCTCCGTCTTTCTCTCATGCATTCTGTAGACATGTATATCATTATCTCTCTCTCTCTCTCTCTCTCTCTCTCTCTCCCTCTGAAAAAATATTCTCATTAGTGCTCAGAGGTGGCTTAGAAGATGTTAAATATGAACAAATCAAATTGTATTTGTCACATGCTTCGTAAACAACAGAAGTAGACTAACAGTGAAATGCTTACTTACGGGCCCTTCCCAACAATGCAGAGAGAAAGGAAATAGATACCAAATAGAAGTAATCATAAATACAGAATGAGTAACGATAGCTTGGCGATATACACGGGGTACCAGTACCGAGTCAATGTGCAGGGGAACGAGTTAATTGAGGTAGATATACTAGGAAGAAAGTAACAGATAATAAAGAGTAGCAGCTGCGTATGTGATGAGACAAAATAGTTAGTGCAAAAAGGGTCAATGCAGATAGTCTAGCCATTTGCTTAACTATTCAACTAAAAATGTAGCAGTCATGGCTTCGGGGTAGAAGCTGTTCAGGGGCCTGTTGGTTCCAGACTTGGGGCATCGGTACCGCTTGCCATGTGGTAGCAGAGAGAGCAGTCTATGACTTGGGTGGCTGGAGTCTTTGACAATTTTTAGGGCTTTCCTCTGACACAGCTTGAGATAGTCCTGGATGGCATGGAGCTCGGACCCAGTACTGGGCCGTACGCACCACCCTCTGTAGCACCTTGTGGTCGATTGCCAAGCAGTTGCCATACCAAGCAGTGATGCAGCCAGTCAAGATGCTTTCAGTGGTGCACCTGTGTAACCTTTTGAGGATCTGAGTGCCCATTTAAAAAAAATTCAGCCTCCTGAGGGGGAAGAGGCATTGTTGTGCCCTCTTCACGACTGTGTTGGTGTGTGTAGACCATGATAGACCCTTAGTGATGTAGACACCAAGGAATGTGCAGCTTTCGACCTGCTCCACTACAGCTCGCCTTTTCCTGTAGTCCACAATCAGCTATTTGTCATTCTGACATTGAGGGAGAGGATGCTGTTCTGGCACCACACTGCAAGTTCTCTGACCTCCTCCTTATAGGCTGTCTCATCGTCATTGGTGATCAGGCCTACCACCTCTGTGTCGTCTGCAAAATTAATTATGGTGTTGGAGCAACGCAGTTGTTGGTGAACAGGGAGTACTACTCTAACCACCTGGGGATGGCCTGTCAGGAAGTCCAGGATCCAGTTGCAGAGGGAGGTGTTTAGTCCTAGGGTCCTTAGCTTAGTGATGAGCTTGGATGGCACTACGGTGTTTAAACAACATTCTCACATAGGTGTAGTCAATGAACAGCATTCTCACGATGGTGTTCCTCTTCTCCAGGTGGGAAAGAACAGTGTGGAGTGCAATAGAGATTGTGTCATCTGTGGATCTGGTAGGGTGGTATGCGAATTGGAGTGGGTCCAGGGTGTCTGGAATGATGGAGATGATGTGAGCCATGACCAGCCTTTCAAAGCATTTCATGGCTACAGTAGTGAGTGCTACAGGGCAATATTCATTTAGACAGGTTACCATGCGTTCTTGGGCATAGGGACTATGGTGGTCTGCTTGAAACATGTTGGTATTACAGACTGGGTCAGGGACAGGTTGAACATATCAGTGAAGACACTAACTGGTCAGCTCATGCTATGAGTGTGCGTCCTGGTAATCCAACTGGCCCTGCGGCCTTGTGAATGTTAATCTGCTAAAAGGTCTTTCTCACATCGGCTCAGGAGAGTGGGATCACACAGTCGTGCAAAACAGCTGGTGCTCTCATTCATGGTTCAGTGTTGCTTGCCTTGAAGTGCTTGCGTCATTGGGCAGCTCACGGCTGGGTTTACCTTTGTAATCTGTGATCGTATGCCACATCCGACGAGCATCAGAGCCGGTGTAGTAGGACTTGACCTTAGTCCTGTTTGAGGTTTTGCCATTTTGATGGTTCATCAGAGGGCGTAGCAGGATTTCTTATAAGGGTCCTGATTAGTGTCCCCCTCCTTGAAAGTGTCAGATCTAGCCTTTAGTTCAGTGCGGATTTTGCCTGTAATCTGTGGCTTTTGGTTGTGATATGCATGCATGTGGGGACAACGTTGTCAATGTATTTTTTTAATGAAGCCGGTTACTGATGTGATAAACTCCTCAATGTCATCAGATGAAACCCGGACCATATTCCAGTCTGCGCTAGTAAAACAGTCCTGTAGCTTAGCATCCGCTTCATCGGACCGCTTCTGTATTGAGTCACTGGTACTTCCTGAATTAGTTTTTTGTTGTAAGCAGGAATCAGGAGTACAGAGTTATGGTTAGATTTGCCAAATGCAGGTCGAGGGAGAGCTTTGTATGCGTTTTTGTGTGTGGAGTAAAAGGTGATCTAGAGTTTGTGTCTTCTGTAGTTGTACACGTGACATGCTGGTAGAAATGAGGTAAAATGGATTTAGGTTATCCTGCATTAAAATCACTGGCTACTAGGAGTACAGCCTCTAGATGAACATTTTATTGTTTGCTTATTTCCTATACAGCTCGTTGAATGCGGTCTTAGCGCCAGCATCGGTTTGTGGTGGTAAATAGACAGTTCCGAAAATAGAGATGAAAACTCTCTTGGTAAATAGTATTGTCTGCAGCTTATCATGAAATATTCTAACTCTGGTGAGCATAACCTTGAGACTTTCTTAATATTAGAGATTGCGCAACAGCTGTTGTTAAAACAAAGAGACACACACATACTCCCTTCAGCCACGACTCCGTGAAGCATAGGATATTACAGCTCTTCAGGTCCCACTGACAGGATAGTCTCAAACAGAGCTCTTACAATTTCTTCTCCATTAATTGTACGTTCGCCAATAGAACAGAGGGTAGAAGCGGTTTATGTACTTGCTGATTCAGTTTCACCGGGGTGTCCGCACATAGGCCTCTCTTAAGCCACCTTTTTATTTTCTGTGTCTAAGAGATTCGAATCAAATCAAATGTTAATTGTCACATGTTGAGAAAATGACATTGCGGGTGTAGTGAAATGCTTGATTCGGGCCTGGTTCAGGGTGAACAGTAAGTCTTGCGCCTCAAACTCGTTTATTATGCCCACAAGCTCTTTTCGGTCATAGGAAATGTTGGCGGAAGCATTATGTGAAAAATAAATGAATAAATAGCAGAATTGGTCAGGAGACCGCAAAACTGCTGCTATGCAATGCAACACCATACTAGGAAAGGGATTGGAAAGGGAAAGGGGATACCTAGTCAGTTGCACAACTGAATGCATTCAACTGAAATGTGTCTTCTACATTTAACCCAAACCCTCTGAAAGAGGTGCGGGGAGCTGTCTGCGCAGTATGTAGGCGGCTAATGAGCAGAGAAACTCAGCAGGTCCCTGACTTCCTATCTCACTGGATCCTGTTTTGTTCCCCTCCTGTCCTGCTCCTTACTGCAGGCTGCACTGCAGCACTCCCCCAGGGCCCAGCCACAGATCACAGGATCATCACCAAGGGCACATAGCTTTTTAAACAGTTACAGATCACTCTTAGAAAAAATATGTTATCTAGAACCTAAAGGGTTTATTCGGCAAAGAGAGAGAGTGTCAAGTGACACTGAGCGTTTGATTTGATTTTAGCTGCCGATGAGGGGCAGGAGGAGGTATGTTTGTAAATTAATTTGATCAAGCTATGTAGCATATTGATTCCATCTTGATAAATAATTTTTGTTTTGTTTTTTGTTTCTCTGTAATACTAGCCACCTAGCAATTTGATGAAGGGGTTCTTTAGGTAGCCAGCTAGATAGGTTCACCTTTCCTTCCTGAGCAGTATGACGGCTGCGTGGTCCCATGGTGTTTATACTTGCACACTATTGTTTGTACAGATGAACGTGGTACCTTCAGGCGTTTGGAAATTGCTCCCAAGGATGAACCAGACTTGTGGAGGTCTACAATATTTTTCTGAGGTCTTGGCTGATTTCTTTTGATTTTCCCATGATGTCAAGCAAAGAGGCACTGAGTTTGAAGGTAGGCCTTGAAATACATCCACAAGTACACGTCCAATTGACTCAAATTATGTCAATTAGCCCATCAGAAGCTTATAAGGCCATAACATCATTTTCTGGAATTTTCCAAGCTGCTTAAAAGCACAGTCACCTTAGTGCATGTAAACTTCTGACCCACTGGAATTGTGATTGTGAATTATAAGTGAAATAATCTGTCTGTAAACAATTGTTGGAAAAATTACTTGTGTCATGCACAAAGTAGATGTCCTAACCGACTTGCCAAAACTATAGTTTGTTTACAAGAAATTTGTGGAGTGGTTGAAAAATGAGTTTTAATGACTTCAAACTAAGTGTAGGTAAACTTCCGACTTCAACTGTACCTGTATGCCAGATGTACTGAATCTCCTCAGGCATAAAACCTCTCCAAATAATACATGTGCATAATTAATTAAAATGACAATTGAACAGTTAAAGAGGTATGCTTAGATAACCTATGCAGAAAAATTACATAGAATTAGGCATAATACGGCTCAGGGAGAAACACTGTTTCAGGTGTTTGAACAATGCAAAATTCTCTGACTAACACCCCCCGACCCCCTCCATCCTAATGTATTTTGTGCCCCCTCTAAAATAATGGGTGCAAGACACAGCTGTATACAGTGATGCTTTAGTTTATAGTGCATCGTAAAATATGTTGCTGTTGGCTTGTAATATCGCATTAATTGGACTATATAATATGTTTCCCCTGTCATTGCCAATTGTCATTCTATCCTTCTCAGTTTTTAATTCCAGCATGAGTCCACTGCACTTGCAAATCCATATAAGTGTCATGCACTGCTTTATAGGGGTGCTGTAATTGCAGGTTTAAGAATGTGGGTTTATTGTGTTGTCAATAATTACTACATCTGTAAAAATAAATAATAATAATAATCAAATAAAATAAAAGATATATGCCTTACAACATGTTTTTAAATCTTAAAAGTCTAAATCGTTAGCTATTGGAATTTTAGAACCCGTTTAGTTTTTAAAAAATATAACAATTTTTGGGGATATTGAATTTGGTCTTGACTACTTTAGCCCATAGAAACGCACTAAATAATACATTCATAAAAGGCAAAAAATACTGTAAAAAAATGTATCATAAGGAATAAGGTTTTGAAGTTTCAGTCCTATAGCTAGGAGATGTAAGAACGCTCAGGAAATACTTCCATTCATTTGTATGGGTTGTGTTTAGATGGGTCCTGTGACACTGGAGAACACCATCGTGTTTGTGAGAGTCTCCCCATTCTACAGTGGGGTCATATTTGTTTCTAGTCCAAACAGTTTGGATGCCATTTGGGCTACGAACTACTTAGATTGATGCACCGGTGTGTCAATAGAATCTAGGGAGTTTAAATATGATGGATTTTATGTTATTATTAATTCTATAGGTGCTATCCCTGTCCCCTACTTTCT